>NC_051187.1:11706262-12015559 GCF_015220075.1 Falco rusticolus | reverse complement strand
AAGTGAAGCTAGAGAAAAACAGCTGGCATTGCAGAAAAGTCTCTTATTTTTGAGCAGTTGAGCAGAGGCTCAACTACGATTTTTTTATAATATAATAGGCTTTGTTCATCTACAAAATATCTATGATCTTTAAAAAAAGACATTTAAAAGCATTATCAGTTACCATCTATACAAGACTGGGTATACAAGACCTATTCCCCTATGTTCTTCTGAAACATATATATAGATGCCAGTAATTTTTTGTCTGGTTCTTTACCGTATAAATAGCCTGTTAGAAAAGTCACCGTTACCAGCAGTGCTCCTCCCCAGCTAGATCCCTCTTCCAGCTTTGCCAGACTGTCTTGTTAAACAGGAAGCTGAAACATATAGGTTTTCTTTTTTTAAAAAAAAAAAAGAAGATGCTATCTTGGTTTACACTTTTTTTTTAATAAACACTACTTTTAAGTCTTCATCTGAAAATAATTCAGACATTGAGACTACCCTTCAACCAACTGCTCCCCCAGCCATCAGTAACACAATGCTAAAGGAAAAGCAGAACTTTCCATAATTCATATTCATAATCAAACATTTTCCTTAACCATTTTTGCTTTAAAATAATGTGCATAGACAATACTTCATATAAACCACAATTATCAAGTTTAATTGTAAGAACAAACCTGTTTTATTCTATTTCTTGAATTTCTATTTCATATAGGGCAAATTAAGTGCTACTGAAAACCATGTTAGAGGGCAAGAGAGACTGGACTGGTGACACCAGAAAGGAAGACAGTGTATTGAAGCAAGGCAGAGTTTGATTACTCAAGACAAAGGGGAGTGAAATTTGGATTAAAAAAAATAACTTCCATCAGATTGTTACCCCTCTCCCTTTTGACTGAAAGCGCTGTACTGCGAGTTCAACTGCACTGATCCATAGCCAAAGGGGAAGAGGTGGCCCCGTGGTCCCCATGCCCACCGTCCCCATCCTGGCCTCACGTGTCCATCCCCTCCCTTGCGCTGGTTTTGGGACTCCTTTGGCTATGTGATGAACTGATTCAGCTCGTTAAGCTGGCAAAAAAGGATAGCATCAAATGAGAAAAAAAAGAAGTGAGAGGGAAAGAGAGGGAGGAGCTTGGCTGCACGCTTTGGTGGCAGTAAGCCGTGAGATCAGCTCTGCTGCCTTATGTAGCTGCACCACGAATGTGAAGCTCCGCAAGCCCGAGCTGACGTAACTGCACACCGCTGTAGTTACGAAGAGGATCTGCTGCTCTTTCCCTCCTGGCCACACATCCCCCACTACTTCCCTTGCTACAGCCCTGCTGCTTGTCTGAACCCTCAGCAAGTCAATTCAGCTTGCTAAGCAAGGAAAATAAAATAAAAAAAAACCCACATGTATTTTTCTCTCTATTTCCTACCTGTCTAGCAAGCTAAATTGGCTCAGTCAGGAGGAGACAAGCACCAGAAATGGCTCAAGAGAGGGCTCGGGGTTGCCTGCTGGCACTCAGGTTTTCTGGGTGGCAATGAGTTCTTAGACAAGCTCAGCAGCTTTTAAGGAACCTTTAGGCTGCAATGCTCATACCCAGCTAAGTAAACGACTGCCTTGCTTCTGCCCCCTCCCTCCATTGTGCCAGCACAGGTGCTCCTCCACACCTTGATGAAACCTATTAAACAAACTCGAGAACTTTTTTTCTTTTCTTTGTAAGGAGCTGAATTGGCTCATTAAGAAGTCTGCTAAACCCCTGTACCAGCAAGGAAATGGGTGGGATCGTGAAGAAAGGAGAGAGGGTAAGACTTATGTAAACTAAAATGTCAAAGAATCACAGCTTAAAAATACAGTGAAGTGCATCTAAATACAGAAGCCAGGATTTTACTGAAACCAATCTGAAATACGTATTTACTCTATTCTAAGACAAACGTTTTGCTGAATGATGCTTCATTAAAAACTAAAATAGTCATTGCTGCTTTTTTTAGGCTAACAAAGGACAGAAATGAGACGCACAACTTTGCTTTACAATTGTGTAAAAAGAAAAGATACTTTGTAATGTTTTCTGTCTACTATTTCCAATATCACTACTAACGAGAAACCTTCTACACACCTTTCTTGCTTTCACAGCTTTTTTACATAATGCAACAGCACCTACAAGACAATCATAAAGGATCTAATACAAAGGACCCAGAGACAGACAGTGCTATTTTCTCTGCAGCACGCAGAGGGGTAACAGCCACCAGCTTTCTGATAACATTAAATGTCACCTGCTGTCCATGAGCCATGCCTTCTGAGGAGATGGCTTCTACAGTAAGGACAGCTCTCAGTATTTCTCCACACACACAGTGCTACTAATTAACATGAAAAGAATATTATATATCAAAGCTGCATTTGGTTCAGCTGTAAACAGTAAAGGATTCCCTGATCATACATTTTTTTCTTCAGATTTCCAGGTACAGCTGAATACTGGTGCTTTAAGTAAATAGTCCTGTTAATCTAGCAATTAGTTAATACTTCAACCCAGATCAGACTGATTGTCTCTCACTTTTAATCACACATATAAAATCAACCAAATGAGCAAAGTGGAGGTCGTCTTTCTAATCCAAATTTTGCTACAGATCTCATCACAGTCTTCATTTCTCCTGAAAACAAGGAGACAGGACTACTCCGCTTTGCAGAATCTAGAAATTTGGAAATGCTGCCATCGAATGCTGTTGAAAGATGTCACAAAGAACTGCAGGAATGTAGCCTGTTGTGCAGACTGGAGAAGGCAATGAAAGAACAGAATATTCCCCTCTTGGACACCACCAGCAGAGTGGTACGGGTGTCCTTAAAGAATGAAAGACCTGATCTGTTCTTAATTCAGACACTTTTCCTTCAACGTGGAGGTCTTTCTGAGAGGCCTGCACTTATTTCCACGGAAAGCCTGAAACTCAGCAGAGTCTCTGGGCTGGCAACCAAACGGGATGCACATTCAGCTGCAAAGACTCCTTTACCAGAGTTTCCTGGAGCAAATCCATGGCAGATGTTTTTGAAGCTAACAAGGTTGGAAATAGGTTAGCCAGTGCTTGTCCCATGGCTAGGTTGGCTCTGCTTTCTTGCTTGAGGAAGCGATGAATCCTGAAGCTGAGACTCATTCAAAATTCAAGCACAATCAAAGTAGGATTTCTCTCTTGGCCATTTTCCAGACAGTTCAAGCATCAAGAATGCAAATCTGAATATAGAATATGATGCCGAGATTAAAGGAGAAAAATAGAAGGCCTTCAGAAAAGGCATCCAAATAGGTGAGGGAAAACACTAACAGATGGAAAATCAAACAGCAGGTTTTCCTGACTCAGAGGTGGGTGAGATAATCAATGGCAACAGACAAACTCACACTTAAAGGAAAGTCACCAAGCAGTTAAAGCTCACGTCTACAGATGCTGCAAAAGAAGTGTTCCAGTCCCTTAGGGCAAGTGATAGGCTGTGAGAGCTTACACCAGGATTCTCTACCAAAGGACCTTTCTGTCTGGCTGCTGGCTTATCTGCCAAAATAAACTAATTAGTAACATAGTCCTTTAAAGGAGCTCGCTTCCAGCTTAAGAAAAGTTATTAAAAAACCCAACCATTTTCATGCTCTGGTTTCAGCTCTATTCAGAAGCATATTCAAATGCAGTTTTGATTTTAGAGTACATTACATTGTATCTTAAGGTTCATGGAACAGACAGATGTGCTTATGCAACACATGGGTGACAATAAGAAGGATGTCAGATATTCTCGATAACAAAGAATGAAGTCAAATTTTGAAAGATGCAGTTGTGATGTTTCTTCTATAAACCTTTGCCTAACATTGCATTACAGAGGCGACTTTCCACACTTTAACTATTCCAGGGCTTCAAGTATCATCCAACCTATTCTTATACCTTTGTAAATAATTACATCATATTGCCTTATGTAAGACACTGCCATTCATGTTCAGTGATTGTAAATTCAGGCAAATAATCCAAACATTTCAGCCCAAGTAAAGAGTGTCACATATAAACTTTTATATCGCCTTCACAGGTGGATATGTGCCCGTTGCATTCCCCCCAGAACATTAAATCATGGCATCATATCACAACAGGCTTTTGTTTGTCATGATGTTCCTGGAAACCAATGTGCCAGACTTGGTGATACTGATCTTTAATGACGGTCAAGTCCTTGAAACAGCCACAAAAAAAAAGCATCTCAAGAACTTAAGAAATGGTTGATTATTAGACAAAAATACGCATCCTTTTTTAATCAGGTTCTCACTGTTTTTAGAGATCAGTCCTGTGACAGTTCAAGTCACGCACTTTTGTATTAAAATTCCAAGCATATGTTCCCTTTCCAAGAGTGAATACATTCCCTTTAAGCTAAGTGCACAGATCTACGAATCCATACAGAACCCAAACTTAGTGGGTAGAGAACAGTCCAAATATCTCAAATGGCTGTAACTCAAGTAATTATCAAGAAAACGTACTTGAAAAAGTAGCAGCTGAATGGAAGAAGGATAAAAATCAACAATTCAAGGCTGTGAGATGAGAATAATAATGGATTTTAAATTAAAACAATGCTTTTTTTTTTTAGAAGTTTATGCCAGACATAGGGGTTTTGACAATGAGCTGAAACCATTTTCTTTTTTTCCCAATTACACAAACAAGTTCTTTAGTCAAATACCACTTGCACTGTTGTTCTTTTTTTGGCGCCTAGAGTAGTGAAATAACAGATACTTTATAATGTAAGAAATAGAAAGTTAAATTCGGTCACTTCTGTCCAAAGTTAAGAAAGCCATAAGGTCAGTAGCTTCACTTCCACCAAATGAGTCACTTAACCATTTTTCAGCTGCTAGTATTTATTTTCTGTCGGACAGTAAAGAATAGATGATCTTTAAACAAAATTCTTGCACATACCTCATGATTCACTGAATACTGTACAGTCACTGGTTTGATGTCAATATAAAAAATAAATTCTTAATCTGTTTCATAATTCATACCATGGCCAACATTTACTACTGATAACCATGTTCATATACTGGTTTGTTTTTTTTCTTTTCTGAGATGCTAGTAGAATAAAGCCGACTGTTCACTTTACCAGGAAAAAAAACCAACAAACCAACTAAAAAGAACCACTTCCCTTTGGTGTTAAAATACACCACAGCTTTAGATTTGTTTTAAGTTTATGCAGCTGACAGAATTAAGAATAAACATGACTATACAAAAAATGCTGACACAAGTATTAACCATAGAGCAGCCGATCTTATGCGCGTGCATAATAATGAACTCCCTGATGTAGTTTTCAACTTGGAAAACCATCTGTGTCTTCTATTTTAGATTCCTTTCAACAGTTAACAACTAAAGGCCTTATTCATGAGGTAAATTTACCTTGGGAAATGACCCGAAAGCACAGACTGTACTCTTGCTATATACAGTAGCGTACTATTTTCTGAAGATTTATCACATACATTTCTCAGTGAGAGATTACATTTCATGATTTCCAAACCTGATTATTTTTTACATATTATACAGCGCTTTTTAGAAAAAAGGATTTTTTCACGGTCCTTCTCTTCTGAACAGACTTACCTGGCTATATAAATCTTGCAATTAAAGGATTTAGGCTCAATCATTTTATTCTCGACTTTTACTGTCTTATCTTTATTTATTGTTACAGCAGCAGCTGAAGGAAGCATTTGCAAAGATCTCACAAGGAAAAATTCTTGTTGGCTTTTCACACTGTAAGTGTCCAGCCAGCTTCTGTAAAATCACACAATAGCTAGTGAATTATAGAGTGTGGTTTTTGATTTATTGTAAGATTTCTGCTTTGGTAACATGGATCTCCAATCAGAGAACCACATCCAAAGTCTAGATGGCACTGGATCCTGGTTTCAGTTCATTCTTTACTTTGGCCATGATGTGAAACATAAATCAACTATACAATGTGAAACATAAATCAACTATACAATGGAATGTAGCTGATATACGCTAACACTTCTTTGATGCTGAAATGCAGGGATCTGACACAAGAAAGCCAAAGAACAAGAATATAAAGATGCATGGTGAATATTCATATAACTATTAAATTGTAAGCGCTATTCTTCTCTTGTCTGGCTAAAGGGTATGATGCCATCTCCCAAAAGCACCATCCCCCACTCAACTGAAGAAAAAAATAAAGTGTTACATTTTAACAAATTATTAATTTGTTAAATTTTGTTTATATTTTAAATTATTGTCTGTGTAAAACACTGTAGCTCTGGATGACAAACAACTTGGTCAAATACTTATAGGTAAGGATACAAATTTCCTTTAGGTTTAAACCCTTCTCTGCCAAAATGTATTCCAGGCTATTTTCTAAAAGGATAAAAGTGCAAGTAAGCTTTACTCATAGTAGTTGAAAGGTGTCTCAAATTTTAGTTATACCTGTAGTAAGAAACTTGGATCTCTGGGGACAGAGGAAAGCCCATTTGGTTACTGACACCCAGAACTCAAGGAAAATGATTCGGAGCTGTAAAGGCACAAAACCAACCTCCCCACAGAAGGACGGGTTTGGAGCCAAGTGTGTAGGTACGATAACATAGCTATTCGGTATGAGCATCTTCAGAGTTCTGATTGGCGTTACAGAACTCTTGGTTCATAACAGCTTTGATATACATAAAATCTATGCATTGTTTTCCATCAGTATTTTACCGAGCAGGAAGTGACAAGCTACACAAAATATTCTGATACCGTATTTCACAAGACTATTATATGACAGATACTCTTAAGTACCAGGCATAAAATAATACCATTCTGGCAACGTTTCAACTCATAATGGTCAAATAGTGATAGGGTCTCATTTTTAGAAGCTGTAAACCATAAAAATGAAATACAGCTTTTCACACAAGATTTTATACCTTTCCAGTATTTCTACATTTCTAAATAAAAAAAAAGAACCCATTTATAAGTTTTTTCATTTCATGGCCATATCAAGTTGTTTGAGAGCAATATCAATTATCTGTGCCACCTTTCCTAGCACACTGAGGTTTCCTTCAGGCACATTTGCATGGCTGAATTTATTTTTTTTTTAATGAGGCATAGCTTTCGCTTGGTACAAAACGCTCTTACTACATTCTCCTAATTTTTATGTCAGTTGGGATTATCAACTCATTGGAAATTTAGTTTTTCTTTTACCATATCTGTACTCTCGGTTCTGCTTTTTCTTTATATCTTTGTATATTTTCTTCTGCAACAAAATCTCCCAGCCACTGACAGCCTTACTTCGCAGTGGCTATTTTCTCATCATGTCTCGCAACCTGATTTGATTACATCTGAAAATTTGATGGGCTTTTTATATATTCAAGTTCAGGTCTTCCAATCACATTCTCCCTTATTTTTTAAGTCTCTTTTCTGCATTAAGGTTTATTTAAATTAGAATTTCTGTGCTTTCAAAAATCAAGCATCTCAAGAGGAAAAAACTTGTTGAAAAAGGAATGACCTCACTCCTTCCTTGTAATGTCTTCTATGGGAAAATTAACAAAAAACAAAATCAACAGCTAAACACAGAGGAAAGAATTTGCAGGGCATCATAGGAGGCAAGAACAGAATGAGAACACTACAGGCATCTCAGGATACTCTGACAACTGATCTTAATAAAATGCCTAGAAATGACACATTTTAAACCAAACTTCAAAGAACCAGATGCAACATGCACAGTACAAACTGGAATTCACCCATAATTTCCCACCGTGAAGAGTCAGAAAAATATAAATATCATCCCATTTTGCCATTATTGCCTAAAGATAGTAGACATGACAGGAAAGCCCGGGGGGGGGGGGGGCGGGGGGAGGGAAGAGAAGCACATTTGTCTGTGGTTACCTCATCCTCTTGCACACTGCCTCCTCACTTAATTCTTCTGGAAATACACTTTGTGTTCTTTTATAAAGATAACTTTCATTTCCTTTTCTGGGAGTTGTCTATCAACAGTCATTATTATAGTGCCCTAACTATGTCAACTCCACGTAAAAGTTCCAGCCTTCTATCCAAACATCCTTCAGCTTCTTTCTCAAAGGCCTATAAGGAAACACAATATAGAAGCACTGGAGCATATGTCTATGCACCTCTACCATTAAAACAGAAAAATCACTGACCCAGAAATACCCTGAACCATGTATGGTTCTCTAAAGGCCACAAGCAATCAACAGAACGTATCTTGGCACTATATGAATCATAGCAGTATTTTTCTTTTTTTTATCTGTTTTTTTCTTCAACAAGTGTAATTGTAACCTCTCACGGCACGTGATGATGTCTGAAAGAAGGCTAGATGTAACATCAGGGTGCCCCAGAGTCTGTGCAAATACACTGACTTAAATTAAACTAGAACTCAAACCTGTGAGAAAAAAGGATTGGCTTCAGTATGTTTCTTGATGAAAAACCTTCTAAAACCTCTCAAGTGTGGCATCCAACTGAGTAAAGTGGAACAGGATTTTCTCTCCAAAACATAGTATGGTACATTTTCATAGCAGGTAGAAATGAAGAGTAGACTGGAACTCTGTCACAGCAGTAACTGATGGGACTACTTGGCTTTTCCAGCAAAATTAGGTTTTTTATTTCTTTATGTTCTCTGCTGTATGTTGAATGTGTTGGTTGCCTACTTATGAAGTACATGCTTGTTTGCAGCACAACTTTAAAAACTCCTTTTTTTCCCTCCATTTACTTACACAGTACTAGTTATTCTGGTAGGTTTTTAATACCTCATCCCATTAAATAAATCAGAAAGTGATGCTCTGAGTATTTTGTTACATCATGCCAGGGAAATAAGCACTTTTAGTTGCTGTCATATCATGACCATCTTAATTTGTGGAATGTCTTCTCTGAAATTCTCTCAAACAACTGTTTACAATTGTTACATGCATGTAGTACTATGCATTTTCTTTGATTTTGATGTACAAAAAGAATTGCTTTATGCCCAATCCTGTACTGGATCTAAACAATGAAAAAAAAGCAAGGATGTCTCTCATTAAATGCTTACCTTAAACATGCTACTGCCTATTTAAATAAAGAATAAATTAGCAAGCAGCTTTAAGATAGCACTTCCTAAGATGTCTAATATACAAAATACAATCATATTGCCAGAACTACCTTGTCAGCAAAGAAAACATCAAACAAACCCTAAACCTACTGGCTTCTAAGCTGCACAATAAGATTATGTGTCTTGTGTAAATATACTGGCTACTAAAATGCATGCTTTAAAGCACAAACAAAAACCCCCAGTTTTTCCGTGATGTTAGTCAAAGGCTGATTCTACAATAAGGACAAAGACAACACTAATTTGTAACTTAAAGGAAGAAAGCCTAAAAAGTAGGCAAAACACCTTCTAATATGTTTGCATTCCTAAAAAAATGGCATAAAAACTCACAAAGCTGCAGTTCAGATTAAAAAAGAGAAAAAATCCTTTGTTCAATGTCAATGACTTAATAACAACTTTACATATACAGAATTCCAGGCTGCCTTCATACACAAACTGCCATAGTGACAGTAAGTCAGTGAGTCTTTCATACACCAGTCCCTTTGATCCAAACATGTAAGAAGCTCATGCCCAAACACACTCACTGCATTTTCATGCTTCAATTCACAAAGGACAGAACAGCAGTTTTAGTGTCAGACTTGTTAAGCAAGAGCAGGAAGATAATCCAGAAACAGTCACAGTTTGTTATTTTGTTCCAACAATAATTGGCATTCCTGATCAACGATTTTTTACCATTGCAAACAATTTCTGAGTGCTAATATAGCTCTTTTGATGGTTTACCAAATTCACACTAAGCCATGAAAAACAAACCCCCAAGGAATTGGAAAAGATTTGGCAATTTCAGTTTCCAAGGTAGACAAACAAGTATTGTTTATTTTGCCTTCTCCTCTCAGTCTTTTGCATACAAATTACCTTTCTTGAACTCCCTTCTCTCCTTTCAGATTCTTTCCTCCCATATCTCTCAAGACAACTTCCAAAACTATGGTCCTCAATAAGCTTCCCAATCCTTTCCTTTCTACTGACTCTGGGAAAAAAAAAAAAAACACAAAAACCAAACCCCACACACCACAAACCAACCCACATGCATAGCATTTCTTATCCCATTCCTGGCACCTAGTAGTCTTGGTGTCTGGTGGGCAGAGCAAACCATTCTATTAAATTGTGATATGCTCCGAGGGTTTCACAGCAAGCAGCTAAGAATGCCCTGGTGTCTGCAGAGAGCACTTGTGTGTTAGATTTGAAACAACATGCTGAGTTCAGCAAAAAGATTGCTGGACCTTGCAACTGCATAAAAAAGCTGTCAGGGTGAGAGAGGGAAAGCCATTCATGTTCGATGAGAAAGGTAGAAGTATTTAGGTTTAGAACTATTCTGACTGAAAACAATCAAAGACTAAGGAAAAAGAGGCATTTTGTTGTCTAACTGTACTCCAAACCAAGCCTTTATTGATGGAGCAGAGACTTCTGGCAGGGAAGGTGGCTGATCCAGAGGAAAAGTGGATGAACCCAGGGGATGCAAAGAAATTATCTGCTGGAGGAGAAAAAACAACAGAGAAAATGGACTGCAAATGTTCAAGAAAAAGAGGCAGCAGCAGAGGCCTGGACTGAACAATAGGAGGATATCTCTGGGTATCAGTGGACTATAAGTTCAATGGCACTATACATTCAAAAGCGGCGCATATTACTGACGCTGTTTATATTGGTAGGTGTAAAGGTCAGCTACTTATGGGCACTTAATGTCAAGTGACATTAACAAGGACAAAACAGGATCCTACTTTAAAGTTGACACTGTTTTTACTGACTTCTAATGAGATATAATCTGAAGGGCTTTAAAAGAGAGTAGTAGCCAAAAGAAGTCTTGCTTAATCTAAGAACAACTAGCTAAATAAATGCCATTAGGAGTGGAGAGAAAGTGTTAAAACTCAGTTTTGTGCTAAAACAAACAAACAAAATCTCTTCAATTGAAGCTTAAAGGTTCTCACTTCTTCCATAACAGAATACAGATCATTTACAGCTGTTTGGCATCTGTTGCACTTCTACCTAGTGAATGCATTCTCTTTGTCATTAGATATCTCCAAACACATGAGCTGGAGCACTCGCACCCAGTTCACTGGAGTATGAGCATCCCCATGTTACTGAATGTTCCTTATGCATTTCTGATGGTGAAAATCAAGATCTACTGACCTACAGGTACGCTAATAGAAAAGCAGTATCTGTTACCTATGCCTAAGAAAATACATTTTCACTTAGTACTGCCATTTAATTTGAAAGACTCTAAAAGCATCACCCATTGATTCAAAGTAATATTTTTATTAAGTACATTGTTAGCAAAAAACCCACCCAAACTTCTTGCAGTTAGAAAGGCAGAAAAGTGTCAGTTCTTCTGATTTATGATCACAGAAGACCCATGTTTACTGCATGATTCAGAAAACGTAGTTGTTACTTAGCTGCAGTATTTTGCAAATGCAAGATGAGACAAACTTTTGGGTTATTTTGTTTTGAATGCAGAAGCTTTTGACCATATGAAACCAATTTTATGTTTGCCACTGATGCCAAATAATAATAAAAAAAGTGTATGTATTACTTTTGGCATCAAATTATTATATACTATCACATGGATGAAATAGCTCAGCTGAAACAGCTGTGCAAAGTACTCAAATTGGCCTGCTTGCTTTCTCTTTGATAAAACTATAGCCTGCTTGGAAATTCCTATTTTTAACAGACCTCAGTTTGGTAGGCTTATTTGGCAGTCTGTCATCTTTCACAGGCACATACTCTCTCATTTTCTAGCAACTGCAGACATACAAATTTCCTTTTAAAAAAATATCATCTGCACATATCCACTTAATATATCAGATTCAGAAGCTTCAAACCTGTTAAAGCAGGAAAGAGTAACAGCAAAGCACAAGTAGAAGTTCAAGATAAATTAAAAAACAAGATGTAAGAGTGACGTTTACCTATTTCTCTCTTCTAAAACTTAAAAAAAAATATATATGTATCAAGTTTTCACAATAATAGAAGCACATCTATCAAAAGCGTATTTGAAATTAATACATGCTAGCTGTGTAACAGTGCCCAAAACCATGAGGAACAAACACTTTTTCTAAATGCAGTATTTTAAAATGAATGAACAGCAACAAATGTAAAGTTCTGGTCAAAAGATACACAAACTTCAAACAGTTGATGTGCATGTAAAAACACTACAAGATGGCACATGATTTGCATACAGAGGCTACACCTGGACACAAATATAATCCAAAGCTCTCATTATTTGTAAATTCCTGACAATTAGAAGCCCTGAAACAACAGTAAATAACACTATTTAATGCCAGCAGAAACACACATTTGCCCAACATAGGACACTAGGACAATGCCACAGACTATTCATGATTATGGCTAAGGCCACAACATCCTTGCTTTTAGCAGAAGTGGAAGAACTTTTTCAAATATTGTTAGAATTATTCCCCCATCCTCCCTCGCACCACCAAGCTCTGCACTAAGATTAATGAAGTAGTTCACACCTTTCAGAGCTACAGGAAGCTTAAATAATGACTAAATATTCTTCGATTATGTTTTCAGACTTGTCTGTACAAGTTTCTCAAAACTCAGATTCTGATACAATTACGTTGCTCTCTCTCTCTCTCAAGGAACTACCTACTTATAGCACAGTCTTATATCAGAATATTAATAAACTCTGATTTTCTCAGATGATGATTATTATAGTTTATTGGAGGGCCAGTGGCATAATTCCTTGGTAAAGTATCCCAAATTCAGACAGGCTTCATGAAAATACATTTTAGAAGTAATTATGGAAACCGTTCCTGAATAAGGGTCTGTTCTTGCAAAAGGTAGACAAGCTACTTTTCTTCGCCAATTGCTCACACCTAAGTACACACAATCAGTGAAGCAGATGTTGAGTTTTCACATACACAACATACAAACAACATCTTTTTTGCTTTAGAAAGAGGTTTGACAGAGTTATAAAAGCCAAAAGCTTTTATTTTTATTATCATTATAAACAGACAGTAAAAATATTACTAAAACATTTTTGGTTTGCTGATGTTGGTGACAGGTAACATTACTACAAACACCAAAGTTACCAGGAAAAAATTAACCAAATATCAAGCATTGAATGGAAATTCAAACAACCTTCAGAATATGTAAAGCAGTAGCAGAAATATGTAATGGTTTTAGAAAGAAGTTTATTTCCTTGTAAAATTTATTATTTCTGTTTTTAGAGCTCCCTGGTAAAAGGTCAAAACTGAGAAAGGATTGCACTTCAGGCTATTCATCAAAAGTCCTACAAACAACACTGAAAAGCCCCAGTGTTACAAAGACAGAACATCAGTCTGGCTTCCCACAAAATAAACTGTTATTTAGCTTGTTAATTTTACTTGCAACTTTGGAAAGCTCCCAACTCGACCAAATAATATACATCAAGTCAATATTAAAACCACAAGCGATGCCACCCGTCTCAACTAAGCACTATTAGCCCCTCCAAAAAAACCCAGAACCACCCCCTGCCCCCAAAACTGAATTCCCTTTCTCTTCCTACAAGTTTTAAACCTAATCATGTACATCAATAACTAGCAACTGTAGCACCTTAACAGCCCTTTTGTTGAAGTTCTCATCATTGTATCCAAATACATTTATTTTCAGAAATTTTATTTTAAAGCTCCTGGGCTGGCACAAATGAAGGTAAGTAACTACTAAGAATTTGCCTTCATTCAGGATTTTTCATACTTGTAAATATACCACCTATATTGCAAAATATATATACCAACTCTGTCACTTAATTTACCAATTGTAACATCTTCTGAGATGGTGGGGGTGGGGGGGAAGAACCCAAAGGCATTTAGTTTACTATTCTGAGATTCCAAATCACAATCATATAATTCATAGAAAGCTGACCCCATCTAAATGGGGACACTCAAATATATGTGTTAAATGCAAGTTGAAAAATTTCTAGTGATTAAAAAAAAATTCAGTAGCCTGGATTAAAAAAAACTTGGTCCCTACTTTTAAGCTCTCCGATGGTTTGCTTCCTGGTCTCAGCAGAAAAACAAAACCAAATCCCCTCCAACTTCCCTTGTTTAACATCCCCACCCTGCTACATTACTATTGCCCATCAATATAATAGTCTATATGGCATAGCTTAGAAATTTCTAGAGAAAGTAGATGATATTGTAATCTCATAATTCATGCTACAATAAAGAAAACGTAACAGCTACCATTTTCAATATGTTTGAAAGCAAATACTGCCTTAATTTCTATATTCACTAGATATTTACCCTTCTTAGAATGAGGTATTGCATTACACAATTTGGCCTAACATTTGGCTACGGATATGTTACCAATATGAAACAATGGACATTTTTCAGTTAATTTGTAGGTAAATATCTTGGATGACACATTCTAAATATGTGATCTGGCACGGATATCTTAATATTTATGCAGGAAAGTTACAGAAAACTGTCATTACTAATACATAATTGTCCTGCCTCTACAGGGCTAAGGATGGTACTCCCCTAGGCAGTGTCGATGGGTGATGTGCTCCTTCGCTGGTACATGTCCACCTGCAGCACCTCCACACACCCAGCAGATGCGTTGGCCTCTTTCCTACTAAAAATCTCTATGTATTAGCATTGCTTAGGTATTATTTCTAACAAATCAGCACAAGCCCTGCCACAGCAACAGTAGTTTGCCATTAAGACCCAAGATATGTTATCATTTTCTCTAAGCTGAATTGTGTTCTATGTCTGGCTGCTTGCACCTGGTATCCTACTATAAAAGAAGACTTTGGACTTCACCTATCCTTAATACAGAACTCGAAACTCAAGGTTTAGAGAAAACATGCTTGCTACTGAGGCATGTAATTTCTTCCTTCCTCTTTATTCTAAAATTATTCATATTACCTACTTGATGAAATAAAGCCCAAGCAACCTAAGATTTGAGTCACAAAGAGAACATGGTAGATTCTTATCACAGGGACCCTTTACGCACTGAACAGTGCAATGTGTGCTGTCCTTAGTCAGACAGAAAATAATTTCTTGTTTCTGAATAACAAAACATGTATTTACTACAGATACTGTCTCAGCCATTTAAGTAAAATTTTATACTTTGCTTCTGTCATTTTACCAATGCTCTATTTGTGTTCAGTAGCATCCTCTATTGTACAAAAACAGCAAGGTGACAGACCCAATTGTTAGAACTTGACATTAATGCGCTCACATTTCATGGCCACAGCTGTATTATAAAAGCCACAAAAGAGTGAATTCAAAATATAGCAGAACACCAGAAGGGTTTTTTTTTCCATTCCCAATTCTAGAAACCATCTTTCTGATCCTGAAGAGCAACGAGGCACACAAAGTTTCTTCTCCTTCCACTAAAAAATATTTTTGTTTATTCTCCTCTTCCCATTACCTCCAAAAGGGCAAAGGATGCTTTCTGCATCGCTACCTAAACCTGTTAAACTTGAAGATCAAAATCATTTATTTGCAGAAGAAAATGTTATTAAATTTCCATCACTAATACATGGCGTGTTATACAGCTCTACCAACAAAGGAGAAAACAGGAATTCATTGGACATGGCATCAGCAGCATCTTTACTTCAACAACTCCATTCTGTTTGAGACAAAATGAGCTATAGTTAATATTCTTTTAACTACTGGGAAATGTCTGTCTACACTAACATGTCAAGCAGAGGAGATGCTCCACGTTACCTGCAACCATGAAAATTAAAAAAAAAACAAAACCCCAAAAAACAAAAAACTGCTCTGAAAGAATAGCAATTAGTCATTTTTAATTTGCAGGAAATAGCTACATTTAAGTCCTTGAATAAAAATACATTGAAATTTGGGGAGGGTGTGTGTGTGTGCGCTTTAAATATGGTTCAAGCTAAAAGAATTAAAATGTGAAATGACACGCTGGCAATTTCTGCAGTAAATGAAAGGCTCAGCTGTTCTACGCTTTCTAAAAGGAGGAGTCAAACATCTAGCAAAGAAACACAAAATCCATAAAAAGCTTTTAACCCCCATTTTTGTATCAATAGACACAGATCTTACAAACCAGAACACTGAGCCTTCTAGCACCATTATTCTTTCAGCCCAGAGACAGAAGCAAGGCCTCACAAAAGTGACTTTGTCTAACGCCACTGGGCTATGGCCCCCCGAACCTGCGCCCGCTGACGCCCAGCGTGCGGACAGGAAACCGCTGCTGCCTTGAGCCTTGATCTACCCACGTGAACCGAGCTCGCTGGCCGACCACAGACTGGCCTCTGTTCTCTTCGTAATTGTCAACATCTGCTCTGCAGATCTATGAATAATTTTATGACACACACGCACAAAAATATCTCCTACTGACTCTAAAGGTTGTTGGGTTTGGTTTCTTTTGAAACGTGCAATCTGACACTGAGATTAAGAGAGTGCCTGTTTCACTCATAGGTTATGACTTACGTTCTTCTGAAAGATGCCACAGAAGTGGAATTCAGGGTAGGTAGGAAAAGCCATATATGTTGCTAACTGTTACCTTCTAAAATCAGGTGGCTGAATAAATGTTTGCAGTTGAGATACTACATCATTTTCAGATAGGGTAAATGGAGCAAGCCCACTAGTCTGGGCTGCACAGTGTCCATCTCCATGAGAGGCCATTCCTCTGATTACTCGATCAATGGCAAGTACAACAAGCCTCAACTCAAACATCTTACTCCTGAAGAAGTGAGGATCCAGATACACCAATGGACACGTTCAATACGACTTGAGTTTCAGTTGAAAGAAGAAACACATCTGCGGACAGCTTAGCAACACAGTTATTTGAAAACTCAACTTCCCTGCTCTTTCAAGCAAGACATCAGGGGTTCTGAGATGGTCAAGCATTTGAATTTAACAGTTTTTAATTTATTCGTTTCACAATCACAGATTTGTCTATATATTTAGGGGTTTTTTAATAGAAAAGTGCCAGTATGAGAGATATGGCTAAAACTCTGGGGACATGGCTGCACTACAATTTTAGACTGTCATCATACCTGGCTAAAAAGGAAGAGAAGTAAAGAAAATCAGAGATGTACAGATGAATTGCCACCGGCTTATCTGCAGTACTCATTAGCGATGCTACTCTTCATGATCAGTAAAAGCAGCAGAGCGGAAACAGAAACCATTAAAGAACAAATGACAAGGGGAGTAAGTACTTGCTGATGTAATTGTGACAGTTTTCCAGGACCGGAACATAACATGATAAGGCTTTCTTGACTGTCTCCTGCACATAGCATAGGCAGACTGATAGCTACATATGGGACAAAACTAGAAAAAAAAGAAATCCCTTCTCCTTTAGCTTAAATACTCAGGAAATACACAGAAGGAAAAGAACAATGAGAAACATAAAGCTAAATGTGGTCGTTTTAGTGTCTTGCTGAAGCACACCCTTACATTCAGGTCCGTTGCAATGACCTCTTTATCTCTCTTTCTTGCTTCTATTACAATAAAGCTGAGAATTTCCCTGCAGTTTCCCAGATGTAAATGTTCTGACAGTAAGACTGGCTCTTACTAGCTTAGGTTCAGTATTACCTTTCTGGCCTGGCAGTGCTCTAGATGAAGCGTGTCAAAGTGTACGAGCACATTCAGTTTAGCCCTACTTAGTAGAGGTCTGCAGACTACATTGTAGAGTCTGGTTTCTCTCAGAAACACTTAAACCTGTTCAAATGCAATTGCCAAGCTGATAACCAATCTGCCTCCTTTCCCTAAAACTTTGAGTCAATAGATAGAGCATCTCACAAATAGAGTATTATTTACTTCTGAATATGAAGAGAATTACTAATCTGCCACTTTCTTGCACTTATGGGTGATTACACTTCAATTTCTTTACTAGAAACTATGAAGTGATTTGCTCCTTGCAAAATGAATAAGCAATTAAGTACATGGTGAACACGTGGCTCTTTAGTGAAGCGTCAAGAAAAGACAAAATTATTTAGGGGAAGAGATGAAAATGAGAAATTGAAAACTGCTGAATGCTGACACAGGCGTAACAACCTATTCTAAAAGTTTGCAGTGAAAAAACAACAAAAAAAACTTCAGAACACACAGAAGAAAACATAGAGTATGAGACCTGGCCATACAGTCCCAGTGTCACCCAAAATTACACAGACAGGTGGGTTTCAGAAAAATAGAAGTCTGGCAAGTATATTGATATACTTGCCAGATATACTTAATATTGTATTAATTAGTTTTGATATAGTTTATTAACTGTCTATTATTACATATTTATTAATTATAATGGTATGCAATTATGACAGTATAATTAATATTAATGTATGTATTAATTATATAAAATTGATTATAATATTAATATACTTATTTGAAACAAATTTCAATTAAGGTGTATTTAAAAAGTAAATAACACTACTACATGATACTAAGCACAAATTTAGCCCCTATTTTACTAGCTTTTCACAAAGAACATGGACATGACTTTTGCTCCAGACAATTCACAATTCTGCTGCAAAGGTGCTTACAAAGGACAGGGTATGACAGATGGAGAAGAGAATAAAAAGCATGAACATTAGATGAGGGAAAAATAAAAACAGACACACCAAGAAAATTTAGTGCAGAAGGCTGTTTATGCTAAGTGGCTGTGGAAGGTGCATTTGTATAGCATGCTGCAGTCTGATTTAAAAAAAACAAAACCAAAATGATGAGCTATGCTGGTACTAATTACTTTTATAGAAGTGAACCCACATATGGGCTTTTAGTAGTATGTTCTGGCATGAAATCCCTAATCAGATTAAAAAAAACAACTTTCTACAAGCTTACAAACTTAAAAAGCTAAATTATAGACAGCACACTTATTTTGCCTTTAGTGGCAGGATAAACCCTCCCAAGTGATAAAGACTAAAACACTATTTTAAGTAAAATTTGAACTGTACTTTAAACAGGTTGTCTTATAAAGTGGTAAAGAGAAATTAAAATAATCATAATCCTGAGATTAGTAAATTCATGACTATATTTATTTCATTCTGACATTATTAGGGTACAGGTATGCAAAGAATTATCAAAAATAAATATAGACCTCTTGGCATGCTGAGAAATTATATGCCAGAAAATAATTATTCCTTTTATGGTACAAACTTTCTGAACACCTATCTTTTATGTTGACAGGCACGCTTAATATCTACTCCAATAAACTCAACAGCTTAAATTAATAGTAAATGTTGGAAAATACTTCAAATTTGTCCAATTTTAAAAAAGTATGGTAACATTTGCTTTTTCTGTCTCAGTAGCTCTGAAAAAATCACTATAATTTGCAGCAATTACTAAGCCAGCCCATTATACTTTGTTTACCAGCAGCATCAGAATTTTCAATTTCACTAAGGTATTACATTTGTAAAATGAAGGATATAAAACTGCTGGGTTTACATTTCTCCTCTGCTGTCTTTTCCTGTGCTGCAGGAGCAGTCATTGCGAGTGACGCAAAAGGTTAAATCCACCCACATCATAGAGATCAGCTCACCCAGAGAGGTGGCAAAAGCCCAACAGTTACAGTAGCAGCCAGATGCAAGGCTGTTTCCTTCCTCGTTATACACCCCATGCGCTGCAACCGCTCTCAGTTCCGTTCGGACCAGGGCTGGCCATCCCTCCGCTAACCACAAAGCAGATGCCTACTCCACCTCCGTCACATGTGATCACTCTAGTTCTCAAAACGCGAGCTGCATACACAAGCACTCCTTCTAGAGGAACTAGATACGCTAACCATCCTTAAGATCATCTCCTTTCGATAAACGAAGACAAATATCTATTCTCTATGCAAAACAACACTGTGCACTGCTACAGTTGATCCAACCTAATGCTCTGAAAAGCTCCCTATTATTTTTTTATTTGCATAACTTCAGCTCAAGAATTTCCAATCACAGTTCATTTGGCCAAGGCTGTACAAACAGGATAAAAAAAACCCTATCCCAGTTTGTCATGCACTATTAAAAAAAATAAAATTGAATCATTCATTAAACCTAGATCCTTATACTCAAAAGCTGTTAGTCTCAAGTAGAATCTGGGGTTTTTTTACAACAAAGAGAGAAAAAAAAAAGCCTCAAACATAACAGTATAGCATATATTGTTAATACTTATGAGAGGATATGGTGGATGTAAATATTTTAAAATCCAGCTTCCTTAAGTAGTCAAAAAAATCAGAAAGCAAGAACTACTGTAGAGACAAATGTCAAACATGGCAGGGTGAGGTCAGTATAAAAAAATATTAAGAAACAGAATCTTGACTGTGATCAAAACAGTCCTTAGACCTACTATCCATTATGGCAAATGGTGCTTTCATGCTCACACACTCAGCCACTCCAATTACTATGGAAATTACTGAGCTCTCCTGAAAATCTGGCCCAGTACTTTTATCACAGAAAGCTGAGAACAAAAAAGGAAGTTATTTTCCAATAATCAATAGAATGCACTTCACTCACAGTCATACTCGATTTTTAAAACTATGAAAATAATGTTGTGTGTGCAGTTGCAAAAGACAAATGTTTTTTCTTATATATAAGGCTATATAATAGGGCGCTGCACTGCAGTAAAATTATGTTGGAAATCAGTAATTTTTATTACACTAAAAGACAGAGTAAAAATATTCCCTTTTTTTGTGGAAACAGCACTTTGATTTTCAAATTCAAAGAAAGAAAATTACAGGAAGTTAAGGGTGTATCTGCTCTGTGCTCTCACATATGGAGGACCAGCTGAAAAATAAACATCACTAAATTAGTTGGAAACTTGTATTTGGAGTAGGCTTGCTGTTATGAAAGAAAAAAAGAAGTCAGGGCTACTTCAATATCTCACCTATCATTTTAAAAGGAAAACTGGGTTTTGTCTCTCCTCTGTTAGACAAAAGTAAAATTTCCTTAAGCTATACAAGGCAATGAGATAGAAGCCCAAAGTGAAGCTCAAAGGCTCTTTACTTGCAAACTAGCCTATGAACAGGATAAATGTGGAAGACCAAACAATAAGTAGAGCATTCAGAAACTGTAAGTTATTAGTTCCATCCACATCCCTAACTGCAATCCAGCATTAATAACCAAGTCCTGATTTTAAGTTCTTGCCCTATTTTTCAAAGTAACTTTCAGATATTGAGGAGAAATGGTAGTAATAGTTTGGAAAACAAATTACGCATTTCTGAAAATTTAATACTTGACAGTTTTCCTTTACACTTGGCATTACCTGTCCAGCTCTTATAACAAATGCCTTCAGAAAAATGCTTTTTTAGGATGCAAAAGAGATAAACTACTTTTTACCTACTTAATTTTGATGTCCATCAAGATCATATTACTCTCTTTCTGCCATACAAGCATCCATCGTGCTGCAAGACTGCGTTCATCAAGAACATCTTGGAACAGAACAAAACTTACTGTACTCCCAAGTTGCTTTCATATTATATTACAATGTTTCTGTTCCAATTAAATACTACCACATATTATGAATCACATTCAAGCCTTGTTTCAGCATGCAAATTATCTAACAAAATATGAAAAGGAAAAATCCAAATTGTTTAACACTCTTTGCCCTATGGTATACCTTTAAACTCACGCAAAATTGCTAACACACAAAGCAAAATCTGCATACATTTCTGAACTACTGCAAACCTGTTTCTAAGTTCAAAAATATTTGACCCTGATATGCCTTTACATGAAGCCTTGCTAGGAAGTTCTAATTGTGCTTTGAGATCACAGATGTGGGTAAACCACTTCTCATTAAACTTTTTAGAACTCCATGAACCCTTTTGACACGCACTTTCAAATGTAAATATAAACATTGACTAGCTGTGAAACTTTGTTTCATTCTCCTCCAGAGGAGAAAAAGGATCCACCACAACAGGAAGCAGCCAAATGCACACACAATTCCACACAATCTAGCAGAATCTGCCATAATTAGGCAGTTTGGGACTTCAGTTCTTTTGCTCAATAGAACACAAACGTCAAGACTTTGCTATTAATGGCACATTTTCAGATAACATAGGTGAAGGAAGAGGAAACCATGACAAAAAATCCCAAGAAAGCATTGAGTACCTTTTTATTAAAGGACAACAAATACAAGTGAGCCATTAATAGTGGCAAAGATACTACAGGGGCTTGGGGTGGGGGTTGGCAGTGGGCAGGGGGGGATATCAATCAGCCTTTTAATGCTTTATTCATTCTTAAGTAAGAAAGTCTTACCCTCTGTCCAGTTTCCCCTTTACTAATACAACCAGACAACAGGCACTGCATGTATTGCTTTCAGATTGCCACCTCAATTATTATTTCAGATCTGACACACTGATGACTGACCCTAGCATGCAAAGGTAGAATTTTATAGTCTGCAAGTAGACAAATCAGATGCTTTACACTAGAGAAATTCAATCTCTGGCCCACCTGGAAAATTCATCCTACCCGCAATGTACTCCTACCAGCTTTTTACCAGTAAGAAGTTGCATGTTGAGGTACATGATGACAATGCAATAGTGACTGTACTGAATTTATGGAAAAGGTCCAGCCACGTTCCCAGATCCTTCTTGCCTTAAAAGAAAAGCTACAAGCTTGACCCAACCAAAATGCTGGATCTGTTTCCAAACTGAGTATCTATAATAATCCTTGACATGCAGCACGAGCTTCTATCAAATATTAATTAAACTCTAATGTAGGAAGCTTCAGTAAGCAAAGCAGCACAGCTTTTAAACAATCAACTAAATTTAACAGGCACCTGTAGCAGCAGAGAAAAGTAGGTGTTAAGAAACTCTAACATGTTAATTACTGTTCTTCTATCAGGTGGTTGGGAGACACTATTAGTAAGAACTGCAAATCACCTGTGAAAACTTCCAACACAAAGAGCTGAGATGATCTGCCAAGCACAGCATGTATCAGGAAGCAACCCAGCACAAGGAGACATACAGGACTGTCATGTTTTGTTCAGACTGTCACTTTTCTAAATTAGGACAGTCTAGTCTCATCAACCATAGAGCCCGCTCCTTTTTGCAAGAGTCTCCTCACATGTCACTCTAAGCTTGCTGTCTGCTTTCTAAGTGAACAAACCCATGAAAGCAGAGAAGTCTCTTGTCTTTGGGGAAGAAAAAATGGTAGGTCAGATGGAATTATGCTTCAGGTTGAATATAATACTTCACTGGCTGTGAGACTAAACGGACCTAAAGTAGTGATTTAACAGAAATGGATAGGAACTCAGATGTTTTACTTACAGTTAGCAGCAATCCTTAAAAACTACTTGTATAAATATTTGTGCAATTAACCCAACCTTAAAACCATTCAGACCTTTTTATTTATACAGCAAAGTAAAATTTCCAGTGTACAAAAAGGGCTGCGTGATCAAACTTCAATCACAATTCAGACTCAGATATCCTGCAGGATTAGTTTTAATCTACGTTTTTTCTCTTACTCCAACATCAAACCAGTCAGTTCTCTTAATTTGTTTGGTTATTTTCTTCCTGTACATGTAACTGTGCTCTGCACTTACTAAACAGTTTTGTGGTTTTTTTTTTTTTCCTGTTGGCCAGAAAAATAGTAAGTCTACCAGAACACATATACATATATTTTAAGGCTTATATTAGTACACCTATAAAAGTGTGTTTTAATCACATTGTTTATACAGCAGATAACCTTAAAACAATCAAATAGTCATCTTTTTAAAAGTAGTTTTCTCATTGTTACACTCTCTTTGTACTCCCTTACTCCCACACCACACTCTCTGGGGTATATATTCTGAAATTTCACGCATACCATAAAGTATCTTTGGAATGTTACAGTATAATTGTTTAGAGAAACATTTAATGGATGAGTAAGCATCAAGAGGCCACGGCTAAGGGAAAAGAAAAAGTTAAAATGCTAGAAGCGTTTCGTATTGAATGATCTTCTCAGCATGAGGATGGGGATAGACATTTGATCCAAAAATCTGGTATTGACTCAAGTGATACAAAACCAGCAGCCAGGCATATGAAGCCATCCAGCCACCTAACAAAACATCTGCTACCACCCACCTCTTTCAAACTGGACTTTAGTCACTGTCTAGTAAAGCAACTCCATGCTATAGGATATTATTTAATCAATAGCATGAATATTATGGTAGCAGATTACATGATCTTGACAAGTGGCTATTTTTTTTTAATTGGTTGCTTGGTATCCCAATTTACAGCACAAATAATTTGCATGTACATGATACAGAAATGCAACAGAAGTAACTGGAAAAAAGGCTGGGCACCAAGTACAGAGACAGCTAAAAAAAGCTGAACATTCTTTTACTACAGGAAACTGCTGGAGACAATATCCTGTAAATTAAAGCCAATTTTCCTGAATTCCCTGAAGGACTGCTCCTCCCAGAGATTCTACAAATTCATTCACAAAGGCCCGTCATTATAGCTTTCTTGGGGCTTATTTAGTGAACAGAGTTTAAAAAAGCAAACCCAAATTAAAACATACGGTGTATCGGGGGCAGAGGAGTGGGACAAATCAGGCCTAACCTCACATAATTGATTCATATCCTGATTATTACAGCACAGCTGAGATCGTTTTTACTCCCAATTCCTCCCCATCCCCATACCTTTTTAAGTTAAGGAAAAGCAAAATAATTACCTCCCTACCTGAATTTTTGATCAGAAGAATGGATACTGGGGCAGGAGAGGTGCCATGTGCTGATGTGCAGTTCTTTTAGCACCAGAGCTAGAAAAGCCCAGCTTCCTGCAGGCTTGTGTCACAGCTGAAGCTTTTCTCAGGATTGGGCACCTAAAATCTTCGTCCAAGTGGATTCTGTGGTGTTTAACAACATATGAACTGCAGCTGGTGCAGTACAAAGTCTCCTAGCTTCATACTTAACACGGAATTTTCAGAAGTCTAGTGTCTTTGAGGAACTCCTATTTCTGTGTTAAATTTGGTGGAGAACAGGTAACAAGTTAAAAAGATAATTAGTGTGATTCTGTGACTCTTATCTTGTTAATAAATTCATGGACAAGTAGCACAACTTCTGTTATGCAGCCTTCTAGTTCCAAAGCCAATATATTTTCCAAAATTACTCATCTATTTGTAAAATGTATGAATCTAAATGATACGGAAAAATAATGGATTGCACATGCTGCTTAATTAAGGCTTTAAGAGATATTTGTAGGCGCATAAGCTTGCAAGGGACTTGCCAGGTCACTGTATTTGCATCCTGCTATCAGAAACACTGTATTAATAATCTCTTCCAGAAGACATACATCCCCATCTTAAAATTAGTTTCTTTTTGCTAAGCCCCTCCATAAATAATATCAAAATCAGGATATTTCTTTTAATTTCCAGCTGAATTCATTAAAGACTCTATCCAGTGGCCACCTACATGAAATACTTCAGATTGTGTAGGATAAATTTTTACATCCTCAAGTTTTTCTTTCTCTTCAACAACACAGTGATCCAAATGTTGCTGTCAGAAAAATTCACTGGTTTAAATCTGCAGGTTTTTTTCTAATACCATACTCAAAGGCAAATCCAAATATTCCATGGGTAACTTTTTCTGAAACTATTTTCACTTGGTGAATTATAGAGAACCATAATACTGCTGCTGATTGTAAAACAAGGTCTATAGATTACTTGTATTACAATTACCATACCAGAGCCTGTAAGTATGTCTTTGGGGGTTAGGGTAACGGGGAAGACAACACAGTTCACAATGAAGTCTAACAAACAAGGGTATGTTAATCTTTTCAGCCACTCAAATGCAGAAAAATCAAAAGCGAATGTCTTTCTACCATAGCATCACAAAATCCAACCCCAAATACTTGCATGTTAATGCCTGCTGGGATATTTTCTGCTAACCATCCATTAGATTTCTTGTAATACTCGGTACACACATACCTCCACAAGCTGGATTGATTTCTTCCACAGTTAACTTGTTTTTGCCAAAGTCTCTTTTAGTTCAGCATTGGCTGCCTGCCTAACGAAACAAACTTTCTTTATGCCAAAACTGTCATCTTCAGTTGCATGAGACGCATCTTACAAACATGTATAATGAGCCCAATGTTTAATGCTTGAAGAACTGCTATTTTAAAATGATCTCCAGAAAGACTTAAACAGATACAGAAGTGGTCAATATCTATCCAACCTTGGTGGTGGGGGGGTGGCAGATCATTCTCAAGACAGATTTTTTTCCTTGTGTATTTCAATACACTTTTTAAAGAGAAAACCCTAAACTAATTATTAGAAAATGAAAGCGTATGCATTTAACCACAGACCGCAAGCCTCACTCCAAACCCAAAGCTGAAAGCTTCATTCTCACTCAGTATGAAGTCATCACTACATCATGACCACGTGCAGCATTAACTTGTCTCTTATTGAAACTACTAGCCTTTAAATACAAGACCCTGATAACCTTAGTAAGTTATCGTGTATTGCTAACAGTCAGACTGAAAAGATCCATCTAAATAAACCTCTTGCTCTATCTTTCTGCCATTTCAGTAACAGCTGAAACAAGAATACCTGTGTAAGAAGTTGTTCTTCAGTTAGATTATTGATCCAACGAGTATAACGTTCAGTAGACTCCAGTGGCTCTCTTCTGACTTGGCAACCAATAATCTAAAGCAAAATGAGATTAATCACATAGTGTAAACTGTTGTGCGCCCACATGGCAGTAAAACAATATCATAAAATAAGCATTCAAAACACAAGAAGTCCAAAAATCAAGATTATCTATACAGTCCTTATTAGCCCCTTCTATGTTCATAATACAAAATAATATAATATAATATGTCACCACTGCTCTGTTCAAATGTTAAATAGTTACAGACTTTCAAAGGTGTCTAGAAGACTAACATTGCAAAGTGTATTTTCAACAGCTTCAGTCTTGGGAATATTTGAACCATCTTGGCTGAAATTTTCAAGGGAAAAGTCATCCAAAGGCAGACATTTAGAATGCAATCTTTCAATCAAAATAGTTAGTTTGGCAAATGAAAATTATAATTTGGATGACACCAGACAATTGTACCAACAGTGCTATAACCTATAATACTGCACATTACTTATAATTCATGTAAAATGGGGTGGGGTGTAGGGTATGTGGGGGGTGTGTGGGGAACAGAAATCTGTGTTCAGGTTTGTCTCATTTATGGTAGAACAATGTAGACACCCCATTTTGCTTTGTTCACTTTAGTACTAGGTACCCATCTGAGCAACATTTCCTTCTTTAATACTGTTCTGTAGCTATACAGGTTAAATATGCATTTTAATATTCTGAACACCTACTGATAGAATAAATAGCTTCCAACATGCAAACAGAATATTAGAGGAATTTCATACTATCTGTAACCGCACAGACACATATTCACGCAATTTCATACAAACATGAAACTGTTTACTCTGGTCAGACAAGGAAGAAGCCAAGGAGAACCCTAGGAGTAGGACTACACAGAACTCTGCTGTTTGCTGCTCCCGATGGTCTGCAGTCTATCTTCAGGGCACTACAGGACTTATTTATATAAGCAAAGTGAGCTGATTCTGGTTTACACCAACTACTGCACTCTCGTCATACTTTAACTGTCCACTTCTGTTCCAGACTGTGATGGGTACCTCCTGCTGAGGATGTGCTCACTCACTGAGAATTAACACCAAAGCACAGGTATTAGCACTTCTGAACACTAGCTTCAGATAATCAATTTCTGTTCAAGAACAGTGTGGAAAACTTACTTGGTCTATTTTCCACCCTAAGCATTCATAAGGAATGTTAAGTGTATATACTGAGCGCAGCCAGTTTAAATCTTTCAGGTATCTCTAAAGAGTTTTAAACCCCGCACAGATGTACGCAGTCAGGCTAGAATTCTACATGTGCAGTTATGAATACTCTTGATGTGGGAACAAAAACACCATGAAGAGGTCTTGCTGAGGGACTGCTGGCAATGAAACATCACAATTTAAAGTATGATTAAATACAATCAAAATAACAAAGATGAAAAAAAGGAAAACATTATTTGCTTACCCCATCAGAATAAAACAGAATGTCTCTGAACTACTGGGGTAGTTCAGACAACTGAACAGTTGTCTCTGACAACTATGAATTACTATGAACAATTTCAATCCTTATCCTTTCTCCTGAATTACAGCTAAGTAATACTAAGAGATTTTCAGAAGGTTAGCCCAGAACTGTCTCAAACTGAGTATCAATTAGAAGAGTTCATAGATACGTTTTTAAAAGGGGCACTCCACAGATACAAAACTTCACAGAACTTGCATCAGGTATATGCAGATTCTGTTCTGTGAAGATGATTTTTATTTAAGAATAGAATTACACACAGAATTCTTGCTAGTATTCATTAACCAAGACCTCATTAACCTTCTCTTGCATAACCTAGGTTTTTATAACTTACAAAGACACTTTACAAAACTCTGCATAAAAGTCGGAACGGAAAAATTACAAAGCACTGTTTTCTCAAAAGGTATTCTGAAACAATGCACTATGGAAACTTAGTTTCTTTATTCAAATAGTCACAGCCTAAGCTAAACAACTCCCAAACAGCTTTCACAAATTAAGACATAAAAAGGAGAATCTCAATTTTGTTTTTCTGAACACCTAGTTTTCAATTAGAGCCAAGTGGTAAGTGCAGTCATCTCTTTCTATGCAACCTGAAATTTAAATGAGAAGCAGAGGACAGTTTCACATTTTTTTATATTAATTTCTGATCAGTCTGACCATTTTCATAGATGCTGTTGATGGTTTAAGCAATCTAAAAAAAATGTTGAATCCAGGTGCTCAGCTAGAGGACTGCAATTCCCTAAAGTCCAAAGAACAAACTGGTTCAAATCTCAACTCCTTATACATCCAGAGAGAACTGAATGGGTTTGATCAATTATCTCTACATACACTGAAGGAGAGGTGAAGGCAGACAGAATAACTGCTATTAAATTGGATCCTGATGGCTCCTTTCTATATCATACATCACATTTTGTAATTTCTAGAGTATGACTTGTATTCTTAGCCAAAATTTCCTCCTCTTTCCATATAGCCACACAGATAATTCCATTGCACACTCCAATTTACTTCTCTGAATTTTGGCTTGTAACAATGATTCTCTACTACTTACTGTATGTAGGTCTTAAAATACTTTGAGCCTTTTGGACTTGAAAACACCATAATTAGGAAAAAAATTTCATCAAATAAAAAGTTATTCAGGAATTACTGTTATTTGCAGAACAGACAAAACCAGTGGGTTACACTGAATATTGCCATAATTTGGTGCAGAATCCTTCAAAGTGTAACTTTACAAACTCCTTTATCAACCTGCATGCCTAACAGCAACACTAAAAAGGAAGAACAGTAAAATCAATGTTAAGAATTAATATGAGAAAGAAAAGCTGCTTGGTGGAAAAAATTAAGACAATACAAAATGTAACTTAGAAAAAAAATGTCAAGACTCCATATGCTCATTAATGTCCTCATTTCTTTATACAGTATTTAGTATATCATACCTTCTCCCTCATACCTTTGGCTTTTCTTACTCTTTTCTAGTTTGAGCTCCAGCACACATTACTGATGAATTAAATGCCTCCATTTAAGTTAATAGAAAGATGAGGTTAACTTTTCACTCTGTCTTCTTCCTTACACACTGAATAGGATCATTTTGTAGACAATAAAATACCATAACACATACTTAGCAATCCTATACTTGTTTCATATATGGAATTAAAGGAAGACAGAGAGGAAAAGAGGGATTAATGTATTTAAAACTTTTTACTAAAATGTCTTCCATAGTAGTGACTTTAAGTTTGCTTTTTCCTAAACGTGCTATCTACACATACAACTAAAGTATTTATTTCCAGAAGGCTTTCTAATTATTCCTAAAAATCTATTCTTTCACAAGCAAATTGAATTGCTGTCTTCACTCCTCCTCATCCAAAGAGCCAAACCCACAACCACTACCTGACAATTCCTTTCTTTAAAAGGAAAGGAACAAAAAAGCCATACTTGGTGTTCTTAGTGGCCTTATGTAAGATTTCCATGGATGTACCAAACTCATCAGCAGGGCACATAAAAAGCGAGGATCTCCCTCCTGCAGAAGACGGTATCGTAAAACATCATTTTACCACATTCTTTAGTTACGATGATATCGCAGCAAAACACAAGTATGAATGCATGTTATTGAGAACAGCTGCGTTTTGATCTTGCAACACAACAGGAAAATAACTACAAATGCATAACAAAGTTAGCATTTTGTAAGAAGTGAAATGCTCAAACTTCCCTCTCCCCTAACATAACAGTGAAATGTTTTGCACGGCGCAGACTTCCTGCTTGCTTTTCATTTTCAGAATCAACACCGCTCAAGACTGCTTTTAGCATAATCTTAACAGATGTTTTACAGACAAATCTTAAAATTGTTGCTATGCAATCAGATTTATTTCTAGATCCTCAGCCAAAAAAAATCACACACCTTTCTGCTCTTTAGCTATACCATTCCTTTCCCAATGGGACTCAGACTCATGACGGGGATTCTTGACTTACACGGTTGCAAGATAAACATCACCAACACAGAGTGACTCAACCTGAGCCTTTGGTGCAGTGTCTGCAGAGCACAGCTCATTTCACCAGCTCCTTTCATCCAGTCAAAATCTGGATTATTTACAGCACAAACAGCTTCCTCCAGTTCCCCGGTGTAAGGTGTGGCATCAGAAGCAACGGCACACTGTTTCTTTTGCATTTCCTCCATGCCTCTCAGAGCTTTTATATCAACCTCAATGAATATTTACTTACAGCTTTTAAATTGAAAGGAAAGGTTTTTCACTGTTGCTTCTTTTGTAAGTTTTAGATTTTATCAAACCATTTTTTTCTGGCTCATTTTACACCCATTCAGACTTCAGAAAGTACAAGAAACTCTCCATATCAAAAAAATCCTTTCGATATTTTGAGTATCCATTTCTATGCAAAAATGAAGCAAGTTTCAACTTTTTGATCTAATTAGGCAAGCTTACTTTTATTATTACAAATGCTGACTGTATACTAGCATATACTTGTACCTAAACTATGTAATATCTGCCACAAATGCAATATGCTTCATATTCCAACTGGAAACTTGCTGTAATGTGGTATTGGTATTACTTGTATAGGAAGAAGAAACATGAACCATAAACAAAAAATGTGTCTGGCTCACAGCAAAGGACTGTGGCAGTTCATGGAAGAGCAAAGCTCTAATCATGGCAATCCTTTCTGCTACAACACCAGATGAAGCAATTTACTTTCTAGACAGGCAATTACTTTTTTATGCTTTAAATGTAGTTTACAGATTAGTTAGCTATTTACTTAATTGCAATCGGCACTGGCCTCTACGGAAAGAAATACAAAATAATTTATAATTTATGGCAGCAAGAGACAGTGACAGATAAGAATATTATGAGCATAAAACAATGGTCTGGTTTTATCTAAACTACCAACAAACACATACGCTGACAAGCCATACAAATAACTTTAAAAAATATAAATGGCTTAAAATGAGCTTTGTGGGGTGAAGTGGCCAAATGTAAGCATCTAGCCTACAGCCCTGTGGCCCTGCTGGCCCCTAACTACAGCTTCATAGAAGGATCAGGCCTCTGGTGTCTGCGAGCCCTGGTCTAGATGGTCTCAGACAGCCTGAGGTGTCAAAATAGCATTTTATGTCTATGCTTAGGCACCTGATGCTCTCTTCTTTAGTAACTCAGCCACTTCACGTGGTTAAGACTGGAGTTCATGAACCTGATCAGAATCAAAGTCATCGATGTGTACATTATATCACTACGTTGAAAAGATTTTCAGAAGTTAGAGCACTATAAAACTATTACAATGTAACTATGATACCATTAGAATTCTACAAATAACAACATAAAACTAGAATAATGTGGTTCTTCATGAAACAGATGCTCTAAATTGGTCACAGTACACTGGGCTAGCCATGAGGTATGAAACCTAAACCTAAAAAGCACGTTCAATGACTTGCTGATCAATAAAGGTCAGAGTTACGATCACGTTCAGAGGAACTAGCTGGGATTATTAAACACATTACAAAATTGTACTATGAGCACATATAGTCAGTGTTCTGTGAGTTACAAAATTGTTTCACTGAAATGCAAGAGTATTTCAGTCATATCACTGGTATGTACAAAAACCAGCATTCTATACCCAGCAGCAACATCAGCCATCTGCATACATGCCATAACTTGTTCCAACTTTTCACTAGTATTTGTTTTTAAATGCAATATTCAGGTAGAGGTGTTCCTTATTTTTGTCATTTTAGGTTTTTATGTTTTCCCTTGCACATATAAATGGAAAAGGAAGAGGGTGAGAGGGAGCAAAGATTAAATGAGTTGACAGTAATTAAAACCAACACACTTTCTGCAGATGTGGCATTTTTGGTTTTTTAATCAGTACAACTTCCTCTAGCACAAAGAATCTTTCTTATTCAGGAGACAGCCTATGGGTCAGAACCCTCCTGTTGTACTACAGAGAAAATGAAGATGAAAAATAAATTGGTCTCCAATTTTTTCCTTCTTAGTTTTATAAAAAGGGGAAATTAACACAGGCAAAAGCACAAACTCTTTGTAAGGTAGCAGGCACTAGGTATACATAGGATTTCTTCATATAATGTAACTTCTTTTAAGGAGCTTTGTTTTATGAAGTTTTTTTAATTAACTAACCAATAATGATACTGAAGCAGGTATTGGGGGAAAATGCATTTTTAGCAAGGAGAAATCCACAGCTTTCCTGTAGAAAATAAACTCTTTTCCTCAACTTATGGTATTAAATGAAAAACAACTTTCAAAGGTTATACAAAGTACAAAACTTACTACACACTTGAGAAAGAGTGTGCAGTGTTGAGTTTCGTGTTAGAAATATGACTGAATGACATAAACCTCCTAGAAGAGAATGTAATTAACTACTTAGTGAAGCTTTAATTAGAAGTATCATGACATCTGATCCTAGATAATGTTCTACGAGCAGAGATTCTTCAAATAACAGGAAATACAGGAAGGATTATCTCTAGTGCACAACACCTTTTCCCCCAATATGCCTGTTTACGAGGGCTCACAGAGGGAAATTTCCTAAACTAAAAAAGCTAATAGGAGGCATTTACCTTATCCTGAATGTAAAAACAGCTTTTGTTAATCGTGCCTACATCTTGGTGTATAAAGAAAAGGTAGAATTCACTTGTGCTGTCTTTAAACCCTACTTTATTTTTTTTGTTGTAGTCATTTCCATCCATCCATCCCTCCATTGATGTGTCAGTGCAAACATATCCTGAAATTCAGAAGAAAACTTGATGGGAGAGTGAGAATTTTTCTTTTTATCTTCCCTCTGTATTAATTTCTATGGTTTTCATTCACATAATACTTTAAATATTATTTGGTTGTAAAAATGTCTATAATAAGTCTCATTTTCTTCCTGGGTACACACAGCCCCCTTTATAAATACATGTATTTTCATGTATTTGTCTAAAGATCAGCAAAGCTTCAGGTATTGCTGCAGTGCCTCTAACACTAGCTGTTAGAAGCATGGATCAGCAGCACCCCTAGGACGTTTTACTGAACTCTCAGGTAAAAATCTACCACGAAAAGAGCAATTGATCGAGACAGTCCAGGATTTCTTTTCAAGTACATTTATGAAATAGTGCTTGTAGCATAACTGTTAATTGCACAGCTGTGACTAAGCATTATCTCATCAGATCATCCATCTCTCACAGGAAACATGATTAACACAACCCTCCACAAGTCTTTAATTGTAATTTACTAAGAACAGCTACAACTTTCTTATGGTAACTAGCATGACTGTAAAATTAAGATTTAACTATTGAAATGCCTAAGTATTGATTAAGATTTTTTGCCAATGGCAATAAGCATTGTTTCACTCATTTTAACTAAATGTGAGCAAGTGATTACACTTATATTAGTAAATTATTCCTTCACCCGATTAAGGAAAAGATAAAGAATATTTGGAATTGTATGTTAAAATCCATTTTAATTACAGAACGCTGGCGCAGTGAAGCAAGATCTTCTTGAAAAAATTATCTGCTCTGTTTCCAGTTCTTATTCTTGTTACTTGGAGCAAATAATTAAAGCTTTATACAGCTAAATCCGTATTTCGTAAAAATATATTGGGATATATGTATATATGGGATATTATTGGATGGTCTTCCTTCAGATTGTGATAGTGCTATAGAAGAACCTGTCCATAAAATGCTAATCATTAAGAAAATAAAATCGTGTCAATAATAACTCTCATTTAGGACTGATTTAGCTGCCATTTAACCAAATTTTGCTTCTGCTATCATGTATTTAATTAAAAGTAACAGCAGCTACAAAGTTCACAAAGTTTATTTAAAACTCGAGAAAATTCATATTTGGATAATGTGACAAAATTATAGGGTTGTTAGTCCAAAAAACTGTTACCTGAAAGATGAAGAGAGATTTACAAAATACAGCCGTTTACCGAGTACACTTTACACTGAGTTCCCAGACAAGTACAATAACTAAAACATCTGCTTTAATGAGTAAGAAACTTCTATGGCACAGCAACAGCTAAACAGACTAGGTATTTATACCAAGAATTAGCATGTCGGATTTTCACCTTACTAAAAACAAGTCTTGAAATTTTGTTGTTAAAAGTACTGATTTTATTTCTATTATATTGTCTTTGTCTAGAGGCCCATGACCTTTTATTTTTCAATGCAGCACAATGATGAAATGATTGAAGATACTAGTGGTTTTAAGAAGGGTTTTGTGATCATCATGTAATGCAATCAAAGAGGAAAAATGAATGGAAGGAATATCTTTATATGGTTAAAATCTTTCCAAAATTATATACTGGGGCAAGAAGGTGGTAAAATGTATTTCCTCTCTCCTCTATTTCCAATGAAGGAAACTGTTCTTCAAAACACACGACACCTGTGAGGTAATTTCTATTAGGTGTAAAGACACAAAACACACCCTAGTGTATTTAAAGCATGTTTTTAAAATTATAAAATATGTTAGTAGTGCTGACTCCCCAGGGAATCCTTTAGATCAGATGAATATCCACTTCCACAGATGTTCTTATCTTATAACAACCAATTTTTAAGAACACCTGTTAAACATTCTACTTGGCACTGGTTCAAGTCCGAAGTCCACAATACAATGTTTTATGTTTACTTTCAGCACATTTAAAAAAAAAAAAAAAAAAAAGAGTAATTAAAACCCAAGGAAGTCTGAATTTTCTTTACTGAATTTATATGAAAAATTAGAAGGCAAGGTGGCATAATCAGAATGAGCACAGATGAGTATCACACCACACCACACGTACATTTAAAAAGGATGTTGTCATGCATATGAAATCATGAAGTGTGAATGTCACATTTTTGGAAAAACTTCAAGTAAGTATCACTGAAGAAATACTCAGCAATACTACAGCAAATCTGTAGTTATTACATTAAATTAAATGAATTTCAGAAGTCCTTTTTGAAGGTAAATGAGTAAGCCCCAGTATGCTGATAACTACCTTGGGTAGGGAAAAAGCATCCGACCTCAGAAGCCCTCATTCAAAATCTGCCATCCTGGGATGAACAAGATCTAAGGGCTCAACCTCTGTATAAAGGCCATGGCACGTATAATCTGAATTTGATTCAAATTAAGAAAACTCTTTGGATTCTGTTGAGATGCTTACACAACCAGTCCTTTGCACAACACTTAAGAACAGTCAAAAAGAGCAGTATGTTTGCACAATTTCTATTTTAAACCAAATTTCTCTTGTGTCTGTAGCTCCACAAAGTATGATTGGATTAATAATAGTTATCACCACTGCAAAACATAAACACAAGGAGGAGGGGGGGTCTTAAGTTTTAAACATTTTACATTTCAGACATAGTTTTAAAAATATAATATGCTGAAAGTCTGCATTAAAATCAACCATTCATGAATATCAAACTCTAGTAATCAGAATTGTTTGATGGGGTTATTGGCATGTGGAGGCCATATTAAACACATATTTAATTACAAAGTGGTGTAAGTTGGGATGTTTCTCATTTGGGATATTTGATTAAATGTAGAACAGACTTAAATTGACATTGTGACTTTGAAAATGCACTGCGGTTTTTCAGAAATACCAAATTAAAAAGAATCTTTAAGGAAGCTGCCTAATAAAAAGCAAAGACACAGCTGAATTCCAGCAGATCTGGGTGATATACATGGAAAGGCCCAATTAATGAAAACCACCACAAGAATAATACTCTCACATTGTCAAACAAAGAATTTTCTTATTCTTCAGTGCAGAAAAAGAGAAAAAGAAAAGGAATCATATTTTCTCTTCTTAAACATACTCCACTGTCACCACTTCAAGAACAAAACCTTTGCACAAGCGCTGCTCTAGTTTCTACCCTTCATACCAAAACCAGATTATTGAATTATTACCAACAACTTCAAAAAACCTCTAATGACAATTTCCCTAAGTCATAAACTTACATATTTTTGTAAGTATCTATACTGGATAGCCTTAACAGAATTACATTTTCCATAAGCTGGAGAAAAATGTTAAAAGACTTGTAGTTTGCTTATGGTGTGCAGTATATGGGAACTAAGTATAAAGTATTAAAGTTCTAATGACCAGAATAGTTAGGCTAGTTATTGAAAATATTTCTCTGGACATTTTTTTCTCCTACATAAAAAATAAACTGATTTTGGACAATCAACAATTGTAGGTAATGACCTCAGGAATATAATCACATTTTCCCCTGTCCATACCAACGATGGACCAGAGTGTCCTCAGATCTACTTAGCCCATTCAATAGAGCAAACTCCTACTAACAGGGTTAAACAAACAAATTTGATCTACTCATCTATCCTTCAAGACATGCTAGTATCCAGTTAATTTCTTTTAAGAGCTGTTACATTAATTAATGCTTATATTAAAGCTAAACTCTATAGGCACTGCTTACTAGGACGTGCCTGGGCAACACCCACTGATCTGTCTCAAACATGCTGAGTAAGGGAGACAGAAGGAGAGCTGATGCAAATTAACTAAGGAGAATCAAAGATTACTTAAGTTCTACAGGATGAAGATTTTAATCAACTTCATGTCCAAAATAAAAAGCTTTATCAAAGAAAAATCTGCTAAGCTATATGCAACAACTGGAAGACAAAAAGGGAGATTGATAAAACCCAGACTTCAGTAGAAGACACAGAATGAGAGAACACCAACAACAACCATTAACTTGTTGCACACAGGAAGCACAGAATTCAAATGGAGGGATTTTTCTATTACACCAAACACAGAGGTAATATTTAAATGTTATGTAGTTGTGTCTAATGACAGTTTAGTAAAGCTTCACATATGTTTATTATCTTTTCACAGCTGCAAAATTACATATAAGATACTACTTACCTATTTTCACAGTCAAGACTAAAACACTGTCTAATCCAAGCAGACAAAAGGTAGTAAGATTCCTCCGGGAATAAAGGCTCAGACTACAGAACAATGTCATTGAGCACTTCCTTAAAACAGCAGATGAGGAATGGCAAAGCCACTCTGGAGGCAAATCTGCATCTTCTCCCTCCTAAATGAAGCCCTTGTCCACTGCATCACACGGCTTCAGCAAGACCTGACCTAAAGCTCCTGAGAGCAGGTCTTTTATAGGCAGATACAGCCTCAGTCTGCCCATGTTCCAGGCTGACCAGAAGCTGTAACGCTGTTGTGTGAGAGCGGATACAAACCCTGCTAATACTGTTGTAAGGCAGGAACTACTAGCTAGGGTTCAGCACTGCTCTAATCACAGCCACAGAGTTTTCAGACGAAGCAAGATTTTGTCTGCTAACTTCCACCATGAAGATGTACTCCTAATACAGCACGTATTTTTTCACTGTGTAACATCATACTGTGATCCAAATATGCTGAATAGTTCATGAACACATTTAGACTTCAGGTCACTTCTCAATGAATTTCCTGAAGACTTGTAACTCCGCTAGAATAGCAAAAGCTCCTTTGCATGGTTTTCAGTTTAGAAAAAAACCCCACAAATGCACCAGGTGCAATTATATGAAAATCCATACAAGTTTTTAGAGCTTCTGAATTCCAATTAGTACTATGCAACAAAAGACTATTTGAAGAACAAGACACAGATACAGGAGACATGCGTTATCTTGATTTTGCCAGGTCTAGCCACACAAACAAAGCTACCTTGTTCATTAGATAGAATAAATCCACGTCTAAGTGCAATTACCCGACTGCATAATAACAGTTTTGACTCCCAAGAGAAAGCACGCAAGAGGAAGCACAGCATGTACTCTGAAAGGTAATCTGTTATTTTCAGTGATATTTTAACATTAGACTAATAAGAAGATACAGCAAACAAAGGGCTTTAAGATCTTTCAGAGGTAACCAAACTCCATTGGTATGTGGAATGTAAAAACCACTACACACCGAGGACTGCCAATATTCCTAAAGTGCTACTATTGACTGCCAATGTATAAGGTGGCCTCCCTCTTTATTTTTCTTCCCATTTTTATTTTTTATCCCATGTTCCCTTTCATCATGAAGCAGCCTGGCCTGTCACAAGGTCGATAAAACAATCTTCTGCCTTTATTCCACACTTGTGATAATAAGCAGGAACAAAAACCCCACACATTAATGTGATATACTATAGCACAGCTGCTCAGTAAAAGGCTACACTGAAAAGTTGCTGTTGTACAAGCCAGTGCTCTAGTGAGTGATGCTGCACTGGAATTCTATCACAAGAGTTTCTACACATGCAGTTACACACCTGAGATGAGATGGAAACAATTGTCTGGATGTTTTTTCCACTAGTTGAGTACACAATGTCTTAACTACTCAGCCAAAAAAATTACTTAAAACATACTATTTATATACAGTGCTCTTTTTGTATACAAAACAACCCATGCACACTCTGACTTAAAGAACTGCTCTGATATGCGAGACGAGACAGTACTTAGAAACTGGTCCAGACTACATACAATTACCTCCCTCCCTCCAAGGACAAGAGCTAGATCTAAAATATGGAACTCACTGATAGAATATACAAGAATGTCTGTTACTCTTTTTGCAATCAGAAAAAACAAAGCTCAGTATTCGTTAAGCCATTCCCCACAGAACTGCTCTCATGGATTAACTTATAGAACCCCGTCTCTAGCCAATGTAAAAATATTCAAAATATTGTCAATTTTTAGCTATTTTGGAAAAGAATCAGATCTCATTGTCATGACAGTGACATGAACACTCAGAATGCTGATCTTAAAAGTTCTGTTCCACATGATTATCTACTTCATGTACTACTAAAACTTCATTTTAATTATACCTGTAAGAGAGGATCTACTCATTTTGTTGTACACTCTTTCTGTTACTACTAAGAAAACCTTTACTTGCTATTTCAGATATTGATTTAAATTAATAAAGTGGAAGCTAAAAGGACTGACATGATCAAGAATCAGTGAAATCTGATCATTTTAGTCACAAAAAAGAGAAAGTGAAATGATTCAAACTAGTGCTCAAATGGGGGGAGGGGAACAGTCTTTCTAACATGTAATAGAAATGTGTAACAGGTCTAGGCAAGTGGAATGGCCCAGGGTACAGTGACAATATAAGAAACTTACCTATTAGACTGTAACTGTTAAGTTCAAGAAATATATTTGTCCAGACTAAAAGACAAAAAAAAAGAGGGGGTGGGGGGTGGGCACACACACCAAACCTAAGTTTAGTTAATTTGTGAGTTTCAGTGGTAGTGGAGGAGAGACATCCCATGCCTTCGGCCTGGAGTTCTGCCTTAAAGAGAGGATCAAGCTCAGCTATCTCATTCATTTGTTCATTTCTCCAATTCATTTGCTGATTGTGCAATATTTGTTTACAGCTTTCCCAGGGGCAGATGAACAGGTCTGCAAACTACCAGTGCCATGCATTGTTCAAGTTCACCCAATCCAATCAACTACCTTACAGTAACATTAACCACCAACAATAAGCAGAATTTAGTCAGTTGGTTAACACATTCAGATAATGCAATAGATTTAAATGACCTCAGGCATCGCACCTCTTTATCTAAATCCAAGGTACAGAATATGTCAAAGATTTGCTTTAGAGATGCAAAACAGCAAGAATTTCTCATTGAAGAAATGCAAATGGTTACATTGTCTCACATGCCTAGGTATCCTACATGTTTGAGAAAGAGGCTAGTAATTTCACAACAAAAAGAAAGATGTTCATTCTGACACTGGTACAGATTCATCTCTTAGGCAGTGAAAACAAAGGGAAATTATGTTCTTTAACTTCTATTGCCCGTTGTTTAGGAAGATGCAGGAGACAGCGAGGAAGAGCTTAACTATTTTATAAGCAATTCTGCAGAAAGAAAGGGATATAAAAATATGAAGTCACGTGCTGTTCATGCGCAGTATTGTGGGGGAACGCACATACTCAAATTAGACAGTAGTGAGAGGAAGAATAAAGTAACACCATGCTCAGCAGACAATATGGTGTCCAAAAATATTCAGTATGGCTCTAAGACAGATGAGAAAGTCAGTGGGTTTTGAGTGTGAAGAGTACATCTCATTTTAGCACACTTCTCCTTCCAGTATCTGGAATCCTTAGGAAAAACTGGGTGAGTATTCCGAGTGCTGCACTATTCTGGAAAGCCTCCATAATGGCACAGTGGCCTGGTACATAAGCATCTCAGGCGTAAAGCACATTCTAGAGAAGCTCTTTCATGGTACTTGAGCTCTCCAAAACTGTACTCAAACCACATTCAGCAATTTAATCTTTGCATGCTCATAGCAGTTCCTGGTGCAAGCACCCAGCAACGAGACAACCTGGGAGCAGAGACCACCAACCACCTCCTCCTTCCTTGAAACAAAACGCTTTGGGACTTCTTAAAGGGCACTACTCTGCTCAAATAAAATACAGAATAAATGTGGGGAGTGTGTGTGTGGTTTGGGAAATGATTTCCTGGGCTACTCTAAACTCAGAAGATTTGTTCAATAGAACACTAGTATGCACAGAAAGTTGGATCTCCTTCAGAAGAACGCAAGTAGAAGTAAAATAAGATATGAACACCTGATTTTTTCAGAATTAAGGGAAATGTGATCTTGAATCTTCCCACTCATTAGCTGCCAAAAAAGCATATATGATTCGTGGTTGGTAAATAAGCAACACCTGGCTTACCCTGGATAAATGGGATAGATGCTGCTTGTAGGGATAAACAAAAACTAGACCAAGAAATTTTAGTAACAGTTGTTCATTCTCTACTAACAGTCATTTCTGATCTGATCAGAGCATAAGCAATTTGATGGCATGCTTATATACAGCATAAGTGCACATGTGCACTGGACAACCAGTGCCAAGAGGCTGGTAGCTATCATATTATCAATACACAGCGCACTGTCCCTAAGCTTTCAAACTGCTAAAAGCAGGTATTCATATTGAGGCAGCAGAGCTTAAGAATCTGTAGTTTAAATACACAAAGTCTCAAAAGCTTGTGTCTTCTGAGACTGTCCTATTTACAGAACCCTTGTCAACAGGACTTTGAGATAATATAAAATATTCGACAGCAGACAAGATGACAGCAGTCCTAGAGAGCTGCATTTACTAAAATCAAAATGTATTAGTAATTTGTCTTTTGAGATCCAAAATTCTCCACTCTACATGTTACCGATGACAGAACAGTTCCATCCTACAAGGTTTTTTTAAGAAGTCTTCCAGATAAAATGGCTTAAGAGAGTATAAATTAATTTGCTGTTGCTCTTTCAAGTATGATTAAGTAGTCTACAATACAGGAAATGAGAGTGATACAGCCACAGGCTGCTGCAGGGTTACCCCACTCATATTCCAGTACCTGAACCTGGGGGCAAGCCTTTTGCTTTTTCAGAGATAGACACATGAGTTTCTTTGAACAAAACTGGCTGGGGAGTCATTCCAAAGGCATCTGATATCTTTGGTTCCGCAGTTTAGTAACCAGGCCTCAAGTCAGGGTAAGGCAATCTGCATTTAAGAATAACATGAACGAGGAAGTACCTCGGGGATTAGTTAGGATATGGGAGAAGACTCCTCTCAATGGAGAAAGTTGGGAGACATTTCTTACCTGTAAATCTATACTAGTAACGACAGTAAACTGAAGCCTCCAATATCAGAGCCCACTGGGAATACTAATCTTCAAATCTGGCTCTCAGTAACAACCAGCAAGGCTAGGATTAGGAACGGTTTCTGAAAGTACAGAGACTACATAAAGTCAAAAATCCAGGTCAGAAGAAGTTGCAAAACAGTGGAAAGTCCAAGTCTGCAAATTAGAATTTCAGGAACAAACCAAAAAAGCTTACTGCTTCACAGGCATTTCTCAAGCTTCTGCTTTTTTTTTTTTTTTTTTTTTTTCTTTTTTCTTTCTCCCCCTCCACCTACTCTGGCTTATGATACTGACTGAAGCTAGTACCAGAACTTTAAATACAGAACAGAACTTTATTCGAACATCCTCAACCATCTTCCAAGGCCAGAATTTCAATGACACAATTATTCTGAGGACAGCAGAGAGATCACTCTTCTATGAAAAGCAGTCCACCCTGACATTGGTCAGTAGATTTGTGGCCAGGTCAACTTTTACTTTGCCCAAAGTAACTCAATTTATGTCAGAACTACTGGGGGGCTCTGGACCAAAGTGATCTATTTGCTCATCAGGAACAGCTGGCTATATTCCCATTTCTCCTTTCAGACCTCTGAATTAAGAGTTCTATCAAATACATTAGCCCAGAAGGTATACTTCTCATATATCTGGCTAAGATGGAGTTAATTTTCCCCATAGCAGCTCTCATAGTGCTGGGCTTTGTATTGGTGGCTAGAAAGATGTTGATAACACACCAGTGCTTTGGCTATTGCTGAGCAGTGCTCGCACAGCATCAATGCTGTCTCTCCAAGTCTCCCCTCAGCAGTAGGTGGGCAAGATCTTGAGAGGGGACACACTCAGGACAGCTGACCAAAGGGATATTCCATACTGAGTGACAGCTGCTCAGCAATAAAGCTAAGAGAAAGGACCAGGGGGTGGGGGGACATTCATTGCTGCTACGTTTCTTTTCTGGAGGAACTGCTATGCGTACTGAAGCTCTCCTTCCTGGGAAGTGGCTGGACATTGCCTGCTGATGGGAAGCAGAGAACAAATAATTTGTTTTCCTTTGCTTCCATGCGCAGCTCTTGCTTTTCGTTTTATTAAACTGCCTTTATCTTGAACCACAAGTTCTTTCCATCTTATTTTCTCCACCCACACTGTCCTGCTGAGGAGGGGAGCGACAGTGTGGCTTGGTGGGCACCTTGCGTCCAGGCAAGGTCAACCCACCACAAGTACCACATATTAAAACAGGATCAAAATTTTAGATTAGTATAGAGCATGGGAAGAACAAGTTTGTGTTGCTTAAAATGTATCATGAAGACATATCCTTCAGTCTACTCAGGCAGCCAGTATTACTTATTTGATTGTAATTTAATAGCTCATGCTGAATGTTGTTAGGCAGTAAAGTACAACTGTTTTGTTTGTATTCTGTTAAAGTGTTTTTTAAATAGACTACAAACTGTTTAGTTTAAATTAGTCCAATTAAGGAAAGTTTTAATATACTGATACAGAAGTCACATACACAAGAAATATGATAGATCTTAACACTCGTTTCCATAAAACAAGCTTACTGGATCAACTTGGCTCTCCAGTTTTTTTGCATTTTACTATGCAAAATTACATTAACTGATTGATATCAAACAAAAACAATTGTTGATGTATCATTTTATTATGTTCGTAATGTAAACTAGGTTAACTGCTACTCAGGTACTACTAAAACCGTAAGCTGATACATTACATTGTAGGGATTATCAGATTTCATAAGAGACCTAATACAGGTGGTGTGATGAGCAGGTATACATCCCACCACTAAGCAGCAGGTTGTCTGGCAGACATTCCTCAGCTGAAACAACTACAATCATCTCTACTTCGAAGCAAGTGTGTTTCAGAGGAAAAGTTCAAAAGGTGTTTAATTCCAAGAGTGATAATCCTGAAACTGTCTCTTTTATTCTGAGACCTAAGGAAATACCTTCTTGACAGTTCAAGTCAATTGACCTTTTCCAGAAACCTCTTGCACATTGACATAAATCTCACAAGAGAAATTGTCAGAGATGTGAAAACAATAAGTCTATTTTTGCTGAACATTGGTGGTAGGAATACAAACTCAGTTTTCAAGTTTATAAAGGAGTATCTATTGCAGTAACATTGACAAATAAATTGCCATAACAAATTATTTGTATTTATTGTTTTCAGGTAACTAAAACATATACACAAACTTTCTCTAAAGGATACTGGCCCTAATCACAGACATGTATTTAAAATCAAAATTATATAGATAATAAACCAACTATCTCACAGAATGTTTTTGAGAGTTTATTTTGTAAGTATAAAGAATGGCACTGTAACACTGTTTTCTTTTGCAGACAGACATAGGGAGAAACATCAATTTAACTGTATGCCAGTTTATTAATGATAACAATCCATATGTTCCTTACAGTTTACAGTTTCTGTAAAAACAGATAAACCATAACTGTAGCCAGTCCTTTGTAGATTTTCACATTACTTAGTAAGGTTACACTAAAAAAGGAATTCTCCTTTAGATTACATACTGTAATCTATGTGAAAACCTGTATACTTCCTTGAAAAATAGTATCGCTGCCATGATGAGATTTGGTTTACTGAACAGAGAAAATAAAAGGAAGAAAAGAAGTTCAATCAAAGCTACTATTCAGTGCAAGGATTAAAAATAAAGGCAAAAGAATAAACTGGTTATTGCCTTGCCTCCACCAGCCCTACTGTGAAATTTTCATATCCTTTTAAAGATGTATCCGGCACTCTATAAAAGCAAAACACACAAATACACACAAGAAAAAAGTACTCACACTGTTTGGGTGTTGAATGGCAGCTTCGTGCTGCAGTCTAACCCGCTGTGGCATCATCACATCATCCTGGAATAAATAGCACACTGTTACTGGACATAAAAAGGGTCACAGTACAGTACTCAGACACACATTAGAATATGCTGCTAAATTACCATCATTTTACTGGCTTGCAGTCAGAAATACAAATGGAACAAGTAATGAGAGACTTTACATTTTTAGTGGATTAAACTCAATTCTGTTCAAATTGCAAGTGATCAAAACCACTACGCAGCAACAGTGTTATGATCTCAACATATATCTTATGGGCACCCACACATTTTACATTTCTAAGGAAATTCACCAACTCTTTAACGCAGTACTAGCAGTATGCGTGGACAAGGAACTAACCTTGATTAAAAGCATGAGATTTGAGACATTCTAGCGAAGTGAGGAAATGTTCTTTGTAGTCTGGCTGTACCTTGTTTCATTGATAAGGAAAAGCTTCAGTTTCTAGATCTACTCATACATCATATTTCATAAGCAGAAAAAGTAGTATTTGTGAAATGACACAATTCTAAGAAAAAAAAAGAAAAAAAAAAAAAAGAAAAAAAAGCCCACCACACACATAAAATGCATCAGCATTGATAGCGTCTTTAAAACACACCACCTGGATTTAAATTTGACGTTAGTACTTCTTTCACTTGTAGCATAAAGGTCTATTTTGTTTACATAGAAAAATACAGGTTGCCTTGTTAAGAGTTAATAACCTTGCTATCTTTCCTTGAACAGATAGGAAATACTCCTTTCAAAATTTTATTATTTCCTGTTCAAAGTTATATCCTTTCTACGCTATGGTTTTACAATCTATTAAAATGTCCAACTGTTGCACAAAATTTCTTCCCTAAATATAGTCTCCTGAGGTTTCTACCTATATTCTTTTCCATTTTGGTGCCATATTTCTTCCCTTTTAAAGAATCAGTTCAGTCTTTCTTAGATGCTGGTTAAAGCTAACACAGCCTATTTCTTTTCAGAGTATTTCCAAATGACCCTACCTTATCAGGCATACATAATTCAAAGGAGCCCTGAATTCCTGTTCTACATCCATTCTTGTAACAGTTACTCACATTTAAATAATTCTAAGGAAATTCCTTAATAAAGCCAAAAAACCCAAACATTGAATTTCCAGCTTTCACATTGAAACTTTCTGTCAAACTAATAGCAACAAAAAATATATTGGTGCTTAAATATCTAGAGCTTAGAGGGCTGAATGACCTTGATATAAAGGTGATACTATAGTATCATCAAAAACAATGCAAGGATGAAAAAGGTTTTAGAAGTGCATCTAACTATTTAATACAATTCAATTTTAAACATAAAACAAATGAATAATAAAACTGACTTATCACACGCAAGTTTAGAAAAGATGGAAGGAATAAATTATACAAAGCATTTTTCTGCATTTCGTATGTAGGATATTTTTAGTAATAAGCCTAAGAGATGTTACTGTTTTGCAAAACGAATAGAACAGAAAAAAACCTTCTGATTTCTCAACCTCTGTACATCAGTTACTTCAAAACTACAATGATATTATTTACCATCTAATCCACTTTATTACCAGAATTCAAGTACTGTACCAAGCAAATGTTCCAATAAAACTTCTACCCTATTTCCAAGAGGAACCATTATCCTATTTCTTTGTGCCAAATACAAGGCCGATTTTTGTAAATTAAAACCTGATTTTCATATAAGCAATAGGAAATATATTTTAACTGAGCTTTGTCCACTCCGTTATGAATTACTCAGGATTCTTAGATGTCTTCTTGTTAAATATAAAAAAAAATGTGAAGACAAAAGAAATCCATCAAAAAGTGAGGAATTTCAATGCTTAGAGCAACGTTACTATTATCCCTTCCAATACACAACATATGCTCTTGTGCTAAAAGATTCCACTGTTTATGATTCTGCACAATAAAGATAATTTACTCATGATAAATTTAACAGAACTCCGCAAAGATGAAAAATAATCTACTTGATTTAAAAAGGTTAAAGCAGCATGGAAGGTATTCAAACCAAATTCAAATATCCTATTCACCAACGAGATCAATGTTATGTTTTTATAAGTAGACAACTTGACAGGAAAGCTCTAGTTCTCCATAACAAAACATTAGGTCATTTTGATGCTTTTGGCAAAACTAACATGGCTACAGATTTGGGTCTTAGGCTATCATCAAGATCATCAGTGTTGTATAAAATCCAGCTGAAGAGGGGGCACTATAAGCACAAAAACTTCAAAATGCCTTTTTTTTTTTTTTTTAATACAGCTTTGTTCTTTAATGCTGGAAAACTCTATGAACTCTTATCCTGAATGACCTTTAGAATTTTTTTAAAAATAATTTTGTCTTTTTTTTTTAATTAAGTCTTACACATACAATGCACTGCTGTATAGTTCTCAGAGAAAGAGCAAGAAAGAAAAAAAAAAACCCACCCAAACCAACATCATAGTAGTTTAAGACATAATCCCAAATAAAATAACAAAGCAATTAGGTGATGAGGAAGAACAGCACAAAATACAAATCATATCCCAGGCAAAACTGAGTCACATCAGTCATTTAGCTTTTTAGACTCAGATAGGGCAACAACAAAACAAAGCTAACTGCAAAATCCAGCTTCAGCGCTTTACAGATTCTTAACTATTGATGACTGGGCAGGTAGCCATAAAGTGGAAACTAAAAAATATTTACACAGAAATAATATTAAAGAATGTGATTGCATTCTAGAGCAGTGTTTAGAAACCAAATTAAATTCTAATGAGTAAAACTAAAAAGATTGTACCACAAAATAAGAGCACTTCAAAAATTTTTCAACTTCATAGGCAACCGATCGGAGTGAGATGCCCAGCTATGCACCGTACCGGTAACATTCATGGAGTTCAAGCACTATAGTATTAGACAACTAAGATGTTAAAGTATTTTATCCAGTTGCACATTATGTAAACACAATTTTCTATCAAAACTGTTGTATTCATGATACTGAATTCAGCAACTGTGCTGCCAGACTGTGGTTTCTGCAGTTAACAGAGTCTAGTCATCTTTTTTTGGTTTAAAACTGAAACCAAAACCTTAGTAATTAGACAAATACTTTCCAAATTAGTTTTCACTCATGTCGCGTCAGACCAAACAAAAAGTACACATCTGAATGCAGCTGCTACATCAAAAAGGGAAGCATATTTAGTTTGTTTCTGTCTCCTAGGTGCAAGGAGGCAAGATAACAAGGCTAGCAGTGAATTACACTGAATACATAATTTAAAAAAACGGAAGTTTGGCAGAAGTTTCCACTGAAATTCAATTTTCCCTGTTAACGTGTCAGTCTCTAATGGTTGTCTCCTAGCAGATATAAGGCAGACAGGATGAAGAGAGATTTCCCCCACTGAAAGAATGGACAAAGGAACAGATTTAAAGTAAATGCTAGATGAATGTGTGCCTTCACTAAGCATATACATGCAATAGAATAGCTAAATATAAAAGAACCTGTAAGGATATCTATTTTCATGTGACCCACTCACCAAACTTAATAGAAAAATTAAGAAAAATCTCAAGTAATAGCTGGGTTTACTGTCATGTAACATACACATAACTGTCATGTTACATACACACAATGCAAACAAAGCCAAATGAACAGGTAAACATAAATAGAAACCTACTTTAGGCACTCAAAATAACCCAGAATTTATAGGAATTTTGTTGATTACAAACATGTTTCCTGTTCTCCAGCGTCCATTCTGAGTAGGGAAACAATTTGCTGAAAGATGGGAGAATGAAAAGGACTTTATTTCACATGAAAAGCCAGTAGGGATTTCTAAACAAGCCCAGATGTGTTTCTGCCAGTGGGAGGCCGTGATCTCCATCACCTTTTCTGTCCGACAGGCATTCTGCCTGCTTGTGTTCGCAGAAAGCTGGCTTGTTCCTGTCAAGTTCCACACCACCTAGAGATGCTGCCAAATCAGAAAAGCTAGTTATACAGCTATCAGCTGGGCTGTCTTCCTTCCAACCTGAAGCACCATTCTTTATAAAAACACACACGATTTGTACTGAGATAATTGTCTTGTTTCCCTTTACTCATATGTTTAGCTGAAGAAAAGGAAAACCAAAGCAGTAGACGGAGCTTAAGACTATTACTCAAAGCTGTTGTTGTTCCAGTATGTGTTTCTTAAATCAGTTTGGGTAAATTCAAATGACAAGCATTCACTGGCCTCTTCAACCAGGCTGTCCACACTGTTCAGCTGGACCACACTGAACTCCACAGTGATAACTCCATGGTTTTCCCTGAAAAGCAGGGGGGGTTGCACCTCAGAAAGTAAACAGACAACTGAATGTACAATACACATCCGCTTTTTAAAACCAAGGACAAGTTCACATAAAACAACACCGTAATTATAGCTCAGTAGTGAAGTGCTTTCTTAAGCTGATGTTACAGCCTCAGCATCACACGCATTTCCAAATTCCTTTGTATTTGGCTGCTAAAAAAAAAAAAAAAAAAAAGGAGGTGACACACTCCCTCCTCGCAGTAATACAATAATAGCACCTTCTTTCCACTGCAGCTATTACACATAAAATACAACCTGTAGCAACACAAGGAGAAATGTTTGACTTGCTAAGAAACAATATGGCATCTCTAAATTCTTTCAATCCATCAAATGGGCATTCATTTATCCTGCACCTGCTCAGACTCTAGTAAAAATCTTTCTTTGCTGTTGTTCAGTTCAACACCTTGAATCAGGGAAGTAAAAGGTCTGGGACCACCAAAAACTGGCCTGTCAACAGCACAACCAAAGCAAACAGACTGATGCTAGGCAGTTTTCCAGAAGGCAGGTTTTTAAAGAAGCCCCACACTATCAAACACATTAGAATCATGCACTCTAATGGCCACATACAAGTCATCTGAGCAGAACACATCCTACTGATCTGTCAGTACTTGCAAGATCTTAGTGAAAAAATACTACTTTTCTGTTTCTGCTTCTGAAATAAATTGAGGAAGAAGGGGACAACAAAGAAAACACTTCAAAGTTTAAGAAGCTGACTTTATTTAGCACCTTTCTTTTCTTGAGCATGGCAACAAAAAAGTCTACATGGGAGGATATACATGGTGGTTTTACACGCCTGAATGACTAGTACCTTCCATTAATATAAAATTAATTCTAATCTTTTAATGGAATCTTTAAATTAAGCATCACTATTAATTGATCAGGAAATCTTTGCTGCTGAAGCAGCTCCCATCTTGGTACATTTGTTCAGCAAAGGCAGTCATGCGTCTTTCTATATCTAGCTCTTCTGTAGTCACTGGAGATCACATTGGATCTTTCTCACAGATCACTGAGAAAAAACCATGTGTGTCTACAGGAAAGGAAAGCAAATAACTCACACAGTGTTCAATAGCAAAGTCAGTAAACTCTGACAAGAGTAAAACCCTCACTGTCAATTCCAAATACCCACTTTAGCTAATAAACAGATGAAAGTTTATGTAGGGAGAGATTATGACAACTAAATTCTGAAGGTTTGCTTCTTCATTTATGAAACAGAAAAGTAACATTTCACATTCCAAATCTGTTTTTAATAAATGCATGTTTTACATAACAATAAAAACAATTATATTTTGATGTTCATTAGCGATTCAGAAACATGCACAATTCTTCTGGGCAGAAGGGGCTTCTGGTAATGGAGTTCATCACTACATCCACTTACCCGCTATTTGAATATCAGCTTACTTCAGTTTTTAAATCAGAGGATCACATTTGCAAGAAATAGTACATTAAAACAACATCAGAAAGCAAATGCATGAAGTCTGATCACTGCTTCATCTCCTAAGCTATACAGATGTTTATTTGAAAGTAAGGAAGAACATTTCCAAAGTTTACTAGTGCCTGTAGAGTAATGTAATGGCAACTAACAAGAAACCCATCTTTCCAAAACCAGCAAGTTATGGGGACTGTAAAAACAAACAGCTATGTTTATAGCTGAAAGCGATCTTGAATGCTGGAGTTCCTGACACATCTACTGAGTCTGGCTAGCTAAGGTCCAACCACCTTCTTTCAAGACCCTTACGAACACCCCCGCCAATGAAGTAGTTTTGAACTTGAAACTCAAGAAAAGCATGAAATTTCATAGCAATTAAGAATTAACATTCCCAACTTAAATCATACAAGCAAATCTCACAAACGGAAAGGCACAGGTCAGCAGCTGCCAATTCAAACATGGGAATGTCGATTCTGGTGGTCCACCCTCACTTTTGGTGAATAAAACTTCACTGTTTCCCTGTGTCATTTTCAACTATTAGCAAGCAGTGACACTGTGTTAACATGGTTTAGAGTGACATCTTTGAACTGACTAAGAGTCTCAGAAATAGCGATACATTGCCAACAGAGCCTTTCAAAAGACTAAAACAAGTGTGTAAAGGACTCAAGTGAATATGACTGGGTTTGAAATATTGCAGGTCAAAAAAGGACACATTTTTATATGTCTTTTTTAACAGTCAGGAATGACCCAACTACATATTGATTACACTTGAAATAATGAGAAACTACACATATTATTAGGATGGAATGAAAGCATGTTCCTTTTTAAAGTAATACAGATTTATACAAGTGTAGGTATGTTTAAGTGCATGTCAATGAAAAAGCAGTTCAGAGCAGAAAACAGGATTTTTAGTGTAAGAGTTCTGCTGTGCTACAAATGGGTAAATGATTCTAGCAAAGATGGTAAACACCCCAGAGAAATGACAAACTAAGGTTACAATAAAATGCAACTGGTAAAGTCATAACTGCAGACAATCTGAAGAAGAGTAGAGCTAACAGTGAAATGTATTTGCATAATTAGTTCATTCTATTGTCATATTGACCGAAATTTCCTGGTGGGAAAAATGCCTCAGTAGCTTAGAGGTGAAATCTGTAACAACCACCACAGCAAAAAAACCTCCACAACAGCTATTAGTCAAACAGCTGCCACTTCATACTAGAATAGGCTGATCAAATTCTGACAGTTCTGAGCTCTGTAACCTTTTTTTCCACATTTCTTCCCAATTTGTTGTCCTCACAAATCTGTGTTGAGAGACATAACACAAGCAGCTTGACTCCAGCTGGAATGGCAAGCAAAACGGTCTCTCTGGAGTCAGTACTTCCAAAGATGCTCCCACATATGTTCGCACATTCATTTCACTCAAAGAAGTGAAATTAATGTACAAGGAACCAGGATGTATTTCTTCACCTATATGAAATGTATACAGACTATTGACCCAGCCCATTTCTCTCAATATCCACCTATAGCAAACCTGAAATTATGGCTGCACTTCTGAAGGTCGATTCCCTGGCACTAGTGCAGCACATTCCAAAAGGCTGATATCAACATTCCTTCCTAGAGAGCTTGCTATTGGATTGGTGACTGAAATGAAGAAGGTAGGTGGTGTGCAGAAGCAGACTTGTTAAACAGCTGGCAACATCTGTGTTTCAGCTATTATCACGCATTTACTAACTACAGCCAAAATATTGAGCAATTTTTAGACTTGTAACAGTTTCCACATTCATTTTATTTCCTCCAAACTGTTTTCAGCAAAATATGGTGGTAATAAGGAGAGACAGTAGAAAATACATTTAATTAACACCAATCATTTAATATTTCTTTTGTATCAAAATTAGGCTTCTGATAGTTCAGAATGCCTTCTATTCTGAAGCATCTAGCTGAACAGCAGGAATAGAAATACATAGAACAGAAAATCTTGGTAGTTTCTTCCATGCTTACCCACACTAAGTCATAAAATTCTCAAATCACTTTGTGTAGGTCTCAGATTAAATATAAATTTATGGTAATGATAATATTGCACAAATCCAAAATCATCACCTGTTACATTCCTTAATAGTTGTAATTTGTTTCCCTGCTGTTTTCTTATCCTGCACAGCTAGTCAGCAAACAGAAACAACACAGCATCATGAAGATGCACTCTATATAAACACCATAAGGTAAGTAACAAATTAAGGATTCTGAAGAGGTCGCTATAAAAATATTAATTACTTTTATTTAAAGACTTTTATTTTCCAGTTTATCGCTAGTGATTTACAAACAGCTAGATCTATCTAGATTGACAAGAAAGACTAAGCCAAAATTTACCTCAGTAAATGATTCTATACAGATTTGAGACAGAAGATATGAAGCTCCATGGCACGAGAGAACAGTAGGTTAACTTCTCACTCATGCGTGGACTCAGACAACTTCAGTCAACATAAGTATGTACATAACTTATCCTATGTACTCCCTAGAATGCCCCATACAATGTGGTATCCGTGAAAGCCTGCAATACCTGAACTTCGCAAATCATAAGATCTGATTTTTTTCATTTTAGATACGGAAACAGCCTCACTGACTCACAATACAGGAGACTTAAATCCATGGAATCATTCATATAAATTAAATGGCACTTGGATTTCTGTCTACTTGAAGTAAAGCAAAAAGAACTGGATGCCGAGTTCATTCATCTCAACAAAACTGGCATCACTCCAGTTACTTCATGGCATAATTTATAATGTCCCTATACTCTTTCAAAATCTGGTGACTCAGGTGATCAAGAACAGAGCAGCAGATTTTGCGTTCACACTTTCTCAAAATAATTTGTTTATGAAACAGACACTAACATGCAGTGCTGGATATGAAATACTTATTTTTTGATGTATGACAAACCGACATTTCCAAACACCATTAATTCACATATGTGATTGTGAATTCTGTGTATTAAACGATCTTCAAAATTTTGTTTCTGAAATACCCATATATACCCATATATATATCAGATATTGCATCTCAAAGCTTCACCCTCCATAAACTTACATACAAAGATTTACTTGAAATACACTCTGTAAAACAAACAAAACCCCCAAACCAACAAACTGTTAAAGGGAAACTAGGATAAAGTCAAATAAACTAATTTAAAAAGGCACACTGTGTTGCTAATAACTTAATAAAAGCAAGAATAAAGGCCAGGAAAGCCACTTGCAAAACTTAATTTCTTAAATGGTATAACAAGAAATTTCTCCTGCACTTCCGTGGGTCAGAAGAAATACACCAGCACTTAACTGTGTCTTGCAACAGTACACTGATTAATTCACAAAATTTTAACACACAAAATGAAAAAAATCCTATCTAGTTGATCTAATAAATGGAGTTTGCAAACTGAAAGATTACCCAAATTAAAACCTGTGTGCTTATAAGGCTGTAGTTTACATCCCTGCTCTCATTACACTTTCTAATAAGCACAGACAATCATAACATTAGGTTGAATCCTACCTGAAAACCTACACTTTTCAGCAGCCAGTTCATCCTAGTACTACACTAAACCATAGTTCAGAGGAAAGAATCAATCTTCAGGTGAAATTACATGAGATCAGTGAGCCTTAAAGGTCCCGCTCTTCTTGCCTGATCCTAGCCACATGGCACCGTTCCTCAGATCAGCTATGCACATTTGTGAAATCCTTCACTGCATATTAAGCTGCATAAAGTCAGATAGTTATCTGTGGGTTAGTGAGCTGAATGGCTTCACAGAAGGTATCCAACAAAGGACAGGGAAAAAAAATTCAAGATGGAAGATGAGACCTCTCCTATTTTGCATTAAAAAGCCAGTAGATTAGCTCTTAGTTTCTCATCAATATAATTTTCCGAAGAATGTGGGAAAGAAAAATCCTGAAAACACCTAAATACCACCCTTGCCCACCCCTGCTCACAATAGCATGTGAAATCCAATAGGATTAGAGAACAGCATGAGGCTGTAGGCTTTCTACAGGTTGGAAGACAACTTTATGGCTATAAATAGTAACCAGCACATTTAACTGCCAAACGCCTTTAAACAGCTTGTCTTTAAGGCAAACCAACAACTACAGTAAAAACAAAACAATTTTATTGACAAAACTAAGTTAGATAAAATGCATTAACTTACTGAATCCAGAAAGCAGAGATAGGTTCCTGAGCTCTGAATTACTGCCTGATTTTTAGCAAATCCAACTGTTGAAAACACAAAGATAAAATTATGCAGTAGTTTTTAATGTTTGGGGTTTTTTTTAAAAAAAATCTTACTACAGTCAGGAATAGATGAAAGAAAATACAAAAATCAGTATCAGGCAAAGTACACAATTTTTCCGTACTTAAACCAAGGTAAATATTTAAATAGTATACCTATTTCAGTCGTCTTCTTTAAGTGATTATCAGTTGTAGGTGTCAGAATTCTGCCACCAAGTAGAATTAGACTACTTTTGCTAGCCCTCCATACAGACAAAACATGCAATACATATTGTAAAGGGTCCAGCTACCTAAGGTTCACATCCAGTACCTCAGATCACAGAATCACAGAATGCTGTAGGTTGGAAGGGACCTTTAAAGGTCATCTAGTCAAACCCCCTGCAATAATTCAGATGCTGAAAACCCTTGGCTGTATATACATTCATCTCAAGTCATAGCAAATAGTAACAAATCATAAAAAGGCAAAGAAAGAACAAGAGATTGCTAGGCAATTTGTTCTTCCCATCAGGGGGCCAGGTCCTCAGAAGGACTCAAAAAAAGTTATGTTCCATTATGCTTGTTAAATACAAAGTACGGAAATACAAAAACTTCATGCGCCATTTATGAATGGCTCATGTAATGCAGAGGGGAGCCAAAGCAGAACAGTATTATGTACACGGAGCACAAATCCAGCTTATTTATACTATAACACGTTATACCATCTATGGAAGACCACATTGAAATATAAATCCAGTCAAACGACAACATTGGCATCTTGGGGTCTTGTAGTTTCTGACACCTTGACGCTTGTTGAACCTTTTACCAAGCCATTTCAGACAGTTGAGCCAGAAGAAACCTTTTTTGTCAGCTTAATTTCTGAAGCAGATGACAGCACTGGAAGGTCAAACAAATGGCCAAAAAAAGGAGGGGGATCAGGAATACATCGCTCAGGGTAAGGATGGGACTGCAACAACCAGCAATACGATGAACTCAGCTTACCACTGAGATACATCTGCAAGGTAAGAGTGTTTACCTAGGATAATTGTCATATGTAGACAAGGTCTACCCAAGAACATTCTGGTCTTTGAGTTCTTCTCCTGGGCAACATAATAAGAAAAGACCATGCTATATCCAGTGTTACTCCAAGAAACGCTACATGAATTTCTCTTAGTCATATATGTAACATTTAAGTTTTGTTTAAAGTCTTTATGGAACCAAGTCAGGGAATCCAGCAAAAGATTGCTCTGACATGCAAAATGACGTGAAGGTATGCAATACTGTGGGGTTTTTATTCTTTAATGGGAAAATTGGAGACATAAAGCCAGAAAATTTCACTATGAAGCGGAGCAGGGTAATTTTAAATAATATTATCCCTAAAGTTCCTGATTTTGCATTTGAAAAAAGCAGACTTCTCTAATTCTCTACTTTTTTTTTTATGTGACATAGGTTTAAGTTTGCTAAGGAAACAAATTTCACTGGGCTCAAAGGGTCACTTAGTTTTAACACACATGCTTCTTGGCTATTTTGCTGAGTTGTCCAAGTACAGAAAAAGACTTATGACTGCATTTCCTACTGCCTCAAAGGAACATTATGTTAACTACCAACAGAACACTACTAATAAAGGCTCTTCCTTATAATCATGTTATTCTTTTCTTATGTAGTACAAGTATTTTAATCCTCACCTTCCCTTCATCATGGGTTTGTTGGATTTACGCTCTTACAGTATATTTACATATTACTCGTTCTACACATATGAATATCTAATATCACATATACCGTTACTCTCATTCTTCTTCCTATTGGCAATAAAAAAGCAGCTGGCAAAGTCAGTAAGTAGCTACCACAACAGCAGAGCTGATCCTGGCATGAGCAGTTACAGTGGGAAACAACTGATGCAAGTTAGCAGGTCTGGGCATGCCGAACAAGCAAAACCCTAATGCTGTGGAGGTCCCTGTTAAAGCAAGAGGTAAAAGAACAGGATAGAACTAAATTTGCCCAACATCAGACAAATCAGTACTCCCATACATCATTACCAGCTGTAAACCAGCCTGTACTTACATTTCAGTGCTGTCATTACTACACCCCAATATTTCAACAACCTTCAGTAGAAAATAATTAAGTACTAGGAATCGACAATGTAGGAAAAAAGTGAAGGAGACTCAAAGGCAACTACAAGATGACAATTATATTACTCTATGAACTTTCTGAAATATTTCAGATCTCATTTTCAAATACCTCACTTTAATTTTTAATATTTGTGATGACAAAAGGTTGGGAAATATTTCTTTCTCGGATTAAGCCAGAAACCATCCGGAAGCTTTTCATATACCAGCTATTTTTTTAGAGGGGAGAGAAGAAAATACACATATTTTAAGAACTGTTAATAAGAGAGATATAACTCCCTGCAGAAGAAACTATATATTAAAAATTGTTTCACCACAACAAATCCTATGTTTGGCATGAGTAAAAAATTTTCTTTAATATTACTCTACTGAAGAAAATCAAATGTTTGTGCCAGGTCTCTGAGTTTTGTAAGGCCTGCTTACTTGGTGAAAAGAGCTTGTTACCATGGTTACAGCCGTAAAAACTTAAGCCTCAGTGAGATATTAACATTCCTCACTCTTGGAAAGAAAAAGGTTTCCTTTTTTTAGGCAAGTGACCCTTTCTTTTTTCCTAGGTTCCCCCCCTTTCTTTTACATGTTAGAAAAGAATCAGAAATAAATCCTAATCTTGTGTAAATAGTTGAAGATGTGAAGCCTGACTAGTACATTGTTTCTGTACTAAAGCATCTTCTTTTAAAGGAAAGACTCCTTACAGTTGTAACTAGTCCTTAACATAATAAAAGTAAATCACTGAAAGCAAACAAATACTATGGATTTCAAGTAACCTGCTCCTAAAATGTAACAACCGTGAAGAAAAGATGTCCTCATTTTAATGGTGACCCGAGACTGACTTCCACATGAATAAGCTTGGTTTTGTTGTTTTAGAAGAACTATGCATTTCATACTATTATTTAAAACAATGCTCACAGCTGCATTCCCCCACCCCCAATTTATTAAAGATTTGTTCAGGTTTCAGCTATCCCTACACTGACAAATGCACATTAAACCAAAAAATAATCTGACATACCCCTAATGGCACAATATACTCCTTGTAGTTCACAACTTGAACTCAGCTTTAGGTTCAGTTTCCTGATGTGCAAAGGTGAACTGGCTTCAGAATCCTAACATAAATTATTGTCACAACATTGCACCTGTGTGTTCTTGCAAACTAAAAACTAGTTTATACACAATTAATACAACACTCTATTAGGAACAAGACTTTATACATAGAAAATGGCTTCTAAAAATGGAAAATAAATGATATAACAAGATAGTATTAACAAAAAAAAATTGGTAACCCACTTTCCTAACTACCATAATTAACAACCTCTGGTATTACACTTTGACTTGAGAAATTGCAACCCACTTTGCTTCTAGATCATCAACTACTAAGAGAAGTAAGATCTGAAAGGAGACTGATCAACCAATAGTTGTGGAGTGGGAGAAGATAGATAAATTTCCAGGAATACAAGCCATTCTTGACATCGCTGAACTCCAGCTTAATCAGTTACTCAAAAGAGAAAAATTCCCTTTACAAACCTTGCCTGTCTTCTGTCATCACCAGCTCAATAATGCTAATATTACTAGTTGCACTGTCAAAACAACACCATTTCATGCTAGAGATATTGAAATACTGAAAATATTTATAGTAACAGTTATGCTGTGTTACTTCAGTTACTTCAGTCTGACAACTGTTTGAAAAGCCTTAAAGAAGTCTGTAGTCAAAAGAAATTACAGTAAATAAAGCCAGGGGCTATACCACGTTGTAGATGAATTCAGTGGACAAACTCCAATTTATTTGTGTGTTTCAACAAGGGAATGAAAATTAAGCCTTCTGAAACAGAACCTGGCTTTTTCATAAGATCATCATTTTGAGGAGACTGTAATAAGCCTAGGTCTCTTTCCAGTTACAAACAGGACATTTTGTTAGAAACCAGAAACTGACCAGCTTTTGTGTTACAGTGTTTCCAAAGTGGGTCTTTTAAGTGAGATAACTTGAAAGACACAAATTTGCTGTTCTGCTTGTTTTGTCCTGTTGGTCTCCAGGACACAGGTATGATCTTCCAATTTCACTGCCATTCAACACCAGGTTCTTCAAAAAGCAATAGACTTTTATTCCTGTTTTACAGTTTTGCAAGCTTGTCTGCTAAAAAACCCTGCATGTGAAACAGCTGAAACAAGCAGCTGAAACAAGCAAAACTAAAACCGTTAGAGATATTTGTCTGTTACCTCCTCCAGTGGATAAATGTAATTCGCGTTGACATGTAAATCAAGAGGGAATCACACCATACGCTTATCTGGTACCTCACTAAACATATTGTTTTACCCTTTGTGCAAAAACTTTGGAGTTTAATGAGAATTTTTTGCTCACATCAAAAATTTCTCGAAATCTCTGTTTTGATCTGATTAAAGGGATATAAAAATGTATTTTGTTCTATTTCAGGGTCTATTCTAAAATACTGAAAGATATTTACTTTTTAAGTATTTATGTAAGAAATGTGGGATTTCTTTTTTCTTAAAACCCATCTCTGTATTTACTTTTTAAGTATTTATGTAAGAAATGCGGGATTTCTTTTTTCTTAAAACCCATCTCCTGAAGATAAATCAGGTATCCAAAAGCCACAGTAAAACTGTAAGCACTAACAACACTGTGTATGCTACAATTAAACAAAATTCTTTTGCAGAGTAGAACACAAGTGTTAAGCCAAGTTCTTCTTTCCTGGACATATAAACAAATTCCTCAGAGCCATTGTACAGAGCCATTCTACAAAATCAACAGGACCAAATTAAAAAAAATGAATTAGTTTTGAAACTGATAGCTCTGGAAAACAATGTGTTAGGTTTTTTCCTTTGCAATGCAAGTGGCTACAAAGATGCTTTTCAAACTAAAAAACAGACGATGCCTATGATAACAGCCTAACTCAAAAAAATCACTACTAAGCTACATACCGCCTCGAGGTTGGGATGAATCATTACTACCAATGACCACTGAAACACCAGCATCTTCCAACTTGATCTTCCATTTTTCAATTATTTCAGCTGAACCATCCTAGAAAAAAGATGACATAGATGCAGCTATTTTAATTTGTATGGTGAACAAAACTAAAAATTCCTGTCAGACAGTATTTACTTGGATAGTATTTTAAATAAGGACTGAAACATACCTTACTGGCATCATTAAAAACTGACAGCTCCATGGTTTCTTTAAAATCTTGTTCCCAAACCGACTTCAAGCATTCATCTAACCAGCATTCACTATTGTGAACAGGCACAATGACAGACTATAAAAAGAACAAACAAAGATCCAAATATATGTTAGTAAGCACTATTTTTGTTTACTTACAGTATAAGAATATTCATTAAAAATGGGAAGCATCACAAAAAATGCATCTTAAAAATACAAAAGTAGGCAAAGATCCTTTATTGTCATTACAAATATGTGATTCACTTTCCTCTCTACCAAACTTTTTTTTTTTTCTGAGTTCTACAAGATGGCTTTTGGTAGATGTCCAAGGAAACAAGAGACTACAGAACCAAAAATGCTAGCAAAACATCTATAACACCACATTAACCTGTTCCTAGCATTCCTGCGTTTCTTAAAACACTCTATGTCATCCATTAATGCATCTTACTCATCAATTTTTCTTTAGGCTTGCTGCCTAAATGGAGATGCTCATGTACAGAGCCTGTATGCTTGAGCTCGAGCTCTAGCCAAGTTTTTAAAATGATTCTATCTAAAACTGCTATTAAGCATTTTAGAAGATGACATATGGCATAGTTCCATAGTCAACCATTTCAATTGCAGGCTTGCCTATTGTAGCCTCTATTGGTTCAGCCACATATATGCAAAGCATGAAAACTTATCTGAAATATTTTAAAATCAGTTAGAAATCAGAGATGATTTCTCTGTTCAGTTACTCACTATTGTTCGAATTACCCCCCAAAACCCAACAATTCTTTCTCAGAAAAGAATACATTCCATTCACAGAATGCAAAGTCCTAAAAAATTAGCACAGTAACACTCTGGCTATGCTTGTAAAGGGAGAGGCCAAACCCATACCTGTTAAGATTGCTTATAGATGGGGAACTTAAGGCAAAGAGCCTAAGTAATGTAAAAAGTCTCATGGGACATTCTAAGAAGTTCCTAGAAACAGAACTTAAAACTCTATATCTTGTGGTGCAACCATAAATACATAGTTTAAAGAATCAGAGGATTATTTCCTATTGTAAGCATGCAAGAATCTTAAGAAACAAAATACAAGAATACTGAAATTGAATTATTCAAGATTTAGTGACATGTGAGCACATGTACGAGGTGTGAATACATGTAAATGCATGCATTAGTAGGCAGATTTTATGGACATTGATAAGTATATTTTTTGGTTTTTAGGGTAGGATGTATGTACATGCAGGTATTACAGAGTGTGATGTATGGTACAATGAATAACAAATAAGAAACTTAACACTTCACAGCAAAATAAAAAACCCTATACTTGTCTAAAATGAATGATCATCTTGATTTTTGGCAGGATGCTATAAGAGGAAAAAGGGGTATATAAAAAAGGTAGGAGGAAAGCTATCTAAAATTTTAAGCAAAGCAGGTCTTTGACTTGTGTTTTGGAGAGTAAAATAAGTAAAATAAGGAGAAATAGAAAATAAAAACGTGAAATTGACTACCAAATAATTATAATTACAAAATACAGACAAAAAATATTTCAGAACTGTCTTAGATTAGTACTTTGAGATTAAAAAAATAAGCAAAAATCTGAGTTTCTACACCAATATATTGAATTTACTCAGGATTTTAATATCCTTTATGTCTAGATGGCAATTAAAATAAGACCCTACACATTCACACTAATCCATTTTACACATTTAGAAAGAAAACAAAACGTTCTCCGATCCTTCCAATGACTATATAAACTAGCTACAGTTTTGCACATCCAGAAAAATCAATGATTTCCCAATCTGTCTTCTAATTAACTTTAGTAAAAATTTGACTATGCCATCACAAGCTAGTTTGATATTGGCTTGAAAACTGCAAAACTGGAACTTCCTTGGTTTTTTTTCCATGTACTCCTGTTTTAAGTCAGGACAGCAGTACAAAATATCGAGATTATGTTTGCACCTCTCTTTAGGTTTAACTGAAAGCAGAAAAAACAGTACTTTAACGGCAGAACATATAAAACAATCCACAGATACCTGATGGCACTAAGGTACTCCGAACTCAACAAAACAACTTGTATTAGCATGCTCCTAAAAACATTACTGTGAGCAAGTTCTGCTTCCACCGTACTGTCACAACAATGTTGAGCTAGATGCCTGCCAAAATAAGGTACAGTGCTGATGGCACTTCTGTGTAAAACCTGAAAATTTAACAAATCCACAGAAATAATTGTACACAGCGATATAGTTAAATACCAAGAGTACTGCTAACATCATATACTAAGGATTCCTTCAGTTCTACCATTCTTACTTGGTTTACTGGTTTTCTGTGTTGTTTTGTTTTGGGGTTTTTTGTTTGTTTGTTTGTGGGTTTTTTTAAGGCAAAGATAAGTTAAAAACTGCAGAGCTATATTTTCATTTCTATGTTTGTAGCCTGGTTTAAAAGTTAGAGTTGGTACTTGTCCTGAACTAGCCATTCATGAATTGGCCTTTAGTATCGTGTGACTGTATCAGAATGCTTCAGTCTTGTTGGTTTATTTAAAAAGGGAAAAACATGAACCAGGGCACAATTTCACTTACAGGTGCAGATTCGTAGTAAAAAAAACCAGCTGGTAGTAACCTCAAGAGACAGCGTCTATTTCTTCTGTCCCAAAACAAGATCAACTGCAGTTGCATCATCGCTGACAAACCATAATCTCCAGGAACAAAACTACCAGCCTTGCTAAGGCAATCACTAACAGCAGGCGTACAAGACCTGGAATACAGTTTTCCCAAAGTCTGAAGTCCTTTTGCTGCAGTTTATGCCAACTACTGCTTTCCAATCCCAACACAGACTATTACTCGAGTTCTCTTTGCAATTCTCTGGTTCTCTTCTTCATGTGTTTGAAGACTGCTACCATAATAGTGAACTACAGAAACATGCATAAAGCCCTTTCTAAGTGATTTTGGGTCAATAAAGGGAAATAAATTGCAAACAACTGCTGTATTTTTGTCATTACAAAATCAACTGAGTGATAACTGAGTCAGAATTGGATTTGAGCATTGTGACACTACCTGGTTGTCCCTGAATTTCACACATTCTAGAGTAAGACCTGAAGTGATTTTAGTTATTTTTAGTAATGCAGTTTTGCCATCGCTAAGCTGAAGATGATGATTCTTGACTTTGCTGCAAAATAAATGTTGATGTGTGGCAAAAACGACAGAATGTGAAATGGTTAACCGGTAGTTCAACGCCCTTTCTTCTACAAATCAATTACTCTACCAAAAAAATCCCTTCCTCCGTCAGCTAGACCACTGGAAAACAATACATCAATCACAAGACTGGAGAAAACTAGAGAAATGCGATGTTTTTAAAAAGTGTCAGAAACTGCACAACTGAATGTTTTGCATGCAAGAAATCCCTCATTTCTGGCATGACCACCGTCATCCTCTACTAAGAATATACATATATCTGATAAACAGCTCGAAAGTGAAAACTTCTTTTCAGTTTCCACAAATTTCAGTTTAAGTAGACTCCATCCTGCTTCCATGTCTGAATGCAGAAAATAAATGGAAAAAATAATTTCAACAGTGCTGATGGTTTTCTAAAAGTCAGAAGCTGTTATTTGTGAATGAAGTTTTCTTATGAGTCATTATTCCAAACCATTTAGAAACTCATGACTGTTGGCAGAAACATACTAGTTTTGTCAAATCTCGTATCTGGGATACTTTAAATAAACACAGAGCGATTTCCAGGCCACAAACTTTGATCTGCCTTTAGGATCTGAGACTCTTGTGAGGTTGTGAATCGGTTTTACCTGCCCATTGATCTGTGCGTTTCTGCTTTTCAGATAGTCTGTCTCGATCTCAACTGCCGCCAAACCGCATCAGTTGTACGTGTGTAAATTTGTAAAAAAAGTGCTTTACACAAAACCAAACAAAACAACACCGTCACAGGGAGTAACAAAAGTATGAAGAGCGGTACGAAAATTTTAAAACTATCTTTTCAAACTCCGTGTAACCGAGCACGCCCGGGCTGTGAGGACAAGCAGCGCAGCCGCCAGGCCTGGAACCCCCCCGCTGCAAACCCGCGCCCAGCCCAGGCCCAGCACCGCGGGGCCGCCCCCCTCCCGCCGCCGCCTCACACGTACCACCTGCACGGCGCCGCCTCTCCCCGCCTCCGCCATGGCCGCCTCCGCCCCACGGGGAGGAAGGGGGGCCGCTCGCCCCGTAACGCCCGCGAAGGAGCCGGAGCTGCTGGCCGGGCGGGGAGGCGGTTTTGGGGGAACTGCCCCCTGCCCCCCTCAGGGCAGGCCGCCAGCCCGCCTGACGGCCCGGCACCGAGCCCCAGCGGGAGGAACAACCATAGATGAGGCGGCTGGCAGGGCCGGAAGCGCCGCCGCCGCGGTGCGCGACAGTCTAGGGCAGCGGGGAGCAGCGAGGCGCTGAGGCGGGGGCGCGCGCCGCGCTTCCAGGGCGCCCCTGGCACGGAGGCGTTCGCCGAGGCACCCCTGTCGGGACAGAGGGATGGCTATCTCGACATGGGCGGCTGGGCAGCTGTGTGGCCGTTCTAAATCACTGCCCCTCGCTGGGTGCGCGGTGTCACCTCCGGCGCTCCCCCGGCCTGGCTCGGGGTGTGCTGCCCAGGCCGTGGCGAGGCTGAGGGCCCTGTCTGAGGGCACCGAGTTCTTAAAATAAAAAGTGCCTGCAGTTTCCCGCTTGTTCTCTAATTCTGTTTTTCACTTGTGTGTCTCCAGTTGGCACTTTTCTTCATCAAGACTGCTCTGTCCAGTGCTATCAGTGCCTTTTCTTGTTTTTTAATAACCTTTAAAAATGAGATAATATTTGATGGTGGCAATGATATCAGTATTGATAGTTTACTTACTGAAACTGTGCTTGTGCAACCACTTATTCCCCTGAAAGTTCACAACTAAAAGGGATCGCAAGACCAGGCCCTATACAGCAACCTATTCAGAATTTTTAAAATTTGCACAAAGCAATCTTTGTTGAGCAAAATCCTGAGATTATCCCTTGTTTATCTGAAGAGCCTGTTAAACAGCTAGACAATTCAAGAAGCAAACAGAGCAGAGTTATCTTAAAATGTTCGTTGGCACACAAATCTGAGAGCTGAGGAGGTGAGGAAGACAGCCAAGCAGTAATTCACCCTCAGAATCCATTTCAAATTATCTACACAGCTTTTCTCCATCCAGCCCGAGTTTTAATCTTTCTGTGAACAGCACTGCTAAATATGATCATTTCTTTTTCTGGTGACAAAGGCTGCTAGCACTTTTATGTTGCCTGCATGCCTTGCTTTATCTAGGAAAGTGTAGCTGAGTATTGCTTTACTCATGCTGAACCGAACAAAAGTCCTAGTCAGGGCCCAGCACCTCATTATGCGAAGCAATGCACAAAATGCAGAGCAAACCCCATGCTTCCTTCCCCAAGGAAAACAGAGAACCAATCAAAACCACCAGAAATGTTTTCTTGGTTATATTCTGCAGCTGATCACAGAGGGTAATTAAATACAAGCATCTCCTTAAAATGTGATTTTCATTTGGGGGGGGGGAATCTGGGCAGACTTTTGAAGGCCCACAAGCATGCAAGAACAATCCAGTGGGATTTTCAGTGCAACCTAGGCGTCTAGCTCCATCATGAGCGTCATTACCTACTGGCTTTTGAAAATCTAGCAGGCATTTCTGTGTTCTTGGGCAACTAAATAGTTTTCAAAATATAGTCCATTGTTTCAGTGCCTATTCCTCTTTCATGTGGGTCAGAATGGAAAGCAACCTCCTAATGGAGGAGGACATGACATACTCGGAAGCAAGCAAAAGCAATTTGCTCCTAGTTGCACTTCCAATTGCTCTACTGAAACATTTTTTGGAATGCTAGGTCAAAGCACACAAAGCAGTTCTTACAGCTAAAAGCATTACAGAACCAGAGATAATTCTCATCATACTAGCTTTTATTTCTGATAAAACAATATCTTGATCATTACTGTGAACCTAAAACTTCCAAATTCTGGAGGCTTTAGCTATCAAATAGAAATTTTCTTCATCTTCATGGAAAGACATAGTATCTAGATATAGATACTTCATGGAAAGACATAGTATCTATGGTTTGCTTCCTTTACATTTAACTCTCATTTAAAAAATGACACAGACTAATTATATTAAGGACAACTTAGACCTATTAACTTGTGAGGACAGATCTCAACCAACTTCACTGGGAGTTAAAGAAAAAAAAATAGAAAAGGAATATTTATGTAGGGTTTCCCTAGTGTTATTTAGGCCAAGTAGTCTTGGGTTTAGTTTCTTTTTGAAAAGGTCAGACTGTGACTGAGAGGGAAAAGAGCATCCTTACTACAAATCTGTTGTTGCTGTGGTGGAGCATGTGGGCATGCTACAAGTTAATGTAGTTGTATCTTTGTTGGAAAGACACAAAGAGTGAGTATAGAGTTTTCTTGTAACACATTTGTAGCTGAATTTGCAAGCTTCAGTACTAAAGTACTTCCAGAACACACCATGTTGAAAGGATCATTCAACATAGTAGGTAAAATACTCAGCTTAGAGCTAGTTTTGAAACCACTTCTATTCAAAGAATGCTTTGAACTTCCAAAAGTGCTGTTATTTTCATGAAATGTCACAGCTGAGTACAAGAAAAGAGGGATGCGATATTTCTTATTAAAGAACCATAGGGCAGAATGGGGCTTCAGAAGCTCATCTAGTAGCCCTGCCGTCCTGAGAAAGGATCAATTTTGTCATTACCACCAAATACCTACTAACCTGTTCTCAAAGGCCTTCCTCCAACAACGGAGGCTTCTAACATCCTCAGACAGTTTCTTGCAGTCCTTCCTATCTTCACCCTTAGAAAAAAAATATAATATTTAACCTAAATCTTGCTGTGATTTCCAAGCCCCCTCAAGTTTGGCAGGCTAAGATCTTGTCCCCCTAGGAAAAAGATCCAGACTTCTATCATCTCCCCACATTTAGAGCTGTTAAGCCTGAGCCTGTTGTATAAAACTTTTCTCTTTTACACAAAAGCTTCTTGCTATCTCTCTCCCTCTACAGACTAAAGTCTCCAGCTCCTCCATTTGAGTCCTCTGTTTCTAACAACTCAAATATTGTCCCTAGGCAAAAATTATCTTCCTACCTTATTTGATTCAGCACTTTGACCACATTTTAGGCCAGATGTGAAAAGTTTTACTGGACTATTAAAAAAACCCAAAACAACAGAAATCAAACAACAAAACCCCCAAAACCATATAAACACCCACAACCAAAACCTTAGCACCCTATCCTGCTTTTTTGCAGGCATTAAAAAAAGAACAAACCAAAACTAACTTCATAATCAAACACACTCAGTCAATGCAAACAAAGAGGCCAGTAACCTGCCAAAGATAAGACTAGAATCCCTTGCAAAGGACACAGCCCAACATCCCTTAAGCTTGTCTCTCTGCCCTAAGAGGCTCCCTCAGCCCCCTCCTCAAGGGGTCCTCTGATAGCCCTCTCCCCAGTGTTTTTATCCCCTGCAGCTGTGTGCCTTCTCAGCTGCTTTCTTGCTAAAGCCTATGTTAACCCATTCTTTGCCTGAGAGGGCTTGCCAACTCCATCCCAAATCTGTTATTCCTTATTCACCCTGCATACAGAAAACAAGTCACTCCCTTCCCCTCCACAGCCATGATTTATGTATTTGCAAGCTGTTGTTAGGTTTCCCTCCCATCTTGCTCTCTTGTTTAGGTTATGCGCATCTGATTCATTCAGTCCTTCCTCACTGGTCATGCCTTACACCTCTGTTTATTCTCACGGCTCTCTTCTGGACTCTCTGGGCCCTTTGCATCTCTGCTGGAGAATGAGACCCAGTGCCAGACGCAGTATTCCCGCTGGGACTGTACCAGTGCTGGGCAGAGCAGGATTACTTCCCATCTCTTGCAAGCCATGCTCCTGTTTGCACAGCTTAGTGCAGTGTTTGCCTTTTTCACAATGGCTTGACACTGTTGACTCCTAATCAGCTTGTGATCTATTATATCCCCTAGATCTTTTTCTGCATGAGAGAAACAGTATTTTAGCAGTTTTATTCCAGTCAGCCACATGAGAAGAAAATGAGTGAAGTAGTGTGAGTGAGATTATCTGCTTTGTGCTTCAATACCAGAATTGTTTACTGGTTTCCAATTAGTTACATGTGTACACCCCGTTAAGGGAGTTGCACGAGTGTTGCTAATGCCTTCCTTTGGCCTTCAGAGCCTTTATTACTAGTGGGGACTAGTACCTAAGAGTTATTTGGGCCAATTTCCCTTGTACTCAAGACTTCAAATATTTAGCTGAAACTGCAGGACTAATTGCCCTGAAGAAAACCTCTTATAAATTAGACATGTTGAGTTTGAATTAACCTCACTGAAAAATGCTGTTGCTCATTAGAGAAGAAGTCTTGTGTGATACATTTCTCTCTTTGAAACATTAGCTGTCGTTATAAAGGATGTTGCTGTTGCTTGTTTCTTTTTTTAAAATGAGTCAATCTGAAGAAGCCTGGGGTTGTTTTTATGAGTTAGCAAATGTCACAAACATTCTCTTAACAGGAGTACTGGACTTTGGTGCCTTTGTGGGTGAGCTGGAAAGGTCCTGTTCATTTCAGTACCAGTCCACACCTCCAAACATACGCTCTTCTTGCCCACCACCAGTCATCCCACTCCCTGTGCACTTTCATTTCATGGCCTCTCATCAGCCTGCTGGGCTGCATTGCAGTTTTGTGCAGGTTTCCTGTTCTGCTTGAGCCATTCTTAGCTGCTCTAGTTCAGGCCCTTGAGGATACCTGTCTGTTCAGTGTGGTTTTGTGGCATTAAGGCTGCAGGAGGTAAGGTAGTGCCAAGGGAGAGGGACAGTTGTTCCACAGAACTGAACAATATCAGTGCAGGTTTTTCTTTGCCTAAGGCTTCAATAATTGAGCAATCTTTTGCAAAGTTAGACTTCTATTTGGCAATCTTTTTTTAAAGGATTTTTTTCTGTATAAAGCTCTATTTTAAAAATACAATAAAAGAAACAACTGTAGCTTTTAGCTGGTGAAATCTGCTGGAGAATCCAGTGATAGGCAGTTGATTATGGTCTCACCATCTTGGTTAATACAGTTTGGTTTTTTTATTAAGTAACTGATCTGAAACCCAGTAAAGTAATAATGGTATTTTCCTTACTTACCCGAAAAGCTTTAGAAGTAAGTTATTTGGAGGAAAAAAAGTCTTATTTACAAAAGATAGCAAGATTCAGATAATGGAAATGGATAAAAGTTAGCCTTGAAACCCCATTTTCCTAATCTTGACAAGTTCCTGTGTGCCACAAGTGATAACCCTTGAGAATCAAAGCTTCTACTTGAAGAAGAATAAACCTTTAGAAAGTTCAGTGTAGGTTCTTTGTTTTTCAAGACCATACCTCTGTTTGATCTTCTTGATGACTGAAGTGTTAAACACTTACAAAATGAAGTTACGCTAGAGAGCTGAGGAAAGTAGGTGGAATTGTATATTTCCCAAAGAGTCACTGGTAAATTCATACTGTCCACAGTCAGAATTGTGTTGAACTTCAGTACCTTTGGGAGCTTAAACTTCTTTGTATATAAGTACAGGAAGCATCTGACATTTTAAGATGGGAAAGTGCTTAAAGAAATAAATCATATCCCTACAAAGGAATGTATACATAACAGGAACTGGGATGTGTATAATATGCAGAGATCCACAAGACAATGTATTGGATGCACATCTTTATATGACATACAGACAGGAAGGGAAATGAGTAACATTTTGAATTATGAATTAGCCAAAGGCCTCTGAAGAAAAGATTACAAGAATTGTATAGCTCTAGAGAATACAGCAACATTTACTTAATACATCTTTATTGAAAACAGAATTCAATAGGTTCTTTAAATCTTTATACTGCCCTACAAAAGATATCTTATTATATCATATCTTATTGTATCTTTTAATACCATTCTTAAAATACTTATCTACTCTGAAAAGTGGGTCTTCGAGTACAGTTTATTGTGAGTAATTCTATTTCAGTTTTGTTTAATTTTCAAGCAAAGATTTTTTTTCCATTTTCCTGTAAATGCCAATTCTTCAGTCTCACCCTGTGTTATGAAATTCAGAGTTCTTTCAGGTTCGTGCATCTTCAGTAAAACAGATTTTACACCTTTGCTAAAGGTAGTAATACTGCTGATAATACAAAGGCTAGTATAGTGAGCAGTTTACTCTCTTTCAGCTGTATTGGCTGTGTGTTGTAAAAGAGTAGTAAAGATGTAATTCTTGTCAGAAAATTGACCAGATGTGAGCAAAACAGAGACAGGAAACTGTTCTCTTTCAGTGAAAAGCTGTTACTCCATTTTTATGTACTTTCTTTGCTGAATGTAACTCTTCTCAAGGCCAGGAAGGCTTTTGAACAGCCTGACAAATGTGCTGCTAACCTGGGGAACTCCGGCCCTAGGAGGAAACAAGCCAACGAGCTGTGCAAATGGTATCTGTGACAGCTTGTTACTATCGTATAGTGGCCGTGGCTCCTGGGCTGTGGGAGGGATAGAGGCACAGCCCCAGTGTGAGAGCATCTGTCAAGTCAAGTCTCGTGACAGGGACATCCTCATTTTGGGCCACTGAGCCCAGCTGGAGGAGGTGTGGGCTGCTGTGGGGAGCAGGAGGTGATGGCACCACCAGGCTCTTGGGTCTGCACGGCACTGCTGCTTTGCCCTGGCCTCAGAGCAGCTGGGAAGCCGTAGCACCATGCAGCAGTAGGGACTGGGGGGGCTGCCAGTGCTGGGGCATGTGAGAGGGAAAGGAAAGGAAGGTCTGGAGCCCTTTAGACCTCAGCAAATCTGTCTGTCTAGCAATCCTTTCAAAGGTCATTACCAATTCACAATAATTCTGTGTGAATAAACGGACAATTGTGTCAATTTTTTTAAGTAGGGTTATGACATCTTCTGTGACATTACAGATAGCATTTGGCTATCAAAACTGTTTTAGGAGTAGGTCTATGGAGACCACATTGTTGTGCTAGCAGGATATAAGAGATGACAGTAAATTATTTCATTGTGTAAAGGCTCCCTGGTAACATCATCCTGATGCCATTAGAGCCTGCAATAAACCACCATACACAAAAGACTCTGCTTCTCCCTCCCTGTGACAAAATCCTTAGTTGTCTACTTCTGCTGAATACTCTTATTCTTTCCATAATCAACCCAGCTACTTCTACTTCTATCTAAACTTTCCCTTCCCAAATAAGGTACTTCTTTTTTTCTACTGCAAAAGAGAGATTAATTTCACTATCTGGGAAGCCACGATCCTCATTTTGACTTCAAGTGAAATCAACCAAAAATAGTGTTTTGCTGACATTGCTATGTTAGTGCCACGTCCAATACTCTGCCTATTGAGACAGAGTTCAAGGATGTATAGGTGTCCAGCTCCATCGATAATATTGGCCAAGAAGCAGATCCTGCAGGTATTTAAATACTGGGGCAGCTGTATATGCATGTGAGAAGTTTAATTTTGTTTTAAAACCTCCAACTGTATAAAGTTGTATTTGTTAGTGTTCTCATCTTGGGTTCTCAGATTATTTATGCACCCAGCAACCCCTGTGCCAGTTGTGGTTACTATGCATGTAAACTTGAACTTTGACATTTCATACTGTTGCAGAACCTTGGTATGTGCATTCCTTTATCTTCCCACCGTCCCTGCAGTTGCTCTTCATTATTGTCAGTCCTTATTAGTTAGAAAACTACATTCCGTTTTGTTTGGGCCAATTAACTGGTTGGAGAGAGCGGCTCTTCTAGGATCCCCGCTAACTGTGTACCACCAGCCATCATTAAACAAACCTGAGCTCTGCTGCACTTTTCAAAACAGCAAATTCTTGTTTCTCCATTGACCAACTTGCAAAAACCCTTCAGACTTTTGGATATTTCACTCTCTTTATGACAATTAAAGGGGAAAAGACATTGTGTAGCCAGTTAAATGAGAGCTGTTGTGTGAGTTATTGTTGTAATTACTTTATATGCATTTTCATTTGTTTAGGATGCTGTCTTCCTAAATGCCAGGGAAGAAGAATACCAGCAGAGGAAACAGTCCTTGTGCTGCTTCAATATTGTGACTTGCAGCCTGTCTGAAAGCATAACAAAGACTCGATTGTGCAAGTGCCCAGCTGATCCAACAAGCAATGAATAAGTGAGCAATGGTCAACAGTGAAGGAGTGGATATCACAGAGGGCAATTCAAAAAGTTTATAGTGCTGTGAAGTGAGGGAGCCATGAAATGAAATAGAACTAGAGATACAAAGATAATCAACCATTTGGGTTAGTTCTACTTTTTTTTTTTCCCTTGAAATGGTCCATCATTTTTTGATAAAACAGGGAAAAAAAAAAAAAAAGACTGTAAACTTCTAAGAGATAAATCTTCCAGTACAGAAGAAAGTAATCTCATTCCTTCAGTTTAAACAAAAGATAATTTGAAAACAGGATCTGGCCTAAGTGATGAATGAAATCTCCAGAAATCTACTTGGAAGACATGGTAGGTAGCACGAAGCAGGTCACTGTTAGGAGGAGGAATTACAGACTATCAGATTTTTGTGTCCATTCAAGCATTTGGGTCCACATAAGGCCCAACCCAGTCTTGTCAGCATGACCCTTGGGAATAAAAGAATAAGAAAGTTTTATATGTAACAAGAGATCTCCAGTTCTTCATGGGAGCACAAGTATCTAGTGAAATCCACAGGAGGGTGGATTCCCTTTCCTTCAAAGTCTTACACTAGTCTTTTTACCCTTGAATGGATTTGGTTGGATTTTCAGCCAGAATCCTGTCCAAGAAAGCAGAAGATACATAGGCACATATATTAACAAGATAGCAAAGTTCAGATTTTATACTTGCATACTGCTTCAAGGACTTCTCCCAAAAGCACTAAAAGAAAGAAAGTTTGGGTGACCACAGCATCTTCTAAAAATACTAAAATTTATTCTGGCTTCATGGTGTTTCAGTGTAAAAATACTTTCTAATTTGCTAGTCATTACTTGTCAGTTTTTGTTAGATTTCATGGCTTGTCACTGTCCTTGGGACCTTTCAAATTGAGATTTTTTAGCTTCAACAAGGCCTGGTCCCTTACCTTCAGACTTTCGTGTTGTTTTGCCTTTGCCACTGCACTTGCAACAATAAATTGGCAGAGCATCATGAATTTGCACCAACTGATTTTCAGAGTTCCTCATCAACTATATTCAGCATCATAACACAGAGAAATGACTTTCAGAACATCATGCAAGGAACTGAGCGGAGACTTTGAGAGAGAACCTAACTCACCTTTTCCTCAGTCTACTACTTGATCAGTGGAGCATTTCTGTCGTCAGACCTGTTGGCACCTGAATGAGAGTGTCATCTGACCTAATAAAGCCATGATAGCCAAAACATGCTTTGAACCAAAGAAAAAATCAGTCTCTTTCAACAGATGCATTGTTTGTAATCTGGAAACTTTGCAAAATAGATTCTCATCTGAGCTTCAGGTCTCTCTGGAGGAGTTTTTTTTTGCTGCTGAGCTGGCACTAAAAGGGACAGGGGTGTGCAGGGCCCTTTACCCCTTCCTTCAGATACATCTGCCCTGCAAATACTGCCACAAAGCAGCACAAAGGACCCTGCTTTGCAGAGCAGCACAGATCTGATTTCGTGATCTGATCCATTGTTTTTCCTTAAGCAAATATGTAATAATGTCGGAATTTATGGATTAGTTAGACGATACCCAATCTGCTTTAATCAGTTAGTGCTATTCCTCACAGAATGTCACTGACGGGAGTACGGTGCAGAGAGACTGGGTATGTACAGAGAGCTTTCTTAGTCTTTTCTCTGTTAATGCTGCAATATTTGGTAAGATATCACTAAGTTGGTGAATGAGTTTAAGAAGAAATGAAAATTCTTGTGCTGTTAGTCACAACTGGGCAAACCTTGCAGCCCTTTTTCTAGTAAAACTGCCATCGTATTCAGGGTAGGGGGAAAGTTTGTTGTATAAAAACTACTCCATGGGCCAAATCTTGCTCACAGGAGCTTGTCAGCCTTGCTCTAGAAAATCACCGTTGCCAGATCTGAAGTTGATCTGAGCTCTGAAAAGACCCGCTGTTGAAAATTAAGTGTGAAATTTGAAAATGATTAAGTTGAATTATTTACCTTGTTAGTTCATCATGTCTGCAAAAATATTCTCTTTCCTTCTAGTAACCTAGCAACGAATACACAGTGCACAATTATTTTTTCACAATTTGTAGGAGAGCTGCATTAAAATGCATGTCAGTGTCTTTATTTCATGACAGGCATGTAGCAAGCAGCACTGCAAATGTTTGTTTATCCTGGCAAGGGCTGGATTTGTTTAGTGTAACTTGCATTAGCTTTGTCTCAATTCTGAAGCAGAAAGGAAAATACATTCTTGTTTTCAGACCAGTGTTACAAATACTCTCTTTAGCTTTGTTTTTATTATGAGAAGTGACCACTAATGGATTCAGACCTGTGTCCTCTGCTAGCATATTCTCCTACCATGTACTGGAAACTTCTGAGTAGGTTTGAAGGACTGCTGGTTGCACAGTCTGAGTCTACAGGTTGCAGAGATCACGCAGGCTGGGGGAACTGGAGAAAATGAAAAACTAAGCCAGCCAAGAGGATATACATCAAGATAAATATCAGCTTCACCAGTGGCATAAATAACGTTTTCTAAAACAGGAAATTAATGTTCATTAGATGGTAGAAATAAACTGGTCCTCTTGAAAAGTCCTCAGATTAAACGCTGGGTTTCTGAGTACTTTTTGGCAGACATTTTAAATACCTAGGTTATTGTGAAATGAAAAGAAAACACTTATTCTTGTGGATGAAATGCACAGGACTATCCCCAAAACAACAATATGCTGAGGCCTCTTTCGAGTTGTTTTTTTTTTTTACTTCAGCTTTATCCTGTCTCAGGCATGCAAGCATGAGTTAATGCCTGCAACCCAGAGGAGTCTCTAGGCTTAGGCACTAAATCCTCTGCCTGGGTCCCCAGGTCCTGAGACAGCATTGCTGTGTGGGATGGCAAATGATCTGTGTTTCTTAGCCATCTTTTGTGCTTTGTGTTACCTTTCTGATCCTCTCAATAGGCTGCTTGGGTCCAGACATCATTCCCTTCATTGCTTTCCAGTTTGATGTGCAAAGAGCAAAACGCAAATTCCTGTCTGCATAGGCTGGGTTGCTTAAGAGTTTAAGGTGTTTGGGGGCGGAATGGTGAGAGAAAAGCACCGGAATCATTGCTACAGTGATGCTGTGGTCCTTGGCTTGATGAAAACCAAGCTGTGTGGTTTGGGAAAATGGTCCTTGATATCTTAAAGCTATGGCTTTAGCACCATCACAGAGCATAGATGTAATCCTTACTCCACTTTAGACTCCTTGGCCAAGATTACACCTCACTCAGCCTCCCTAATCTGCATGTATTTCAGCTAGCTGAGGTGTTTAACTTCAGAGCAGCTAGCCAGGAGTGTAGTCTCCCTCTGCAGTCAGCACGGAGAGGCAGGCACTTGCAGAAGGTGATTCAGCTCTTACCTGGGCTGAGTTACCGAGCCTTGCAGGTGGGCTTCGCTCCCCATTTTCTCTGGGGGACACATGGGAGGAGAGCACCCTGACTTCCCTGCTCAAAGGCCAGCGTTAGCCCCATGTCTTACCCTGCTTGGTATCTGTGAGATGGAAATAAAGCCGATGAGGAAAGAGAGACATTTATTTGTCAGCAATCTAAAAAAGAAATATATACACATTGGCCAAACTACTGATTTGCCTTAAATGTCTAACTATTCATGGTAAATGAATTTCACTGCTATCAGAGGTAGCATCCCTGTGTCCACATTCCCTCGTGCAGCGAGAGCGAGCCGATAGGTGGTAGCTTCAGGTACACCTACGGGTTTGGCCACATCACAAGTCTGGGCATCTCCGTTTTTTTATTTATGTATTTTGGTGCTATGTCTTGTAATTAACTTGTCCAAATAATGATTCCCCCCATGTGCCCCCCCCCCCCCGCCAACCCCGAGTTTTTCTGTTTATTTGACTAGACTGAAAATACCTAAGTCTCACTTCTGTGCCTACAGCGAAATCCATTGATTTGGGTGGGAGCCGGTTGGGATCCTAATGCAAACATCCAGAGGCGGAAGCTCAATTGTGCTGGCAGCGGGAGCTGCCAGTTCAGTGGGGAGCTGTTTGTTTCCGAGCTGCCTGTGTCCAAGGGGAGAGGGGCAGCTTTGCTCCCCCGCCTCCTCTTTCAACGCTTCTGTAATGCTGCCTCACTCTTTAAAATGCAATCTCTATATTGACACTGTTCCACCAGAAATACTGCTGTCCTACGACTTGATTGCAGGCATGCAGTTAACACTTAACTTCTTCTGGGAAAGATTTGCTTATTTTTCTTTAAATGCACGTCGTTTTCTGTTACATTGCAAAGGCCAAAGCTTTTCCATTTAAAATGAAAATGAGAAAAGCGAGACGTGAGTAGTAGTGATTTAGGAGTAATAGGAGCTATGCTCAGATATTAGTATTAACAGAAGTAAGCAGGAATAAACAGAAGGGTTTAGTTAGAAAGGATGAGTGTATTTTCATTACTGATTTTAATTTCATGAAAGCAAGTAACACAGTCCCCCCTCACCACACACAAAGATTTCCCACTGTCTGTTCAGCTGCTGAACCTCTCCCTGTTTTGTTATTTTGCTTACTCCTGCCTGTCCGCTGGATGTACCTTTCAAATACTATTTATTTCTTATTGCTCCTCTATTAATTTTCTATTGTCCCCTCTGTCGCTTGTTGGAATTCTTAGACTGCTCTCTTTTCCCTCCTGTTTTGACATGCATGCTGTTTAGCTATGGCTTTGCCTTTCCAGAAAATACCCTGCTTCTCCTCCTTCCTCCTCCTCCTGTAAAGTTTCAGATTTCCCTTCCTGGCAGCCAGCGAGGGGCTGCACACCAGGCACTAGCCGTTGGGTCTGCTCTGTAACCACAGGACCTGATTCACCTCCTGCAAGCTGAGTAGCGTGAAAATAAATCAGCTGAGAAGGAGCTGGTTGGGAGTTGCAAAACACAGGGACACATGGTGAAACCCACACATGGGCTGGGTAATGACCAGCAAGACTCTCAAAGAGTTTGCAGTTCTCCCATACATATTCCCTTCGGGACAGCAGGGCTGAGTGAGACCTTTCAACAGATTAGCTCTGCCACACTGTTTAAACCAGCTTTGCGTGTTCAGCTGAGATGTGCTTAACCCGAAATCCTGCATCTGAAAGTGCCCTTACTATGCCTTCGGGCTGGGTCCCGGCTTGGCAGGAGAGTTTTGTCCCTAATATCTAGGATCTAAATGCAGCTTTGAAGAAAATGTAAATCCAGACCTGAGCTTGAGCCCATCTCTAATCACCGCTTGATTTTGTTTTCTCCAGATCTGCACATTTGAGCACTGAAGCAAATTAGTCATCTCTCCTTCAACAGGTTCTCCTCGTGCAGCTGCCTGTGCTGTTTGTGCCTGGGTTGGTAGCCGTGACAAGTAAATATTTAAAGTAATTTAGAAGCAAGCATCTGAATTGAAGCTGTAGATCTTCATCTTTGAGTTACTCCTTGAGGAAGGCAGTGGAGCTTTATTGGGGTTCAAGTGTCTTGAGTGTACGAAGCTGTTTCCAGAACCTGTATCTCCAGTCCTGCCACATTAGGCCAGTGTAGTAACTCAGTGGCTTCTGTTTTCAGAGCAGTGTGAAGCCTTTGCTGCAGAGGATTTATGTTTCCTTTTGCCATTATACAATATTTTCCTCCCAGATTTCAGTGAAGTTCTACCCTTTCTGAATTGTAAATGCAAAAAAATTACTGTTCAGAATGTTCTCTCTTGAAAAGATGTTTGCTTTTCACAGCTCAAACAGAAAACAGCTCAGTGCATCCAAAAGCTGCCTCACCCTTTGAGCGTGTTCCCAGATCCCAGCCAAGAGCACTACTATGGAATAGCTGTGAGTAGCCGGAAGAGCATTGTGGGGATTGAGATGCAAATGAGCGAACCGAGCAGCCCCCTTCGCCGCAGAGGTTCCCTATCTCCCTCTGCCCCTCACTTTTGAACTGGGGGGGCTTAACCTGGCCATGGCTCTGCAGCCAGAAACCCTGGCTCTACGGCCGCAACCCCCGGCTTTGCTCCTTTGTAAGACTCGTCAGCCTGGGCCAGATGAAGAGCTGTATCACCATCATGAAGGCACTGCGGACAGGAGGGGCTTTTAAAGCCCCCACATTGCCGTCACTTTTCTGGGTCCCCAGAACTAAATGCCGCTGCCTTTTCTGAGTTCAGCGGGGGAGAATGAAAGGCAGAGGTAGTAGCCACTGCAAAATAGCACACACTGTTCTGTGTCTTAAAAGTTCCCAGTTTTCAGGCAGTTTCAAAAGTTCCAAAGCGTAACGTGAGCAGCTGCCTGGGCACTTGTTTGTTTTATCAAATGCAGAGTCAGAATATTGCAAAGGAAATCAGATACAGTAAGTTGGGGGGCATGCAGAGGGTTGCACATACAAACACACGGAGGAATAAAGCAATACGGTGTTTTCCCTGTATGCTTTTCTTTCCAGTATGAGGGAAGGAAGCAAAACATTCTAAGAAAACCTCCTTCTAAAGAAATAATCAAGGCACTGAGCTCTAAAGCCTGTGTCACTGCACATGACCAGGAGAATGAGGCATTTTGCATTATTGCATGTTGTCATCACTTTGCTCAGTGTTGTCCCTGCATGCTAATTACATGTTTACATGCATTGCATCATTTGACATAATTACTGTAATTATGTTAATACTTCATAATCAACAGAACAGTACCTGTAATTTACCAAACAAAACCGACATGAAAAGCTAAACCCACAAATGGAAGGGGATACACTGTGAAGGATTTAATCCTCAGTGCAGAAGCAGGCAGGAAGCACTCAGAACTGGAATATCCTGGTTTAGCCATTGGATCCTCCCAGACAGCACTGGGGCACTTTGCAATGTGTTTTAAAAGGTACTAACGAGGGTAACACACCAAACTGTGAACGGGGTGTAAATGTTTAATGCTCATCTGTGAACTCTCACCTAGAAAAATCAGTGCAGTGCTTTCAACAAAGCTGCCTGACAGACACTTGAAAGGACAACAGGAGACTGAGAAACTCAGTGATCTGGAAATATTTTAACCCCTCTCCTATCTGCGGATGTACAATATCAATCTCGACCCCCTTGTTACTTCTTTGAAAGGAATACGTGGCGCCTGGCATATCAGAGCGCAGTCTGCTAGCAGCTGGATCCTCTACCCCCTGCCCCCATCCCGGGTTTTTTTTCTGTTTATCTTAGCCCGGGTAGTTTGGGTTTGGGGCCGATTCACACCCTGCACTTCCCTCACATCCTCAAAAGCATTTCTTTGCTTCTGGTTTCTTGCAGAAGGGTCTCTGCCACCAAGGGTTAAGTATCTAAAGTCAACTATGGGATAACCAGGGACATTAAGACAAAGAGTTATCTGGAGTGTTCATTAAGTGTTGGAGAGTTTTACAAATAAGATCGAGTCCCAAGTGCTTCCTGGTAAGTGGAAACACGAGAAGGTTCCAGCTAAATTGTCAATCTCCATCCATTCAGGAACCACGCCCAGGTGGAGATTCGGCTGTGGCAGAGTAACCTGCTGCAGTGAGCTGTGCTGCTGGCACCCACCTGGCCCGGGGACCGGTGGCAGGGCACTGCTGGCACCCAGCTGGCCTGGAGAGTGGTGGCAGGGCACCGCTGGCACCCACTTGGGTCCGGGACCGGTGGCAGGGCACTGCTGGCACCCAGCTGGCCTGGGGACCAGTGGCAGGGCACCGCTGGCACCCACTTGGGTCCGGGACCGGTGGCAGGGCACTGCTGGCACCCAGCTGGCCTGGGGACCAGTGGCAGGGCACCGCTGGCACCCACTTGGGTCCGGGACCGGTGGCAGGGCACTGCTGGCACCCAGCTGGCCTGGGGACCAGTGGCAGGGCACCGCTGGCACCCACTTGGCCCGGGGACCGGTGGCAGGGCACCGCTGGCACCCAACTGGCCTGGGGACCGGTGGCAGGGCACCGCTGGCACCCACTTGGCTTGGGGACTGGTGGCAGGGCACCGCGGGCACCCACTTCGCCCGGGGACGGGTGGCAGGGCACCGCGGCACCCCCAGCGCCTTTCCCGGCCAGACAAAACCTTTCCTCCCCCGCGCTCGGGGGGCATCGTCCTTCCCTGCGCCCCCCGGCAAGCCCGGGGCCAGCCCGAGGCGGGAGCCGGCAGGGCAGGGGGCTGAGGCCGCGGGCCACCTGCCAGGGCCCGGGCAGGCAGCAGTGGGCCGTGCCGTGCCGTGCCCGCTGGGCAGCGGCGGTCCCCGATCCGGCGCCGCGTTTTGCTGGCGCAGCAAGTGCCGGCCCGGCGGGGGAGGGCGGGGGACGGGGAGGAGCCGGTCCCCGCGGGCGGCTCGGGGAGGCCGGGCCGCTCCCGCCCCTCAGCTGGGAGCCGCAGCCAGCCGGTGCGAGCTGCAGAGCCGAGCCGGAGCGGCGCAGCGCGCAGCCGGGCATGGGGTAGCCGCGCCGCCCGCCATGTAGCGAGCCCCGGGCGCTGCGCGCATCGCTCCGCGCCGCCTGCACCGCGTTCGCACCGGGCCGGGGGGTCGCGGCGTGGGGGGACCATGCGGAGCGCCCCGGCCGCCGGGCTCCTGCCGCTGCTCCTGGGGCTGCGGCTGCTGCTGGGCGGCGGTGCCGCGGCTCAGTACTCCAGCGACCTGTGCAACTGGAAGGGGAGGTGAGGAGAGACCCCACCGGGCTGGGGCGGGGGGGAGCGGGAGATGCCACCGCCGCCCCCACCCACCCCCGTCCCGTCGGGGGAAGAAGTTGGTGCCGAAAACAAAAGGGCGAGCCCTCCGGCTGCGGGACGGCACAGGGCGGGGGGCTCTGCCTCACTCCCGGCGGAGCCGGCCCCTCTCGGCGGGCTCACCGCGGGGCAGCGGCCCCGGGGCGGCGAGGGATGGAGGGGCCAGGGCGGGTCCGGCTCCCCCTGCCCGGCAGCGCGGTCGGTGGGCTGGGGAGAAGGAGGAGGAGGAGGGCGGTGCCGTGTCCGCCGCGGAGAAGTTTCTCCCTGCGACTGTCTTCCCCGCGGGCCCCGGCGCCCCGTTCCCGGCGCGAACCGCCCGTCGGACCGGGCAGGCTCGGGGCAGCCGCGGGGCCGCCCCCGGCCTCTCCCGCCGCCGCGGCCCGGGTGGATGCGCTGCGGGTACGATGCACCTGCGGGGCGCCCTCCCGCCCTCCCCGGGCACCCCTGAGGTGGTGGCGATGAGCCCCGGGGGTAGGGGCTGGCCCGGCGCCCTCGCTCCTGATTTATTGTAATTGCACCGGTTGTGAAACCTCTCCACTTCTCAAGTGTTTATCTCCCAAATTATCTTCCCTTTAATTGCTTATAATAAGTTTAACGTGTGTGGTTGGGTCTGTGACCTCCTCCGCTGGCTGCTCGTCGTTTTAAAAAAGCGACTGCTCGCGAGCAAGCGTTGCTGTGTCAGGCTTTGTGAACCTGCAGAGTAAAACGTTTTGACTCTAACGTTCAGCTCAGGTCTGATGTTCTTTAAAATAAAACGTTGGCCAGCTTCTGTCAGTAGGGTATTTTGGAGGAGGGAGAATTCAGGGTGGGGAAACAGCTGGACTGACTCTCAACATCATAATTTCTTAGCTGTTACTGTCTGAAACACGCAGATGCTTGGGATTTACTTTTTTCTGAACTTTCTTGGCTATTGATGCGTAGTTAATTGCAGTGAATCCCCTTGAAGGAGAGTCTGCCTGATAGGGACCAAACGTATGAGTTTTGTGGCAAACTCCTAATTACATCATTTTGCTTTATCAACACCCCCAGCCCCCAAAGCTGTACCTGCTTTCATCCCTCAGCATCCAAGCTGCAGGCTGCATGGACCTTACTGCATGGTATGGTAACATGCTTTTTAAAACATGACTGACAAACCCCAGTAATTCCATCCTGTTTGGCTCTTATTTTTGTCCTGTTAGAGCAAGCAGTGACCACCCATGTCACCTGAGCAGGGCTGGAATAAGCAGTGCCTTGAGTATGCACTAAGGGGGTGATGCTTGGGAGGGTGGGGTGGGGGGGAAGTGAAATATCATTTCCTGTAACTGAGTTTGGGGTGAACTGGTGATGCAAGCTTGGACTCTCTTGCCTGTTGTTGCTCTGGTGAGCTTTGTGATGATGCTGTCAGGGGCACAGGGAAGGAAGAGATGCCTTCTTGCGCACACTGCTCAGCTTAGGTGCCTTCGCTGTGTGCGACTCCCAGAGTCCAGGTGGACAGGAGGCTTGAGAGGAGATGAAGTAATCCAGGCTGACTGTGGCCTTACTGGTAGCAAACAGTTGTCGGCAAAAATGCTGACAGTCCTAAGGCTGTTAAATATCATCTGCTTTGTCCTAAAAGACTAGCAGTTAAGAAGGAAAGAAAAGTAATTTGATGTACCAGTAAACACCATCTAATTAAATATTGCAGTGTGGATACTAATAGCTGTATGGGTCAGAAAGGATATTGTATGTGGAATATGGAATATAAGGTTTTGAAGTCATGTGATGTTTTTTACCCTAACTAACTATTTGTAAAAACCTATGAACTTAGCTGCCAAATAGTCTTTCTTCCCACAATGAAGTTCTAGGTTGTCTTGTGCTGGCAGATTTGAGAGTCCAGTCATCTCCTACAGTAAACCTGAAGATATTTTCTCACCTTTATCTACATGTCCATATTAAAATGCAACAATCTTAGAGGAAGAATATTTTGGGTATGACTTTTTTCTTTTCATTAGCTTGTAGAGAAGTGACAAGCTTATATCCCTCAGTAGGGTGAAGAGCTTCAGTAGGGTTCCTGTAGATACCCTTCATGCTTCCAGGGAAATCTGATGCAATGCACAGCTTGACACCTGCAATTTAAGTATACTCAGTAGTCCATAGCAGCATCTTAATAAGTAGCTTGGCAAAGAGCTTCCAGGAATGCTTTGTCCATAAGAAAGCAGAAAATTCACTCTGATGTGTGTTTGGTTATTAGTCTTGCTGTAACTTCGGGCTTCGTGCTGCAATGACCTTGATGCTTTGGGCAAAAGTGCCTCAGTGACATGCTGAGAATATGCTAGTCTGCTGGTTTTGGCTGTAGGCTGTAGGAGCGAGAATTCAGCTCTGATGTGGCTGCTTATGTCCATTGATCTTGTCCTCTGTACCAGTGGATGCTATGGGGAAGTCTCGATGCTCTCTAAAGTTTGTCATCTTTAATTAAGAACTCCAAGTTAGGAGCAGAAGTTCCCTGTCTTGGCTGAGGGGTGCTGGGAGGACATGGGGTACTTCCAGGGCTCTTCAGAGCACCTGTAATAGAATAAAGTGAACAGCTAAAGTAGATAGCGTGAATATTCCTCCCACTCCCTTTTTCTTTAAATAACACCTGTTGCACGTTGCAGCATAAAAGCTTACTGCAGTGATACCGTAATGGATCTTTCAGGGCAGGCATAGGGGGATGGCTGAAACCAGAAAGGGAGAAGAGTGAGGAGACAAACGCAGTGATTCAGGATGTCCTCATGGACTGGTATGAGGAAGTAGTACTTGTTGTAAAGTAGTCCCAATAAACAGCACAGATTTGAAAGGGAGGATGGATGGCTCCTCCGTCACTGTAACTATGAAACAGCTGCCCTATCTTCTTGCCGTATACTTAAAAAAACAAAACCAAAACTCAAATGAGCTTGAGGGAAAAAAAACACAAAAGGCTTCTGGACCTCCATTATTTTACAGACGTGGTGTGTCTGATGACTGGCTAGTGAGAACTAAACAATCTCTCAATGCGGTGACATGTCATTTTGACAGAAAGCAAAGTGACAGGTTTTACTGGATGAAGGTGGTTGCTGTTAAGTAATGTGAGCATGTATTTTGAAATCTGCTTAACTTTTGAGTCATCCTTTATTATAAGGCTTAATGTGTACAGGTACTTGTGCTTGATGTATCTGTCTAATGGCATCACTCTTGCCTGTGGGATATAATTGGCTTTCAGAAGATAATTTCAGAGTCCACCCTGTTTTTTGTTTGAACAGCATAAACGTTTGAACAAAATGAATGTTAAGGCTTTTTTCTCTGGCAGAAATTCACTGCCTCGGTGTTGTGGTGATCACTTGCAACAGCAGTTTCACTGCATGAGTTCAGAGTTTTGCCCCTGGTGTCTTCCCTCTGTTTAAGCACTCAGGATCCAGGGTGGAATTTGCCAGTGTAAGTCCTGCGAAACCTCTGCAGCTTGTTTTGATGTCTTGAATAGGAACAAGTGATGTGTTGAGGGTAGGTTTTTGCCCCTTAGCTGAGGGATAAGCTTTACACTCTTTAATGTTACTTATTCACTGCTTGCACATAAACAGACTTCTGTGTTTTCTGTTGAGTGGCATCATGTGCATGCTGTGGTGAAAACTGATTTTGTGGGCCAGATGTGGATTTACAGTCAACTTAAAATATCCCATTGCAAGTTAAGTTTCCTGGATGTGTTAAGTACTACTGAGTTTGAGAACAAGAGACTAAAGGTCAAAAACTTGTCCCTCTCTTCTCCTCATCTGTGTTCTTGATGTGGCTTTCAAGATTATTCAAAAGCACATGTTTGGAGGCACTATTGTTATTAAATATGACTTTTTTTTTTTCTGAGCTTCCTCATGTAACCTCTATCAAGTGGGTCACACTGACACTCACAATAATGAGTCACGTCAACAGTAAATGCAAACCATATGTTTGGGGTTTCCCCCTCCCCCCTTCTTTTGCACATGGCTTCTTGTTACTTTCTAATGCTGACTTGAATTTAGACCCTGTTCAGCACCTGAATATAGCTTTAGGGTGGGTAGCTGTGTATTTGGAGGTTTCTGTTGAGAAACCAGAACTTCATGTCATTGTACTACACTAAAATATGTTTTTTGCCACAGATTTCCTGTGTAACCTCAGACGAATCACTTAATCGTTTTCTGTTATTTTCTCCCTGTCTTGGTTCATCTGCCTGCAAGTGGGAATGTTGTGCAGCTTCTCTACAGTGTGGTAAAGCAGACCCACGAGCTGCGTTGAAGGGTCTCATTTTTGGGTGGTGCTCTACAGGCATAGAGTAAAAGATGCTTATGTTTGGGAGCTAGGTACGCAAAGCGTAGGAGGAGGAACAAGCTTGGTGGTGAAGTGATTTGCTCATACATGCATAATAGGTTTGTGACAGGACAGGGACTGAGACCAGAGGATTTTTGCCTAATGGCCCAAATATTGCAACCAATAAACCAGGCTTCCCACAACTTTTTCTTTTAACTGGAGTGCCTACAGCACACAGGTAATATTAGTGCTTTGAGTCACTCTGGGTAAAGAACTTGTGGGGCTGGTCCAGCATCAGTGACAGGCAGCAAGAGCTGTTTAAAGCTGTCCTCAGTTTAGGACGTGGGCAAGCAAGTCACAGGGATTTACTAGTCATCCTGCTTTAGCATGGCAGTTTGCTCTCCTTTCACCAGCAGTTGGCCCTGGGATCCCCTTTCCCATCTCTGATCACTGCCTCTCAAAGTGGCTGTTGGGGTGTTAATTTTTGGGTAAATTTTGTGCTTGGTAAGGGGACAGGACTGACGGTGACCCTGTGCCCTAGCAATAGTAACTGGCCACGGGCTCTCTTTTTTGCTGAACACCCATGGCTGTGTGAATGCTTGTAGCCCATTGGAGCTGGGCAGTAAAGTGCTAAGTCAAGCTTAAACCTCATACTGGGGAGAAGTGGGGGAACAGGTACATAGCAAAGAAAGCAGCATAGTTCAGTGCTTCCCCAGCTGTGACTGGGGAGTGTACTGTCTTCTCTCCTCTCTGTACCTCCCAGTTTGGAGATCAGGGCTGCCCAGCTGGGCAGGGGGTATTGGTAGCATCCAGAGCATCCCTTTGCTCCAGGTCACAGGGCGAGCTTGGCATCCCTCCCAGTTTCAGATCCATCGGGAATATAGACTTGGAAGGGGAACAAAGTACTCTGAAAAAGGTGGAGTCTGATCTGTGAAGCTGGAGAACGTGCTGGTTTAAGCCACCAGGAAGGGAGTTCAAGCGTACGTGTTTTACTCTGTATGTGCCAAGTCATTTGCTACAGTTCAGGTGATGGGCAGTAACCGAGGCTGTAGTAATTTAATTGCTTTTGATCATGTGCTTATATCTTATTTAATTTTAAAGTCAATTGCTAGTGGTTTGACTTTTTCTTTCGGGAGATGATTTGAAATTGTCACATCATATTAAGAGACAAGCACTTCTGACCACCGTTGAACTGGATGGGCTAATACTCAATACTGCCTTAGGTTTCCTGCATTTGTTGATGTGGGTCTTTGAAGGTTTGAGGTTATGACAGTCACGTTACTAGCTCTGTCATTTCTCTAACTTTCTCTTTCTTTCTTCCCCCAGCGGCTTAACTCACGAGTCTCACAAGAAGGATGTTGAACAGGTCTACCTCCGCTGTTCTGAAGGGTCAATAGAGTGGATGTATCCCACGGGAGCACTCATAGTCAACCTGCGACCCAATACTTCACCTGCCTCTTACAAACATTTGACTGTTTGCATAAAGCCCTTCAAGGACTCTGCAGGAGCAAATATTTATTTGGAAAAAACTGGAGAACTGAAACTCTTGGTCCGAGATGGAGATCGCAGCCCCAGTAAAGTGTATTGCTTCAGCTATGATCAGGGGGGGCTGTTTGTTGAGGCCACTCCTCAGCAGGACATTAGCAGGAAGATTACAGGCTTCCAGTACGAACTGATGAGCAAGGGGATAGCATCGGATTTGCACACAGTTTCTGGTGAGTTCTGGGATATTGGTCATATTTTCACGTACTGTATTGGATGCATAACAGATGGCAGAATGAGCGAATGGGAAAGTGGTTGGGTCTGAATTTCATGTGCTTTTAAGGACATGTTTTATAAACAGGCTATTGCGGAAGAAGTTTTTTTTTTCTGTTTTCTTTTTTGTTGTTGTTGTTGTTTTTTGGAAGCTGGTAGCATAGGCTGAATTCCAGATGATTTGTTAAGGGCTACATTGTGGACGATTCTCCTCTTGCAGGCATGGGGTGAATCACAGGAGCTGGCTTTACCCTGCAGTGAACTCCAGTGTGAACTGGGCTTCTGAGCCTTGCTGTAACAGTTTTCTAACTACTTTTTAACTCAGTTTTTAAGACCCCGCTGCATGTTTTGAATAATAAACATTTAAACAAGGAGGAACTCCTTTTTCGTGGGTTTCTTTTTCCCCTCTGCAACTACTGCTACTTGCTGACCTAATTATTCCTTTTTTTTTTAAACAAGGAAAATGGTGTGTTCCTTCCTCAGCTCTGCTTATTACACTCCCTCGAGCATTACTGTGCCATGGCAGAGCTCTTCAGCACCATGACAATACTTTCACAGTGGCGGTGTTGTCTTCTCTCTCAACCATTATGAAAAGCAAGTTTTGTAGGGAGGAGTTTTACACCAAGGAAGACCTTGTAGGAAGGGGGAGTGGACAAACTGAAAGAGTTTACAAGCCTGTAAAGTCTGGTTCTAAATAGTCAGCTAAATACCATTTGGGAACAATAGCTCTAGGTGTAACCTAATTGTGCAAATCAATTAGTTTGAGAAGAAGAAAAACTAGCATTTGTAAAGGATGACGGGGGAAGGGGTAATTCTCTTTAGATAGGCGGTATCTGGTTTGGGCATCTCGTCCCTGCAGAATTGCCTCTAGCTTTTATCCCCCAAACCAAGGGAGATTTCCAGAACAACCTGAGGAATAGCAGATCCAGGGTAGTTTGTCCCAGATGACTAGGGAGGTTTCAAGGTTCAGGTATTTGAAGTGGGGAGGCCATGGTGACAACCAGATTTCTCCTTTGAAGTGGAAGAGCGCAGGCAGCCCTGCAGCAGGGTGAAGAGCCCTCACCGCACCCTTGAGATGGCGCAGGGTAAAAGCCGGTGTAAAGCCAGCCTCTGGCGCGGGGCGCAGGCTGTGTAGGTTCTGCAGCAGTCATGCCATATGCTTTGCCTGAGATGCTACTTGATAAGCAGTGGTGTGGCTAATTAAACTGCTGTATCATCTGGGCATTGCATCCCTTGTCCTTTTTTGGGATAAGCGGTTGCAGAACTTGAGTCCCAGCCTCTCCCCACCCCTGGCTGCCTTCCACAACAGGACTGTGGATTTATACGTTCGTATATTTGTGCATACTCGCCGCCCTGCTAGCGTTTAGATGTCGGCAGACCAATTCAGATGTGGCTTTTTTTTTTTTCTTCAGTACAGATCTTAGTTGGGCTGAGATGAACAGTTCTGAGCTCAGCGAGGTGGTAGCTGGCTGAGGGCTAATGCAGTGACCCCGCTAGCTGATAGATGGCGTGTTTGCCATTAAAACAAAAAACCTATAAACACAAATATTCAAATATTTACGTTGCCTTCTTTACTCTTCCCGTGTGTGCAGCTTGTAGCTTAGTATCGAGGGTTCTGCGTTTTAAGCAGACTTCTCTGCTTCTGCATTTTGCTGCAAAAAGAGTGCCTGCTGCAGAGCTGTTCTCCCAGTAAGATCGTTTCTGCAAAGATGAACATGCTGTGCAGAATGTTAGCTATGTAGTAAAATTCCATTGCAGAAAACATTAAATACATTGTTTAATCAGTTATTTTGAGAATGTTCCCAGATTCAGTGCTTCTTTCTTTGACAAGCTGTGAGGATGGAGGCACAGGCAGGCTAGTGATAAGTCACTTAAACTTACCAAGAAAACTCCTATACTTCCCCCCCCTCCACAAATAAAGTTGAAATTGCTTTTGCAAATAGTAAAGCAATATGCAAGAAATACTGCTTATCGCTGCTGCTTTCAGTTTGCACACAGATATGGTTTCTCCTGAGCTTTTCTAAAATCAAGAGGACTCACTGCTAGCATACTTTAACATCACAAGCCAGCACAAACTGCTGTGTTTTTAGAACTAAGTGCTCTTCGTTCCACATAAAATCTTGGAGATTTTTAAAGCTGATGGGAGTTTTTTTCAGAGACTTTCAGAAGTCAAACTGAGGACTGAATCCAATTACAGCCTTCCTCTTTGATAGGCATATTAAATCACTTTTTCTGTGACTGCTGTATTTTCAGCTGTAACAGACACTGGTTGAATTTCAGTGCTGTCTTCTGAAACAATGTGGTAGGCTATCAGCCTCAAGCTCCCAGTGTCTTGTTTGGACAGAAGCAGCTTTTTAATAGTTCATCAGCAGAGCCTTCAGGGCAAACTAGGAATCTCTATTGTATTTTAAATTATTTCTCTTGCCTTTTTTTGGATCCTCAGACTCTGGGGAGGGGCGTCGGGGGGTGAAAACATGATGAAAATGCCATACATGACTCTTTCCACTACTCAGTCAGATGAGCACTTTTATTCTCCTATAAATATCTATATGTCTGGGGAAACTGCCAAGTAGCTGCCTTGTGAGGCTTCTATAGAGCAATATATTTGGGGCTCTCTGCAGTTCGTGGACCTCCTTTCTTCTGGAGCTGCTTCTAGTTTTGCTGTGAAACCTCCAAAGAAATGCCCTTTACTGAGCTGTTTATTTGGAGGGGAAGTTTACAACCCATTGACTGAACTCACTGGTGACTTCTGCCTCCGAGAGGAGGCTCAGGCCGGAGGCAAGTGCTGACCTTAAAGGAGCTGAAAAATGGATTTAAGGTTCTGCATTTCTCTCCAACCACACTTCTGTCCCTTGGTTACGAACGTGGCTTATGGCGTTTTTTGGCTGTTGCACACTGGAAAAACGAGCTTGCTCAATCTTGGTTGCAGTTTGACGGAGTTCAGCCGAGTGGGCAGTGCTGTGAAGAGGTGACAAAGCTGTGAGCTGCTGCTGCGCAGGGGGCAGAGATGTGCTGGCAGAGCTGGGCAGAGGAAGCATGAACTTCCTGGTCTCGCTTCGTGCCCAACGCTTCATCTGACAAGCACAAATATTGCGATGCTTTCTTACCGCTGCGGAGTGGGGGAGATGACTATCATTAAAGACCCAGGTGTGGGGCTCAGCAATCCAGCCCTTTCCTTGTGCAATAACTGCTCGCTAACAACTTCTCTTCACTTTCCCTAAATGGTGTTTGTTTCCTGGTGATAATTATTGTACTCTACCCTTGAGTTTACTCTCTCATCCTGACCTGGCATCCCAGCTCTGATTAAAGAGTGTAAGTCATCTGTTTAATACTTTAATGACCTGTTGTGTCCTCAGAGTCCTGACATTGCAGGGTGCATCAACAAATCAACAATGCTTGGCAGGGTGCCTGTGGTTTAATTAGAAAACCTCAAGTTTTATTAGTTTACAGTCATTCTTTCCCACTTAATCAGAGTCTAGCAAATAATTCAGTAGAAAACACACAGGTTCTGAATTGGCCTTTCCCTTTGGGAAGATTGAATGGCACACTGCAGTCTTTTCAGTTTTCCAGATTTTGGGGGTTTAACCCTTTTCTTGGCTCCGAGTCTGCCTTATCGCATTCTCTTAAGACTTCCCTAACTGTAGGAAGTATTGGTAGCATACTGATAGGTTTCATTCAGATTGCTGAAATTTGTATGGGAAGGTTTTTACTGTGATAGTGACAAGCAAAAAACCACGTTTCTGGAGGTTTGTAGTTTCTTAAGCTGGGAAGGGGAGCAAAGGCAAGCATGCCGCAGGTGCTTGTCACCATCTTATCTGAGTAGTCCCTAAGAAGGGTCACCTTGACAATCCAGACATCTTGATGGGTGTGTTCTCCTCTTGGTACCCAAAGTGATGGGTGACAGTGCTTTTGATTTCAGATTAGGTTTTGGGCTGGACCCCTACACAGTTCCCATCCACACTGATGGTCCATTACCTTCAGCTCAGGCTTGCAGTAGGGCTCTGAAGCCTTGGTGTGGTGTTTGCCCAGCTGAAGTACTGAGGCACTGTGACATTTTGGCCCAAGGCCATTTGGGAAGCAGCAGAACTTGTTTAAGTTGTTGAATTCTGTTGATTCTAATCTTTTCTGCTTGTGCTGGAAGAAAATATCTTTTCTGCTTGTGCTGAAAGAAAGCACCCTGGGTATCGGCTGTACTGCCTGTGCTGTCAAATAGGTGGAGATTTTGGCAAAAGTGGGTTTTGGCCATATAGTTTCTAAGAAGTTGTCTGAAGGTGATGATCCACATGAGCTTCTTGGCTCTAGTGGAGTGTGTTCCTGGCCTAGGTCTGCCTTGCACCGCAGCAAGCTGCTTGGGTTAAATTCCTAGGAAAAGTGTGAAAGGCCCTTGAGAGTCATTTGATTTTGAAGTTCTTCAGCTTCTGCTCAACTAGTTTGAAACAAGAATCTGTGGGTTCGACCCAACGTTTTGGAGAGGAACTTCTATCCTCTTCCCCTCTCCCGCCAAATGACCTTTATTGTGTTACCTAAAGACTGTTTCAAGAGTGTCGCATCAGAGCTCTGGATCGTGCTTTATGTAAGCTGGGTAGTTTGCTTTTCCCATTGCACATTCATTCATAGGGATGCCTGTAATGTGGTTGTTAGAGCTCAGAAGGTAAATTGAAAGCCCTTTCATTACCCACCCGCTTTTGTGTAGTAAAGAAGTCAAACTTTAACACAAATGTCCCTTTATCTTGATGGCATCTACCAAGTTAGTGCAGGTTCTTTTATACGTTTTCTTTATTAATGCTGGGTACCTGGCTGAGAATATTAATAGATAGGAGGTACGGCACTCAAGTGGGTGTCTGAAAAACAAGGCAAAACTGGATAAAACTAGTTAACTAATTAAGAACAGTGTTCAGCTATTTCCTGTATGCTGTTAATTCATTGGCCTGAGAAAAAGAGCTTGGAAATTAAGAGAGCTCATAAGTATTTGGGCTATGCCGGTGTTTCTACTAACATAATGGCTTTTTGAAGCACCCCTCTTAACTTTTGATCTTTAATGCAGTTTGGGTTTGGCAGAGGTGGGGCACTAATCTGCCATACCTGCAGGTATTCTGCCAGGTGTCATTGCAGCTCATAGGCTCCTGATCTCAAGCTTTCCTCTGGTTGCTCCCAAACATACAATTTATTTTCTTTTTCTTTCTTGGAGACTGAATATGCTGGAGCAGGGGATATGCTGGTGTATTTTTCATGTCTTGTTGGAGTGGAAGCATTCTTGCTTTGTGTCCCAGAGGCCGGAGGGCAGGAGGCTGTGGCTGGCATGTCCGCCCTCGGCCAAGGGCTTTGCGATGTGGAGATGGGGGTCAGTCCCCGCAGCACTCATCTCATCGCTGCCGTTGGCAGAAGAGGTGATGGAAGGAGGCACTTGGAACACTTAAACTGAAAGTCCCCATGACTTTTATGCTTAGTGCAGGTTCTGCTTGAGTCGTTGTGCCCATCCGAGATGCTGGCACCCCGCTGCGTGGTTGGGGGAGAGCACAGCTGTGTGCCGCAGGCTGGCAGGGGTCTGTATCCCAAAACACCCCATGAGATCAGGAAAATGGCTTGCTTTGTAGTCCTTCCTCCCGCTTTTTGCACAGGATAAAAGCCTCATACCTCTTAGGCTTAAGCTGTGTTAGGGGAAAAAAAGCAAGTGTGATCTGGTTTGATTTGCTCAGAACTGGTATCGCACTTCTGCCATCAGGGCCTGCTGGCGAAATGCACAGCAAGTGGCAAAGTCGAGGGGTCTGCTCTGTAAGTCCGAGTACACGTTGTCTGGGTGCCCCGTGAGGGAGGCTCACTGCTGCAGCTGAAGCTTTGCTGCTGTTCGGTATACTTTTTCACTCTCTAAAAGGTCAGCAGCAAGTTTTAAGAGAAAACCACCAGAAAACAACCTTTAATGCTGTTGTTCCAAATGCACATCAGTTATTGGCCTTATAAAGGACCATTTTGACGCTGCTGCTTTAGGATATGTTGTTTTCTGAGTAGTTTTTTGTGTGCTCACCTTCCTTGCAGGGAGGTCTTCCATAGGCACTTTCACATCTTTTCCCCATAGTAAACGATCACACAAAACTAGATACAAGTAACTTGGTATGTATTTGAACAAACGCATCTTAAGGTGGTTTTTGAGGGCACATCACTGAACTGGGTGTCATGGGTCAACATCTGAATTGATCAGGCTGGCTGCTGTGTAACAGAGCCTGGAGTGGTGTTCGTTTTGGGGAGCTAGAAACCTGCTCTAATTATTCACGTGCCTGGAGTGGTCAGATTTGCAATGGGTGATTGATGGGGAGTGAGAGTTTGAGAGCAAAGTTTTTGAGTTTCTTCCCGTGTGTGAAATGATTCCAAAGTGCAGTCCTGATGCTCGGGGCGTGCACAGGCTCTTAGTGTTCTTAAATTGAGCAAGGGTGATCTTTCGGGGATCTGAGCCCGAGTAAGGTGAAACATGTTGAATTGAGAAGTCTTCACCTAAAAAAAACCCCAAACCCAAACCAAAATTGGAGGGACGCCCTAATTTAATCTCTCCTTCCCCGAAGAAAATGAGTTTGACAGCAGTCTCCTCTGGCCCTGCTTGTCCTTTGATGTTGCCAGGACAGTAGTTGGTTTTGCGGTGGGCAAGGGAGGTGACAATGGAGCTGCAATGATAAATACACAGCTGCAGGGGAGAGGGGGTAAGAAAATAGCTTATTTTTGCTAGACTGGCCACAAATGCCGTTAGTTTATTTCCCAACTCAGTGGGCAGTCAAAACCAATAAGCAGTCAGGTGTATTGTCCGGGCAGCTGGGGCTCTGCTCTGCGCTGACCTCTGTGTACCGCGGCAGCTCGTCCCCAAACAGAGCTGCAATCCAGCCGAGTTGCTTGGCAGTCCTTAATAATGCTCTGTGCTTGCTCTGCAAAACTGTTTAGGTTGCTAATTCCAGAGGCTGTAGTTAAAGAAGGGATGGGAGGGTGGGGGAATCGCATTCCTCTTCCCACCCCCCACCTTCCGGAAGGAATAAGGAACTTACTGAAACATGGGCCAAATTTTTCCTGTGTTAGGGCCTTGATTTGCACAACAGAGAATCTCTTTGGCCTTAATCTGCTGGAGAAGCCAGGGAATATGTAATATTGCACAGCTACTTGGAAGTTACCCCTGGATCCAAAGCTGTGATACGTGAAATCTGACCTTGGGAGGCTTAATTCTGGGTCAGAAAAGCTGCCACCGTGTGATGCACAGCTCGGATCCAGCATTAGCTTCTGCTGCTAGTTGGAATTTGTGGAAGGATGTTTTTTGGTATGGGTTGTGTGGGCATCTCCTTGGGTATCTTTTTGCACTGCTCTGACCCCTGTGTGGGGTTTGGCCATCGATCCTGCAACAGGTATTAACTCTGGTGTTTGCCCGTGTCTGTTCTGGAGCGAAGCCCTGCTGCTGGGAGATCTGTAGGGATCCTTAGTGCTGGGAGATGCACGTGGAGCCTGGCCTGTCTTTCCACTGCCTTAACCCCCCTGCCGAATAATTCCTGTTCATAGAGAATGCACCTCTACCCCACCAGAGCTATTAGTAGCTTTACACCAGCTTCATCTATGTGTAAGTGGATGTGAGAAATTTAAGGGGGAAAAAAAAAAAAAGGAAAAGTCCAAGCTTATGTAGAACCAGGTGAATGACCTTAATATGACAAATAAATGTGTGTTGCTAGGTAAGAAAGGGTGTATGTATCTTAAAGCTTTTCCTGTTACAAATGGAAAACCTTAAGTAACTTTTTCTTGGGTTAACTGGGCAATGTTATGGCATTGAGGATCTGACTGCATGGGATTTAGCCCTTCCACAGTCCTCCTCAAGAACAGGCTGATCAAATAAACATGGTTTTAAAATGAAAAGTGGCCTTGTTCCTTCAAAGCTCTCCCACATACAAAAAGAATTTGATTTCTTCTTGAAGAAGGACCTGTGTGGATGTGAGTGCACATATGCTACCTTTTTTCTTTTTTTTCTTCGCGGCCCCCCCCCCCCTTTTTTTTTTTAAGGCTCACTTAATCTTTGATCTGTCATTACTCCACTCTTAGGGTTTAACTTTAACCAGCCACTTGTTACTTAATTCTATTGCCCTGCTCCACGGGAGGCATTGATGGACCAGCCGAGGAGGAGGGTGGCAGGCGGGAGGGAAGGCTCTGTGTTGTGCTCCTGGTGGGTTTCCAGCCTGGTGGTGGGTGCTGGCTCCCACCTTCCCTACGGCCTTGGCAAGGAAGCAGGGGGGGCTGTGGCACCAGGGCTGCACGCCCGGCTGCGCAGCTTCCCCAGGGCACAGGAGGAAAAACCACCTGACTTTTTCATTTTCTGCCTTGCAAGCACTGTATGATATGTCAGCTGAGTGTTTCGTTAGCTGTCAGGGGCAAAACCAAACAAGACATCAAAACTTTCTTTATAACTTCATGTTTTCCTAGAGCTGATCAGTGCGTGCTTTTACAAGGCTTTGGAATGACATTTTCTTTAGAAGAAAAAAGATATTTTAGGAGGGGATGAGCCAAGCTATAAATCTTTGTGGGTTTTGAGTCAGTAGAAATATTTGTTTTGGTCCTGTGCTGCTGGGTGGTGGCTGGGCAGCGTGGAGGTGTGATGCTGCAGCTGCTCTGGTGGGGCAGCCAGGAGAGAGGTCCTGCCCCAGCTGCAGGGTCAGATTGGGGGAGCCCCTCATCCGTCCGGGGACACCTCTGCCTCCCAGCAACTTGGCCATCATCGCACCTGCCCAGTGCTCCTCGTTCCTAATCTCCCTTGGGCAACAGCGGTAGGTTTGAGGAAGGAGGGAGGTATTTTCTGTGAGATAAACAAATAGCTATATATTTTTAATGGGTTTATATTGGTGTCTTGTGCGTATACAGCAGGAGGAATCCCTGGCAGTTACCTTGCGGCCTGCTTTTCTCTTTAATTGCAGTTAGGAAGGGGAGGGAGAAAGCAAAGGAATGGCAGGTGATGGCAAATGCTGCTCGCACGGAAATGTGGGCTAGTGCAGTTCCAGAGATGCTTCTTGTTTGCTGGGCTCATCTCTCTTTGGCTGCAGTTCAGACAGAAGGAATCTAACTGAAAATCTGATCTGCTGGGGAGGGCTTTTTGGACACGATAAATTGCAGACTTGATTGTAACTGAGGACTTTTATAGCGCTGGTGATGCAACGGGTAAGTGTAGGAGCTGGGCTGGGAGCTGGCACCCATCCTGTTACCATTACGTCACCGTGCACCCCAGCGCCAGGGTTTGCCACGGCAGTGTGGGAGCCCCGAGCCCAGCCCCGTGCCCCGAGCACTGCCCCGCGGTCTGAGGGTGCAGAGGGTTGGGGAGTGATGGAGGCTGAACTGCGCCCCTTGGCCGCATACAGCAGGGGGGGTCAGGGAAGGGAGGGAGATGGTGTTTGGGACAGGCATTATTTTTTCCCGAGGAGCAATTGACAGCCCAGAGGAGGTGGGACAGAAAGAAGTGTCTGAAAGATACGACGCTTCTCATAATTTCTCCTGGATTGATGCAACTCGTGCATTGGCCTGGATATAGAGTTTAACAGTGTTTAATACTGCTTGAATAAAAACTGCTCTGTGGGGGTTTTTTTTTCATTCCTTTTTTTTTTTTTTTTAGTTTTCAAACAAATGGCTGTTTGTGTTTCAAGCTGACCTTTCAGCTCATTTGTTAGAATGGGTGCTGCATCTTGGAACAGCAAAAAGGCATTGACTCTGCAATCCCAGAGGATCCTTACGTGCTCTGTAGCTGCTGAGCCAAGTTTCATTTTGAAAGCTGTTGCAAATGGAGCTTGCCTAGTACCAAATCTCTTTCTCGTCCTGTTTACATAAATAGTATTCTTTGGTTCTGAAGGACTTTAATACCCTCTTGGAAGACATTTCTGTGAAAAGATACATTTCTGGTTCGTGGTTTCTTGTCTTAACATTTCTCAGAACACAAAGGTCATCACATCTCTAATGGTGAGGTTTACAATATGCTTTTTTTATTCTTTCTTTGCAGGAAGGAAGTGGTATTAGCTCAACTCTCTTGGCACGACCCATGCCACAGCATATGAGAGTCTGCATCTCATTAAACTTATTTGCAGGTTTAAATTGTTCTTGGCCAGTGTCTGTATTTTCCAAATTACTTCTGGAAACTTGTGCATATGTGCGAGTTGAACTGAATGTTAGAAACGAGCTAAGGCAAGGAACTGGAGGTGACACGTCTTTTTCTGAGGAGGTAAAATCACAAGTATCCCTGCTTTATGTAAAGAAGTCAGAGGAGAATCTCCATTGCAACATCATGGTTTTGGTCCAGCTGCTGAATCACCATCTTGCCCTGTACCAAATCTTGGCTGTGTTTTGGCTACAGATGAAGGGAGTCTTTGAGTTTTGTGTCTTTGCTCATGATCCGTGTTCTGAGCTGCCTTTTCTGCTCAGCACAGGGGCTCAGATTAACTTTCTAGCAAATATGGGGATGAATTCTTCTGCCTTCAGAAACTCTCTCAGTATGTTACTCGTAGCACTAACCTATTCATCGAAGCAGCACAATCCCTTTGGATCCTGTGTCCAAGGCTTATTGCACCAAGTGGCTGGGAGCAGCACCAGTCCAGCGCTTGTGTTTGTTCCCTGACTTGGTGTTTTCCTACATACTGGAAAAAGTGCAGTGCTTGCAGAAAACCTTGTAACTCTATCCCATCCAAAGACAGGAAAACCTTGTAAAACAAAAGAGTGATGAGAGAGCTCCTCTGTGTGTTGTGACTGGGTGTCATAACTTCTAGCCCAGCTGTGGAGATGCTCTGTGTCATCTGGCCACGTTTTCCCTCTCTGCGTGGCTGCAGAGTTAAATGCAGGTGTGCTGGATGCAGCGCTGCTGGCCTGAGCTCCCAGCTAGCGTGTGCATTTTACACTTGAGATGTGCTGGCGTGCAGATGCATTGATGTAGTTTAGATGGTGTTTTGGTGTGGGGGTTGTGAGTGTTTTGAGGTTGAATGTTATTTTGGCGTGCTCAGGAAGAGCTTTCTGAGGGGGTGAGGAAAGTTGAAGATGTATCTAGAAAGGAGATGACTAGTCAGAGCCTGGTAAACCAGGGTGGTTGTTGCCTCCATGGCGAAGCAGCAGGTCTTTTTGTTTGGGACTTGAGCTGTGAGAGGTTTGTTCCATGGCAGAAGCATTGCCTCTTCAGAGAGGAAGCCTAGGCAAACTCAGGAAGAAGTAATTACAACAATTCTACTTTTTAATTAGTCAAAGCAAGATCAGGGCAAGATTATTTTTTTTTCTTGCTCATAGGATGTTAGCCCTCAACCTCTTGTCTCCCAGCTAAATCACCGATACCATCATCAGTTGAGAAGTAGTCATTTCTGCTTAGGATTCAGAAAAATGACTGAGAAATGCACAGTCATTGGAGAAACCGCATCTATTTTTATAACCTGCTCTCGGAAGTCTGTACTCCCTGTTTCCAGGAAGGACACTCATCCTATGATGCCCTTTCCAGTACAGTTGCAATTACAGAGCTGCCAGCAAGAATTTGAAGGGTGTGGGTGGTTTTTTTGTTCCATATGAACTGATGTTGATGTCAGGCTGAGAGCTTTCATCTGGGGGATGCTCTGCTGGGGCCCCTACACTGGTCCAGCCTGAGGTGCTGCAGTACGGGCTTAGCTTAAACCAACCTGGGCTGCAGCAAGACCCGTTTGAATGTCTTCTGCTGAACGTGCAAGAGGAAAGGCTACTGGTTTTAATCAAAAGATTTAAACCTAGAACTAACAGAAAATAATGCTCCAACCCTGCCTGGGCCTCCTCGGGAGCTTTTGATACTTAAAAGGTCTGATTGCTCTTCAAAGGCTTATTCAGAAATACTGACGTGTGGGTGATGTGTGCCACGGAAACTGGAAGAGTAGATCAACCAGCTCGATGTTTCCCTCCCCCGCCATCCACACCTCTACCGCACTGCACGCGTATACAAGCTTCTTAATAAAACCAAAGGGTATTCCTCGGTAAAGCGGTTTTCTGCAATTACTTTGTGTTAAACGTTTTCACTTCTGCTTAAAGGGTGTTTCTTTTCCTGTGCGTGCTGCCGGAGCAGCGATGTGTGCTCAGCAGAGCCTGCCCCGAGCTGTGGGGTGGACGGGGAAGGTCTTGTGGGCTCAGCAAGAGGAACTTTGGGACCAACAGTGGGTAGAGACCTGCAGCCTGCTTCATCTGGTCTTTGTGATAGCTGTGAGGTGGTGGAGTGGGTTGAGAAGATTTGGGGCAGCCAGAAGAGACTTCTTACATATAGGTTGGAGGCTGGTTTTGGGGTAAGGGAAGGTCAGTGGGACCCACAGGTGGCTGTTGAAACACAAATATTTCAGAAGAAGGTCAGGCCCATTCAGGTGGTTTCTGTGCCACCCGCAGCTGGAGGCAGCACGTCTCCCTTTGGATGCATCCGGCCGAGAGCCACCATCCTAAACCGTGGTGGTGGCTCTTCAGATGTCTCCCGTCTCCTATTTTCAGAGGATAGAAGGGTTGTGTGCAAAAGTCTCAGACCAAAGGAGGAAGGACTGGAGGAGTGTGAGTGCTGAGAAAGGGTGGCAACACCTGCCCGCACCTACTGGAGGCAGGAGAGACTCACCATCCATCGCGGCACTGAAGGTGCGCTGAGATCCATCTCCAGTGCAGGAGGGGATCCTCACCAGACAGCTCACTCCCTGGTGCTGGCAGGGCTGGGGACCTTCTGGAGCTCATGGCACCTCCTTGGGGCACGTCCCTCTCTCCCTGAGCATTTCTGCCTCCCCGCGGAGAGGACCAGCAACGTGTTTGACAAAGCTGTTGGCCAACAAGTGCAGTCTATTGTTAGTATCCCCACGTCCTCCTCGGTAACATCAGGTTCAGAGGGCAAATCGCTCAAAGCAGCTGGGACATGACTGCTGGCTTGTGAGGAATGATGTAATTACATCTCCCTCTGCGGGGAGGTGAATAGAGAGGCCTTGGGAGGCACTGGGCTGGGGGGGTGGAGGGAGAGGGCTGCCTCAGGTTACTTCAGGTCAGGATACTGTCAAAATCCATCAAAGGCATTCCCAGGAGAGTCGGCAGCCGACATGCACAATGCAGGCTTTATGCCACCGGCGGTGGAGTTGAGTTATAGGCATCTGGGCTTTAGAGGGCTTCAATAAAACGTTGCTTTTTTCTCCTTTTTTTTTTTTTTTTTTTTTCACCCTTCCCCTGCTGCTGTGTGAATTAAGGCTCTTTGGCTTATCGAGTTTAAAGGAATTAGAGCAGCTGACGTTGATATTGTTGTTGATGCAAGTTCATAGACTTGCTTTTGGAAGCAAGAACCTGGGCAGCCCTCGAGACATCCCCAGGGAGCTGGGCGGCCGGCAAACACAGCCAGCTTGTTTAGTAGCTGGGCCCAGAAAATGAACATCTTCACCTGCTGTGCCTGAGTGAAGTGCTTGCTTTGGTTTTCTTTTTTTAGTTAGAAGGATGCTTCACATTTTAGCCTGAGGTGTCCGGAGGAGAACACCTGCCGCCCACTCCCGCAGGGAATGAGCGCTGGGCAGCTAAAATCACTAACGTGCGGCATAAACACGCACATTCCTCAATGGCTCTGGCTCAAAAGAAAGTGTAGGCATTGCCTCCTCCTAAGGATTTCTTTTCTTTTATGAGACGGTATAGGAATGAAGCTTTGGTTGTAGCGAGCGAATGTTATTTGCTTTGTAATGGTCCATTTACCTCGGCAGTAATCCTTCACGACTCGCTTTCCATCTGTGCTGGCATACCTTGTTTTTGCCACTTGCAAGATGTATTTGATACTCTGTGAATGCAGATGTGGGAGTTGTTCCACAGAAGAGGATTTCTGTTCTTCATATGTCTGGTATTGCAGGGATGGGTGGTGGTAAATGGTTGTTAAATAAGCTTGCATGCCACCAAACTGCTGTGAGTCAGCATGGATCTGAAGTAGGCTTTAAGTAATGATCTAGTGTGAGCAATGCTGAGCGCTTTTAATTTCCTTTTGAGTTTAAAAAGGATGCAGGATTTTGCCAAGAGTCCACAATTAAATTTATTTCATTCCGTGTATACATGGAGATTTGTTCATTTGATTTATTATAGTGTCAGTGTATTTAAATGGAAGGAACCACTTTTAAAGTATTTTGTTTTTCATCTTTAATGCTGCTGCTTGTGTTGCACTCCTTTCAAGAGCAAAAATGGCTTAGTCATTTTGGTTTATTTCAATTTTCTGATGGGGTTGGATGAACTACAGAGATGTCTGGTCTAAACCAAGACTGTTTTCACTCAGACTTGAAGAGGCTGAGATGCCTTTTTATTATTAGATTTTTGCAGAGCAAAATATCTGAAATCCAGTGTCTGAAATCCAGCTGTGGATTTTGAGGCTGCCCATTAGCTGTGCTGCACTGTAGAGCTGCTGTCCCCGTGAAGATGCTGTAGCATTCACGCAGGTTTGCAGGTTCCCCCCGTTCGGTTGATCTGACTCAGGTGCTGATGTGGGCAGAGAGGGGCTGGGGCAGAGGGGCACCTGCCCTGCGGGAGTGTGGTAGGTGCCATGAATGAAATGACTCCGTTGTAGGATGTTACGTGACTATTGTAATTTTGTCAGATGAAACTTGGATGTTTGGTCTAGCCACTAATCAAAATCTCTTGAGTCTAAAAATTAAAATATCCTTAGACTGAATTTATTATAGTACTCCAGTTACGTCCAAGCTTTGGCTGGCTCTGTGTTTCTCATGACATTAAACAGTTTCCAAACTTTCCCCAAAAAAGAGAGCTGAAATGGTACGTGGGGGGAAGAAGGGCAGTAGAGGCTGACTCCTTTCTGAGGGCCCTGGAGGCATTCAGACTCGCCTAAAGAGAAATGCCCGACTATTCCAGATGCTTTAACAAAACTATTTTGCCTGTTCCTTGTGTCTTCTTTTGGAGCTTTTTAACCTTCTTGAATGATTCCTTCAAACATCCCTACCCAGAAATGTGCATTTTACATTCTCTTTAATCCTATTAAACAGCGTGTTACACTGTGTATTAATCATCTGACTGGAGCAAATCTGGTGGATTTGGTTCAATAATCCTCCTTTCTGGATCACTGCCTTTCTGGGACCTTGGAAAAAATAAGAGATTTGCCATGTCTTATGTTAAAGAATGGCTTGTGCTCTCTGACGGAGGAAGGCTAATAGCTGCACACTGGAGGCACGAGCTACGCGTTGTTTAGTTTAAATCTACTTCTTGGTGCAATGGATAAACTTCTCCGGGCAGCGGGTGGGGGTGAGAGGAAGGGTGTGACTATTTGGGAATCTGGTAACCAAGTGTTTTCAGATGTTGAGGTTCAAAAACTAAATGTTTTGGGGTGGGGAGGAGTGGAGTAGCTTCAGCTTGGGGTTTGGTCGTGGGCTGTGTGGTGAGGATGCTGTAGCTCCAGTGCTTCGCCGTGTCTCTGGTGTGAGCCCTGCTCTGCTGTAGCCTCTGCGTGAGTCCAGGCAGCGCAGCACACCTGATGGGTTCTCGTTTTTTCTGACTGATGTGAAAGAGCCGCTTCCAGATGGCATCGAGTGAAGGATGCGGGCTCTGATCCTCAGCTGCCAGTGGACAGGCATAGCATCGCTGGGCAGGGCAGACCCTGACAGTAAGCAAATTCCTGAGCTCAACAGGGTATTATAGAAACATCTGTACGGCAACTACAATACCTTCTCCTCAGAAATAGCTGGCTGAGTACAAAGAGGAGCCACATTCTTGCATTGATTAGATTAGTGCAGATACCCAAACGTTTCCAGCAGTACAGGAAATGGTCTTTGTGCTGCTTGAGCTCTAACAGATACCAGCTCCACTTTCCGCTTTGCCTTGACGCCCTCAAACACATGCGCTGGGTTTTTTTTCCTCCCCTCTTTGCCTCTCCCACTCTGTAACCTCCTGGATCTTTGATGTGGTGATAGACTAAATGGCTGTGAAATAGCCCGACAACACTTGATAGAAATTGTAAGAAAGAAGCTTTGCCATCAGAGTTGAAAAGGCACATGATCTTCAAAGCCTTAGAGAGCTTTGAATTTACAGCAGAGCACTCTGCAAATGCACCCAGTATCAAAATATATTTTGCGTAAGCGCAGCGAGTGTGTGGGGTGTGTGCTAGATAATATATCCCAGCAGGAGTGTTAAAGAGATCCATATTCCTCCTTCAGTACAAACATCTCGTGGGGACTAGGTTAGCCTCCACGTCTGGTAGCCTTATTGATGCCTGACAGGTCTCTGGACCATGCGTACGCGTGCGTTTGGTTAATTCTGATACTGCTGTGTTTATTTACTCTTGTCTGGTCCTTCGCTAATTCTGACCCTTTCTCTCCAGCTCCCTGCCGACCATGCAGTGACACAGAGGTCCTCTTGGCTGTCTGCACTAGTGATTTTGGTGAGTTGTTGCTTTGCTTCCCCCGTCCCTTCTCCCCCCGGTAGCTCGCTTGAATGTGACATCCATAAACACAACACCGATGGACACTACTTACACTTGGCAACTTCCACCAGCAGTAGATGTAGCCTGAAGGGGCTGTGTGTGTGACTGGGGGAGGAGGACACGGTGTGAAGGACCAAACCCCTGTGCCCAGCGGGCACTTCCCCAGGGTGGACAGAGAATGACCCAGCAACCACAAGTCCAAAGACTTGCATGCATCTAGGAGGGATCTTCACTTGCTGCCCTAAAATGGACAGTTGATGAAAGACCAAAAGTTTCAATAATTCTCCATGCTTCCCCTTTTAAAGGGGAAATTGATATTAGTTGGTATCTGTAATGGCAGAAGAACAGAAAGTACATTGTCAAGGAACATGAAGCACGTTCATAACATTCTCATTAGAACTCTTCATCATGATTGATGCTGTTTTTCTGATGTAATTATTTTTGTGTTTAAATTTAATACATGGGTGTCCTTTGCTGGACAGGTTACAAATATAAACTGTAAAAAACGCAAGTACATACGGGAGGTTACTGATACATAAAGTTAACTCTGAAAATAACAAAGGGCCAAAACTGGGGCTGGTGTAGTGACACCGGTGCCCCCTGAACTGCCTGGCTGCAGGGGGCTGAGTTGGGACCTGGTTCTTCAGAGGGGTTTGGGGTAATTCGTCCTTACGTCCTTTTTCTGTTCCCAGTGATCAGAGGCTCCATTCAAGATGTAACGAACGAGGCAGAAGAGCAAGAATCCATCATTCACGTCGGTGTCAACAAACTGTACAGGCAGAAGAGCAAAGTCTTTCAGCTCACTGGGGAGAGTGGGAACTGGCGAGGACAAATAAAGACCCTGCTGGAGTGTGGGGTGAAACCAGGAGATGGAGACTTCCTTTTCACGGGACGCATGCACTTTGGGGAGGCCAGGTTAGGCTGTGCCCCTCGTTTTAAAGACTTCCAAAGGATGTACAAAGAGGCAAAAGACAAAGGGCTGAACCCATGTGAAATTGGCCCAGATTGAAATCCCCTGTCTGGCTGAAGATTGCTTTTAGCGTTTGGCCGGGAATATTTCCTGGCTGCGGTGAAAACTGAACAAAAATGTTAACTGAGAGCATGGACAGATCTGGAGCACAGGCTGAGACCCCGCAGGACACGTCTGCAGCCTGCGGCGCTGTTAGACTAATGGAAGCAACAGAGGTACGAGCTCAGAAGGCTGCCAAGTGAGCAAGGCTGGGTTTTTAACCAATCTTGTCCTTATGAATTAAGTTATTATATTTTTTTAGTGACTTCCTTAGGAAAACAAAGAAAACTCTCATGTCTTAATAAAAAACCCAAATGAAAGCCAACATGCCTTTGTATCTTTTTAATACTAATTTTTAAAAATGTCTTAAGCTGATGTAGCATTTGGTATGGCGTATTCTGTATAAATGGCCGAGAATGTGATAGAGCATGGTAAAACATCTTAACATTGATGCTTTGTAAAAAGCTTGGTGTACAATTCAAAGTTGTTTCTTATGACAGAAATTTATGGAGCCAAACTCTTGTGTGTGTGTGTGCTTTTTTTTTTTTTTTATTTTATTTTATTTGAAAGAATGTACAGTCACTGCCTGCAATTTTTTGTCCAGGCTGGTAAATTCTTTCCATTCCAGAGAAATAAAGGTCCCTGGATTTGACACATGCTGTTTAAAATCTTGGGTTTTTTTCTTCTCCATAAGGCTGATCTCAGCTAGTCCAGATGTGCTCATAGATCAGTTCTGGGCTGCTCCTCACTTATTTTGTGGCTTCTCTGAGCAGAAACAGTTCCTGTGAGGCATCGGGAACCGCAGTGTTTTTCAAAGGGGAAGCGGTAGCTATTTTTGGAGATTTGTAGACACGTGTCCAGGCAAGGCTCTAAGTGTTCTTCTCTCTGATGCCTATGGGGTTATTTTGGGAACAGCTCCAAAGAGCAGGCTGCCCCTTCGTGTTCAGCTTGAAGCTTTTAATTGTGCTGGCTGGTAGCTCGGCACAAGGCGGACATTTGTGCCTGCCTGTGAGTCCTGGGGGATGTGACCAGGCCACCTTGTGAAAAATAAGCACTTTAATCAAGGGGGGGGCACTTTTGCAGACAGCGTCCCATGGAAGGTACAGGAGCTCTCCCCCCTTGTTCAATCCCGTCGTTCCCTGTAACCAGCAACGCATCACTTTAATGGTACCTTCACAAGGATTTTTAACCTCTTGCCCATGTTCATTCTTCAGCGCCTTCTACTGCTCCAACTTTTATTTTAGGACAAGAAGTTCTTTAAATAAAAAGTTTCCACTTAGTGACTCTCTTTGCCTCATCCGTCATATCCCTTTTGTGTAACTGCTGTTTCTGAGGCTCAGAGAGGGCGTCTGGAGCGACTGGGAGGATGGTCTTCTCAGGTGGATGCAGGAAGGTCTGAGATGGGTGGGACAGAGATGTTCCACGAGACTTACTGAGGGTAAAACCCACAAGGTTGTACCAAAATATTGGTGTGAAGTGGGACCAAAATCCTTCTGAAAGTATTTCTGTAGACTTCTCTCAGCAAGATCTGTTCCGTGGACCTGCTGGAGAAGCAGAGTTTCTTTTAGCTGTGTTAAGATGATCCTAAGAGGCTCTGAGAGACCGACTACTTCTGCAAAGACCCTAAACCCCATTTAGCACCCACCTATCTGCTGCCTTCACCCTGGCTGCCTTCCAGCCTCCTGGAAGCAAAGCACAAACCCAGCACCCTGGTCTGTGGGGTTCGAGGTTCCACCCACGCTGCTTTTGAGTTTTAAGATCGATGGGCCAGGACAGGTAGAGGTCCCAACCCCTCTCCTGCAGCATCGCTTCCACTTCCCGGGGTCTCAGCCCAGCTTTCTGTTGGTTTTTAAAAACGCTTCTGTGATTTAGCACCAAGATAACTCCCGAGTCCATCTGAGGGGGCGTTTCAGAAGCCCTGTACCTAACCTCTCCTCTCCTGTTGTGTTTCATGAGCCTTTTCCAGCGCAGAGTGGCTGCTGGCAGGATGAGGAGGAGAGAACAACATGTTCCTGGAATTGTCTCCAACCTGCCCACTCTCCTCTTCCTATGAGAGGCTGCGGGAGCGAGGGGAAGAGGCCGAATTAAGTGTTCAGCCAGTGTTCATGAGGACGGTGCTAGCAAAACAGTCAGGGAGGCTTTGGCCCTGGACTTCCAGCTTTGGCTGCAGTTTGATTTTTTTATGGCAGTTTAAATTGTTTGTAGACTTTTTTTTTTTTTTTTAAATGCCCTTTGAACCACACTTGGAGCCAAGCAGTGAATTGGTGCCTTTCTTTACTCCGGTGTCTTGTTTGCCTACCCGAGGAGGAGCAGGGCTGTGCCTTCCCCCACCTCCAGCGGTACTGGCCCCGTTCCCTGCTGAAGTGCTCTCCCCCGGCAAGCTGCCTGTATCCTGTGAGCTCCCTGGAAATCCTTGGCAGGAGAGAGAGTATTGCCCTGCGATTTTTGCTCTGCAACAGCCTGTCGAGCTGCAGTGTCAGAGTGCTCTGTTGCTGCTACGCGTCCATCACGCTGGCGGTGCTCGCACGCCTACAATTACCGAGCGTTGGAGGGAGTGGCTGGATGAGCAATAACTTTGCTCAGAGCCCAGTTCTTTAATCAAAGTGGCATTAAGATCTTGCTCTGCAACATTTTCTCTGCACCCCCGTCCCCCTCCAGCCCTTGTCCCTGTCTTGAGCCTTTGTCCCTGCAGCATCACAGGTTGGCTGATGTGCATCAACCCCAGCAAGTCACCAGTAACTGCAGGACGGGCTCCCAGCCGCAGCCCTGGTGCCACATCTCTCAGTGGCTGGCTGCGTGTGCGCTTTGGGCGGTGGGAGGTGAATGGAGGGATTCCACCCACTGCCCTAAAATCCAGTTCCCAAACGCTCACCCTTAAGTCTTGGGAACATGATCACAGCTTGACCTATCTGGCAGCAGAGTCGGGGATGGAAAGGATGGGTTAAAAATTACTGTCTTTGCTTACTTGTGCCGACTCCACTCTGTGATGAGAAGCAAGTGACATACTGATGCAGCATTGTGTGAGGACATGCGTGTTGTCACCTAATGAAAAATCTTGGCTGAAGGTGACTTGAGACAGAGGTGGAGCAGGTGCTTGCAAGGCGTTGCTTCTCTCACCACTGCAGCTCTCTGAAGATGAAGGGCTTCCTCTTGATACCTAATTAACATAATTGAATTCCTCTTAAAAGCAACAGACTGACTTATCTGTTCCTAAGAAAGCAGAACTAATGAACTTGAATTCTCTTTGTCAGAGCCCCCCTCAGTTGGGCAACCTGTAAATGGGCACAAGGTGTCGGCTGTGCTTTTTGCATCTGAACTCTGGTGAGCGTGTGGTTCGGGTTGTTAGTGAAAACACTTTCCATCGTAACTCTGCTTCTCTGATTTTTCCATAAAGTGTCATTAGCGAGCCCACTGGCGAGCTCAGTCACCTCCTAGGTAAGAGCCACCCAGAGCTTACTGCAGTGACAAACAGGGAGGCTGAGAAACTTGCGTGGGTGTCTGCACGGGTCTTTTTGAAGTCTATCAGATGCTGCCTGCCTGGGGGAAGGTTTGCTGTCTTTTTGCTGTCTTTCATCCTGTGGAGAGACGGGATCATCTCCTCCAAACACCATGACCTCAGCACCCGGCATGGAGGACAGCGAGGTGGCTGTGCTTGGTTCGCCTACAGCCGGACCAGGGGATCCTGATTAAGCCACCTGTTGATTCCGGATCAGGAGGAGCAGCCCTTTTTCTCGAAGCTGTGCCAACAGGCTTTGCCTCTTGCATGTAGCCGTGGCCATGCTGCAGGGGGTGCGTGCCCCACAGACCCCCACCGGGCCGTGTCCCATCCCACCCTCAGCCCAGCTGGCTGCTGAGGTCGGAGACGTTTGTAGGCAGCTTTTTACCAAGCTCTTTCCGGTTCCTGCCACCTTCTCTCAGCTCTGTTGTCCCACTCCTGCTGGCCATCCCAGTTTCCGTGCTCGGAAGCATCAGATGTTGCTTTAGCACCAATCTGCTGCTGTCTTCTCCCCTTAAGGGAGAAGCACCTTGTCATCAGTGTGGCTCAGCCTGTGCTCTGCAGGGCAGGGAGCTGCCCTGATGTATCTATTGTGCCAGGGCACATTGTGGTCTGGTCCTCTGTGCCACAGCTTCTCGTACTCTTGACAGTCGGGCTGTGGGGGAGGACACCATGGCCATGCTCAAGTGAAACAGCACCAAACTGTTGGCACCCTGCACACCAGCATCAGTGTCTTCAGTACAGACAGAGACCTGCTTGGTCCTGTACTGCTTGAAATGAGAGGGGGAAAGATGTGATTTGAAGTGAGTCACCCTGGCAGAAGATGTGATCTAGCTCTTGCATCAAGTTCCCCTGAGTGTCCACAGGCTGGGGAGGTGGCTGTGCACCCAAGGACCTGCTGTGGTGCAATGCAGCAGGTGTTTCCTGCATACTTTGCCTTTGAAGTGTAATGGGACTTGAATGAGCTCAGCCTGACCAGCTGATGTGGTGCAACACCTCCAAAGGAGATATGAGCTCTCCTCCTCATCACAAACTTAATTAAATGATACTTATTTCTGGAACTGGAAAAGTCTCTTAGTGATGCTTGTCAGAGATGCTGGTTGAATGGTAAATCAGGTTAAGCAATATTAGGACCAGCTGTTCCAAATTGAAAACCAAATTGGTTGTTAGTAAAACAGAAGAAATATTGGGAGGGAGACATGCAAGCCTCTGAGAAGGGTTAGGAGCAATACAGAGCCAAACCAATGTGCAGAAATGTTTTGACAGCAGCAAGATTCAGGGTTGGAGGAGAGGAGCTGCTGTGGTGAGGAAGGAGAAATAAATTTTCTCCTTTCCAGCTTGACAGAAGCGATTCCCCTTTCTGCTGCAGAGCCAGCCCTCTCTTTCTTCAGCTGACTTTGATCCTCCTTTTAGTGCGATGAGCCAACCTTCCTCTGGCTGGCTGTGGGTGGGCAGGAGTGTGGCGTGATTCCAGGTGCTGGAGCAAAGAAAGCGCCTTCTCTGGGCCATGCCTCCTCCTTCACCATCAGTCTTTGCCTCTGAGCCTCACCAAGAGTCACCGAGGGACAGACCCTATAAGTAACTGTGAGCACTTTCCTCCTCCTCCTCCTCTTCCCCCTTTCCTCCTGCCCTACCAACAGCAAAATGCTTAGCAGCAGTGAAAACAGAATGGTCCTGTGAAGTTCATTTTGGGGTGTCACCTCCACCTCTTGCCCCAAGCAGCATTTGGAAATCTGGGGGCAGAAAATATGGAACAGGGCTACATATAACTGCTCCCTTGTGTCCCTTCCCGGCAGCTCTCCCAGGCTGCATGCTGGAGCCGAGCATGGGCAGTTGGGATGCCCAGGGAGACTGGGAGCACACCAGTGCTGGCAGCAGGTACTGGCACCGGTACGTGGTCATGGCTGCAGCCAGCACCTGGTTCTCCCTTCCGCACACTGCGGGATGTACATCGTGTAGCTGGGCTGAGGCCGAGCAGCAGTTTCTGAGGGAGCACCTTCCTTTTGGCCTCTGGGATAGGAGCATCCGTGGGGCCATCCAGCTGGATCTAAGTGAGAGCAGAGGGGACAGGGGAAGACAAGAGAAAGGGTAATTTTCAATAGTTATCTCGCCTAGTTTAAAGAAATGCGTCTCATATTTAATTCCTCTCCCTGCAGGGGAGATGCAGAACTTCCAAATATAATAATGTGGAGGAAGCTGTGGCGAGCAGCTTTTGCATGCATGGGGATGTGCAACACCTCAACGGGGCCCAGATCGTAGGAGAGGTTTTGAGGAGACCGGCAGCTCCGAGGGTGGTTGACCCTGCCCGTTGGTGGCCGTGAAACCCAGCAACAAGAACTGCAGGAGGGGCTGCAGGGCGCTGGGGCGGCTGGGGTCTCCTTCCCCAGCTGGAGCATGTTGAGCTGAGGCTGCTGTCGGACGTGGGCGCAGTGTAACCCGGCTCACAGCTCACCCCAGCTGTGCTAGTGACAGGGCATGTTGCTGTGAGCTTTTCCAGAAGGTTTGTGGGTGACCCCATGGTCCTTGCATGGATTCAGCTGGCCCTGAGCTGTGGGTGGTGAGGGGCTGTTCCTGTGTTCGGGGTCCGCAGCCTGCACAGCCTCACCCACGTGCTGCCAGGGCACAGATGGGGCTGCCAGGAGTGCGGAAAGGAGGGGAGAGGAGTGTCTGCTGGTGCTCACAGCGGGGCTGACTCAGGGTTTTCTCCCCAGGGCCGCGTGCTGACTCGGCTGCTTTGCCTTTTACTGTTCTCTGCAGCAACCAGGGGCATCTCCTGGGGCTCCGAGGCCATGGCAGTGCAGCAGGAGTGAGTGGCTCGTTGGGTTTGGGAGAGTCACGTCTTGGATTTTTTGGAGTGACAGCCAAGAAGTTGCTTCAAGGTTGCTTCTGGGTATACATTCTGCACTCCACCAGGGGAACATGTACTTTCCAGCCGGGACTCATTTCTGGAGCAAATGTGCATTGCAGCAATGCTGCTTTGCTGCTGTGTCCCCCCCGCGGGGGTGAATTGGGGCACGGCAGCTTATCCTCTGGCTGGCAGAGTCTCACTGTTTTTTCATGGTATTACTCACACATGTGTCAGAACAAAACTACTATGGAGGAGGCTGGGTGAGGTGGTGATGAGCTGCTGGATGGAAAAACACCCCACAGAGTTGTTGTATCCCACTGGGAGCGGGGCTGTGCTGGGCGTACAGCACCTGGGACCCCTGAGCCTTGGCTTTGCCCTCCGCAGCTTGTGGCCACGTAGTTTTAAGCTCTGAGCCGCCATGTGTGGAGTATCTTGTGCGTGTAATGAAGATCTACCTGCACATCTAATCTACTGGAGGGATCTCCCAGTAATAGCAGTGCGTGGGGTGCTGGGTGAGGCTCCCTGCTCCGTCTCATTGCAGCAGGTTGCACCTCTGGGGCTGGCAGCAGCGTGTTGCTCATGGGCAGTGGCGTGTGCCGTGTGCGTCGGGGAGCGCAGAGCCAGTTCTGCTCCGCGGTCCCATCCTGCGGCGTAAGTCAGTTGGGGGATGTGTAAGTGAGGGTCCCCCTTGAGGCTGCCACCTCTCACACGGCTCCTGGAGAGACCACCTTTGTGAAGGAGGACATTTCTTAGTATGGAGTTTGGGATGATGCAGGACCCTGCTCATGGCCAAAGGGATGCTGATCCCAGCAGCTTTGCTGCCAATTCCTGGTTGCCCTGAAAGGTTGACGGGTCTTTCCTGATGCTCCTTCCATCAGCTCTATGGGCTCTTCTCTGGGTGGGAGCCTGGAGCCCTGAGATTGAATGCTACTTAGTCCTGACCACTCCTGCAATAAACATGTTTATTCTACACTAAATGAGCTGAGGGAGAAGGGCTTTGGGCCAAGCTTCAAGGAGAGCCCTGCTGCCACGTACAGTGGTGAGGGCTTTGTTGTCCTGCATAGAAACCTGCTGAAGTTCCTTATTAAAAAGGAAGAGATGAGGAAGGGGTGGATGAAGCAGTGTGGATGCCACTGCCACCTATGGGGAGTGGGGAGCCGGGGCAGGTGCCCATCCAGGACCATGGTTGTTGTGGAGGGGTTGTCCCATCACCAACCGGTTTCTCCGGTTCCTTCGGGAAGCACCAAATCCAGCCAGAGTCAGACTGGTTTGTGCAGAGGTTTTATTTGCCTGAAGATGAAAAAAACCCAAACAACCAACCTTACAAAAAATCAGTTCAGTTGCCTCAGCCTGGAGTTGTGTTTTTAAAGGGAGCAGTGCAGGGGGGGTCTTGGGCACCCCCCATACTGCTCTGGTGTTGTCACCATGCTGGAGCCTGCCCGGGAGCTGAATTACAGTGTGGTTTTTAAGAGACGACAAACAAGGACTCGAATGAGACACAAACAAACATCTTTCATTACGATCTGGATGGTGGAGTTTCTTGGAGATGTGTCAATGCTTTGCACGGGAGCCGTTTGTCGGGTGAAGATGACGGCGTGCCAGTAACACCGTTTGCCTGTGCATTGTTGGCTGATGGGAGGATGAAATTCAGGCACAGGCATGTCCCAGGGACAGCTTTCAGCGTGGACATCGTCACACAGGGCTCGGGCTGCTGCTGCTGGTAGCAGCTGTGGTAGCAGCTCATCAGCAGCAGCCCGAGCGCTGTGTTGCGATGGCTGGGGCAGCCAAGCTTGCCTTGCCCCGGGGCTTTTTCCTTCTGACTGTGCCATCTTACCGCTCTTCTTTGGGTTGTTCTTAGTCTGCTTATTCCAGAGAAATCCTATTTGCCTATTATTGTGCCCCAAATGCAAAAAGGTTTTGTGTCTTTCCCAGGGCAGAAAAATGCTTTCAGAATCCACCCCAAATGCTGCTGCCCTGCAATGGTTTTCTTTAATCCTCCAGGGGATGTTTTAATCTGTGGCTGTTTTTTGCTAGTAACACAGCGCTGAACATTTGTTGGTGTGTGTGTGGGATGCAGGGACATCCCAGCCCTGAATGCTGATGGATGCTGAGCAGCTGGGTGTGAGTGGTGGATTTTGGACAAGGAAGACCTGGGCCAGCCAGTCTGGCTCAAGCAGTGAGTAACTTCAGCCAGTGAGTGCCGTGGTCCATGGGGATGTGTCCCTGCCTGGGCTGCTCTAGTTCAGTTGCCCCTTTGCAATGAAAGAAGCCCAAGTGCCTTCTGCTGACTCATGGATGCAAACGCCTCCTTACGCCATGGTTGTAAACACTGCAGGAGTGGCTCCTGGGGTGGAGAGGATCTAGTATGCATATTAATTGTGCATGAGAGACCTTTAAAGGTAGCTAAACCAGAAGCTAAACCTTGGCCTTTATTTCACTTTTTTTCCACTGTTTCTGAAGGCCATCAGGAGGGACAGGTTCAGCCCGTGAGCCAGGCCAGCCATGTCTGCCCACCTGCGCAGGTTTGGTTTGGCTTTCTGCCTTCTCTCCCCTCTGATTCCACGTGCCCTTTGCTTCCCCCTTCGTGACACAGGCCCCTCTGCAAGCAGGGCACGGGCGATGGGGTTAAGCAAGCCCTGTGTTTGGGGAACTGCTGCAGAGGCAGCAGAAGTGAAGCTGGGTGGAAAAACCCTTTGGCGCTTGTTGTTGAACTTCCAAACCCGACGTGGCCTTGGCTTAGCACCTAAAACGAAACTACCATTTCCCACAAAGCCTGCGGTGTCAGAATATGTGACTCTTGGAAATATCAGGGGGTAAATGTTATCTGCTGTGACATCGGTTATCGGCTGTAGAGGTGGTGGGTGGCTGCTCCGATTTGCAGAGCTGATGGGCGATGCGCTCGGGCTCTGCCTCCCGCTGGGCAGCGTTCCCTGTTGCCAGCTCTTGTCTGGCTGTTCCCCTTCTCTCCGTGGCTTTGGCTGCAGGCTGGGATTAGTCTGTCACGGGTGTGAAAGGGTGCAACCGAGCTGCTGTGCCATGCCTGGGCTCCCCATGGGTGCTTACCCAAAGCCTTCCAGGGCTGCCTTTGCCTCCTTTGCCCTGGCTTGCCGGGCAGTGTGGCCGTTCTTAGCAGATGGGGCTGGGATGGGCGTGAGAATGACTCACTTTTGCTTATGGGACCCCTGTGGGTCAGGCAATCTGACTCAAAACCACCATGAGCTCAGCACGGAGGGTCTGTGTTGTGGCATCCCGCAGCCTTGGTGCTGGGACACTGTTCACGATGGGGTGAGTGTCCTTGTCCCCTGTGAGCTGCAGCTGCCCTTGATATGTCCAGGCCAGAGCCTCCTGGACATGCTGGAGAGCTCTCCTGGTGTCCATGTGCTATGGAAAGAGGAAAAAGAGTCAGAAAGATCCAGACTCTCTAATACTCATGCAGAGGTAAGTGATGACACAAGTGGAGCATGGACAGATGGGTGCATGGGCAGACCCCCAAGCCGACAGCATTGCTCTCTGCACCCAGTCCAGCCGGCTGCTTCTCTCGGGGACACCAAGCACCAGCATAGGGGTACTGGTGGCCCTTGCTCTGGCCTGACATACACTGTGGGTCTGCTTAAACCCTGAGACTTTAAGCACATGGCCTGTCCATATTGTCCCTGGGGTGCTGATGCTGCTTGTGGCTCTGGGGAGCTGAGAAGGACCGGGCTGGTGGGGAGCAGAGCCCACAGTGCCTTGGTGCTGCCTGGGCTGGGGAAGGCTGAGACTGGCTGTCTGGGGGAGTACGATGGCAGTCACTGCTTGATACATGGGCCAGCATGTCCCAAAAATCGGGTGCTTATCCACAGAATGGAGCCTGGGCTGCCCTGGTTGGCCCCTGAGCAGGAGAGACTTGCCCTGCTCACGTCCTGCGGAAAATCTCTGAGTAAATCTGGCGCATTGCAAACCGTTGCTGTTGTTTAGATGGATGTGAGATAGTTCAGCCTGGAGCTGAGTTCAGCCACCGGGCTCTAGAAGTTTAATGCATACAAATGCCGCTGAAGAGTTAATTGGAAACAGAGTGTGGAGGAAAATAAAGAAAGACCTTTTGAGGTCTCAGCTGCTCAGAGTAATATTTGGGTTTGGTGACTCTCCGTATCTTAGAGATGGGAATGCAGCAAAGCTCTTTCAGTCCAGAGTATACATGGAGCCCGACAAGATTGTGGGCTAATATCAACAAACCTTTTGGAAAAGCAGATCCTGTCTGCTCCAGCAAAGCCACAGCGTTATTTTTCTTTCAACAAATGTATTGAGACAATAATAATGCTGTGCAGATTGGTTGTCCCTGGCCTACATGATTTATTAGGAAACAGAAACAATTGCAGTTGCTGGAAAAAAAAGAAGAGCTTTGGACATGGTTTTTTTTTTCTTCTTTTTATTTTCTTTTTTCCCCCTTGAATTCCTCATGAACTAAAAAAAGGCCACCTAGTCTGGTCCCAGGAGAGGGATTGCCTCCCTGCTTGCATTTCTTACTGGACCACCAACTCTGGACTTACTGCTTAAATACTTCAGTACTAGGGAGGAGGAGGGGAGCGAAACAGTGCTGGGGGGAGAGGCTGGGAGAAGGTGATCCAGCCCTAGAATAACATTCCCAGGCAGAGAAGCAGAGCAGGTCTGGAGGAGGAGACCTGCAATCTGTTTCTAGCTGTCGGTGAGTCAGGGACAAGTTGCTTCCTCTCTCTGAGCCTCCCTTCCCCTCTATTTATCCTGTTTATTTAGTGCAAAAGCAATTGAGAGCGGTGCTGCTGGCCGTGTGCATGCTGCACCGGGGTCCTCAGCCCGGCTCCCACCTGCAGGTGCAACCAACGTGCCAGACCTGATTGCAATTCCATGTTGCACGCTGTGCTCACGGTGCTGGTGACATTCAGCTCTTGCCCCTTGGCTCAAGCAGGGGATGGCTTTGCTCTAGATTGGTTTTAATTGTTGCCTCCTCAGTCAGTAAACCCGCCAGGGAAGAGGCAGGCAGGCAGCTTCCTGGTGCCAGCAGCTTTCCCCTCACTGCTCGGAAGTTGCAAAAGCCGTGAGCTATTTGTTTTACAGAGTGGAGCATCATGCCATTTCTGGCGGGCACCCCAGGCAGCCAAGTGCTGGCTCTGGCCATGTCCCCTCACCCCCCCAATGCTGTTCCACACTTTCCCACCCTGCCCTTGCCTGTGAGGAGTAGATGAACTCTTTTGCCAGAAGGCCAGGTCTCCTCAGGACCGTGGGTTTAGGATGGTTCTCCATCAAGGGGCAGCAAGCCCTCGGGCAGCAGGATGCAGCCCTTTCATAGTGTGAGGTTTCCTGACCTCCTTGGCCCACTGGTGGCCACCCAAAGCTCCACAGGAGCTGCCGGGGGCCATGTCATCCCCCCCCCCCCCTCCCCCGCACCCCAATGCCGCCGTTGCAGGGCGGTCATGGCTCCGGCAGTCTGCCTGGAGTGGGGGCGGCCAGGCTGGTGCTGGCCATGTACCCAGGGGAGCTCACCAGCCTTGATGAGAGGACAAGGCTGTTCCTCTATTGCAAAAGCCCCTGATGCAGTGGTGGTAGTGGTGGGGGTGGGGGGTGGGGGTGTTTTTCTTGGGATGGGTGTGAGCAGCTCCCCAAAACACCCCATGGGGTGAAGGAGGCCTGAGCTCCACCGTGTTGGGGCTGAGCCCAGCCTGATGTAGTCTCGCTTGTACCAATGGCCCTGCACATCGGTTTTGCTGCATTTTCAAAAAAGAAACCCATGGTTTTGGCTAATAAAGTGTAAGGGGCTCTCTTACAGCTCACCAAAGTGTCTCTGATTGCTTTATTGAGGCAGTGGGACCAGGTGCTTCGGCAGCAAACTGCCAACCGAGTGTCTGCGTGAGTAAGTGATATCATGGTTTGCTTTGCCTTCAGAAATGACTAAACAGATTTTCTCTGGTTTCCAGTTGACCCCGTGGCTCCCTGTCAGTGATGGGAGCAGGCTGTTCAGGTCTGAGTAAACGCTGTACCGACTGGCCCTGAATCAATCTCAAAAACTGGAGATGGATTCAGCAGGTAGAGGAGAAAGCTGCATCCACAGCATCCAGCTCTCACTGTTACTAAATCAGGGATTGCTGGAAACATCTCTGATTCGTTCTCCAGCTGAAACACAAGTATTTTGCATTTGCCTGAAAGGATTAAGTTTTGAAAGCTCCTGCTCTTCTGGCTGGATGTTTTCCTCCGAAGGGTTAGTTAGCCTCAGTTCCCAATTTTAAAGAAAAATAAAAAAACAGACAGGGGGTTGGGGGTGGTTTTCCTCGGTGAACTTTCTGTTCCGTGCCTGGAGTCAGCTCAAAAAGGAGTCAGAGCAAATTAGCTATATTTGATTATTGCAGGGGGCTTTAGGAGCCCTGGGTAATTGCTGCATTTGGTTCCTTTTCTCTTGGGTTTCACTGACATTTCAGATAGTAAATGAGCAGTTCCTTCCCCCTACAGATGTTTTCTGTTGGTCATAGTTGGGAAGAGACCTTAGATGCTAAATCCATGTATTTAATTTGTGGGTTTTCTAGGCTTGTTTAAATCAGCGTGGGGCACAGCGCTTGCTCGGCTCTGGATGTTCCTGCTGTTGGGGCACGTGGGGTGGACAGCAGCGGGGGTCCCTTAGGTGGCTCTGGGGAGCGCAGCCCTCCCACCCCTCCTGCCTGCACAAAAGAGGAGGTAGAGAAAAGTGAATCTCAGTGGCCAGTTCCCCCCACCAACAGTTTTTGAATTGTCTGCGGCTGCAGGGTGCTGGGTCCCTTCCCTCCTCATCCCAGCTCCTGCCAGATCGGCTGAAGCACAGAGCGCTCAGACAAGCACAGCGGGATCATGCCAGAGAGGTCCTGGGAGGAATGAAATGGATCCGGTTGTAACCACCCAGCTCGCTTTTCACCCTCAACCTCTTTCTGTCAGCGTTGGAAAACTGCTGGCACGGGGCCAGGTGGTGAGATGAAAAGGCTCGCAGGTGCCCACCATCCTCCCACGGGCTGCCTGCGGCGCTGGGGGCTGGATGGAGCGGGGCTGCGGCCGCCGGGCAGCGCTGCCTGTGCTTCTGCTTTCTTTGCAAGTGTCAAATCTGCACGTCTGCTGCCGCAGCCTTGAGCTCCGCTTTACCCCTGGATCAGCGAGTTGTTAGACACAGGCCAAACCTGTGCGCCAGAAAGAGAAGGGAGATCCAGCTCTTTGAGCTGGCTCTGGGTAATTTCTCTCTTAATATAGGCACATACACACATCTTGGAACATGATGGGATATTTCTGGGCTCCCAAGCTTTTGCTGAACTCCTGCAGGCTCTAAGCATCTAAGCTTAAGGGCTTGGACAAAGTCTAAGCATCGCTTGTGTTTTTGGGAGAAAGATTATGTCAAAACTGCCTCCAGGTTTTTCTTGGCTCCCTGGAGAAGGTGCATCAGCCTCACTGGTGCTCAGCTGCAGACAGAGAAGCAACCAAAAAAAAAAGCTACAAAGCATAAATGATCTCCACGCAACCAAGCACAGCTCTGGATTCCTCTGCACCAGAATACAAAGGAGGAGAATCCACAAGATCTTAACATTTTTAAATACTGAAGTGTTTAAAACGTCACTGAGCAATCTCCAAGCGGTGAAGACTCGCTCTGCCTTTGCTTTGGGCTGGTACGACAGGAGTGCAGGGTGGCTGTCAGGCTATGGCAACGATTTGGAGGTTTGCAGCCCAAATTCTGGAACCTCCCCAAGCTGGCTGCCGCACTCAGACCCACTCGCACAGGTTTTCCGTGAGGAGGCAGCAGGCTGCGGGGGCCCGGTGACCCGGGGTTACGGCGCTGTAGAGCTTTGAGACCCTCAGCCAGACCTGAGGGGCCTTAAACCCCAAAACACCCGGTGGGGTGACAAGAAGCCTTTGAAGTTCCCCGGCTCTGCCCGCGCCGTGGAGTGGGGTTGTGAACCTTGTCGTTCTCCGTGAGAATGTTGCTTTTACAATTAAAACCCACGCAAACCCCCGGCCCTCGCTACCGCCTGTGTTACCCAGTGAGATATCTGACATTTGAGACAGAATGGGAAGTCAAAGAATGTGAGGAATTTGGTGACTCAACATAGAGTTTATTATACCAGTCCTACCGTTTAAGCCCATGTAATGTAAAATTGTTTTACGGCATGTGGCACAGTTCTGTGGGTTAATTTATAAGCAAACAATAATTATTCAAATAGGAATTTTTCTCTGTGCCTACATAAACTTGTTATCTGTTTGGCAGCAGAGGATGCTGCAAAGAAATGTGCATTTACATTTTTTGCATTGATTCTGTTTGCTTTTCCTGGAGCAGCTCAATGGTGCATTGACTGCTGGGGCTTACTGCTGAACTTGACCTAGGAGTGGCATGGAGATAAGCCAAATGTTAAGAGAAAAGGAGCCCTTTGTGCAGAGATGCCAGTGTATTAGGTCTCACTTTTAGGTCACACACTTGTTAGGGGTCCCTTCAAAGTGATGGATTCTTCTGCTAAAATTTAATGATGTCCGTTAAATCACAGGGTCATGAACTAGTGCATGTGCTGAAAGTGGTTTAGCTGAGGGACCATGAAGACAAGGCCTTGTGTCAGGAGACTTCCAAAGCAAATTGGATTTTCCACACAGCGATGGCTGCGTTTGAAGGTCTGTCAGTGGCCTGTAAAATTCTCCACCAGTGATAACAAGGCAGAATCGCCAAGCGCTGAAGCAATGCCATGAGCGTTACAGAACAAATCCCTCCTCTCTCAGCACATAATAGCTTATTGATCATCAGTCAAAGAATTATCCTAACCAGCAAACAGGCTGGAGGAGGCTGCTCCCTCTCTGCCGGGAGATTATCCAAGATCTCCTGGCTTAAATCTGCCAGTGGACAGCTGGTGGATTTCTGAGAATGTTGGTCTGAAGCCGAGCGGCTGGGTAGGTGAATTTTAGGTTGTGTGCACAGAAAAGGGTGAAGCAACTAGATGTCAAGACTTGGATTCCTGAGCAGCCCTGTGGGGTCACCTGGCCCTGCTGATGTCCCTCCCCAGGACAAGACCCACCAGTGCAAGCACAGCTGGGAATCTGTATGGACAAGTCGGTCAGTTCCCTGGTCTCCTGACGCTCTCCTGTCTCTGTCTCCCGATGTCTCCCGATCTCTGTCGGGGTGTTTTAGTTTAGGTGCTGTAAATGGTAGGTGCAAGGAAGGACTTTACTGTCAGCACGCTGCGAGACGTGGTCACTTGTGTGGTTAGATGCTGATCTGATGGGAGGAAGGCACGAGATGATCCTATTTTAGAAGAGAATCGGCTGGAAGGGGGTGAGCCTGCTTGCTTTCAGTTTATGGCAAGAAGAGTCTTGGAAGTCTTCCCTCCCTAGATTTCCTGCGCCTGCTCTCTGCCTGGACGTGGGCTGTGTGGCACCTGCTGGGTGGGAGATTCTGCAGCTTGTGTGCAGATCCATAAACAGAGAGTTTTCCACCTTCTGCATTGTAACCCTTGAGGACAGGACTTTCTAATTGTGATGTCCTTCCACCCCCTCACAACTATTTGTGTAAGGATTACACATAACGAGCACTTCTGACAGGCTGCTGAAGTCATTGAAGCAGAATAACCTCTAGCCCAGCTCCGGTGGCTGCGCTGGAGTTGCGGGAGGGACGATTTGGCTCATTACGTAGCATCCTTAACTGCGGTGGCTTGCCAGGCATCTAATTGTGGACCCAGGAGGTCAGGGGTTCAGCTTGAGCTTAAACCCAATGCTAACAAATGGGGGAAGTTCCAGTCGTGATGGCAGTATATTTTAATGATGAGGTCATGTAAAATATCTGTTAAAGATGACTTCTGTCCCAAGCATGAGAAAATCAAGTGAAAGCTAAAAGCCCCAAGGAAGACACCTCAGAAAATAGTCCAAGTCCCACTAGTCTGTTCATCTGCTCTTTAGCTGCTGTTATTAAGAGCTTTCATGTGCTGGAGGAGGTACATGCAGCCATGGCTGCAACGTGTTTTCAGAGCAGGTACCACCGCCAGACCTGATATTTGAGATTTGGGGCTCTTCATAAACCTTACGAAAGGATGGTTTAGAGTCACACGCACTTCCATTATTTAATGTTGGTGGTCTTTTAAAGCCTAATGGCACAAAAGCATTTTTTGAGTTGACCTGAAGTGAGGTTGCACCCATTCTGTGGGCCTCAGCTTGAGGTTCCAGGAATCAGGAGAAGCTGGAGCACCCAGGGAATCTTAGCTGTAATCCCCTGCCTGCCCTGCATCTCCTGCTACTACAGGCTGACTCTTTAGCTTCATTTTTTTCCTTTATACCATGGTGTCATGATACCTTGTGAAGATGAAGAGGGTGATATGAGTGTTGAGAACAATTGCTATAATTAGTTTGCTTGTCTGGGTTTCCTGATGGCCCATGTATGTTTGGGGGCTGACATGCTTATTGCTATCATTCCACCATCTGTACTGGACATGTATTTGTGAAACCAGAAAACAAGTTTCTTCCTTCCTTGGTTAAATACTTTCTCAAAAATAGTAAGGCCGGGTTTCTGTATTTCTCTCCCTGCCCTCCCAGACCAGGGATGTTAATTTTCCTCCCCATTCCATTACTTTTAATCCATTTTACAAGTAATCCAGCTCAGGCAACCGCAGCCTGAATCATCCACACTGAATCCACAGAATACCTGCCTGTGCTGCTGCTGCTGGTCTCCAGGCTGGTTTCCTTCCGTTCTCACACCAGTTTGGCTGAACTGGCTTTAACAGTGGTCTGGAGGCAGCGTGCCCTTGTGCCAGCGGTGTTAGTGCTTAACTGTGCCCCCCGGCCCCGAGCTTCAGCCAGCACCGCCACCCCCCAAAGCAGGGGGAACTCGAACCCCGTGCTCGCCTGGCCCTGACCTTTCTGCTGAGGTTTCCACCGTGAGGATGGGTGGTTCCTGTTTCCTCACCAAGGGAAGCTGCAGGCCAGCAAACGGCTCTTGCAGCTGCTCGGAACAAGGAGATCCACCGTCAGTTTGCCTACGTGAGGTGAGGGAAAGCCAGGACCTCCTTCCTGGGCCAGCGGCGCGGGTGCTGCTGGTCTCGGGCGGATGCTGGACCGGGGAACGCATCAGTCACGCATGTGCTGGCCACTGGTTTCACTGGTCTGAGCCCGGAGCGAGTGATGGAGAAGGCAGTTCTGGTTCCACCCAGTCTCTGAAGGTTTTGATAGATTTTACTGCCAAAACAAAACAGCATAAATCATCTCTGAGTGCGGAGCTGTCTGGCTCCCTTGGAGGGAAAGTGCAGTCAGGGCGGGGCAAGAGGACACAAGGGTGCAACACTGCTTTTGTGCTGCTCTGGTACAAATCCCCTCCAAGCTGCCTTCAGCCCAGTAAAACTTGGGAGGTGGGTGGCTTTGTCATGGCCATGTCAAGTGATTTCTTGGAAGAGAGGGTGCCTGGGGACCACTGCCGGGGTGATGCTGCATGGAGCCCGGGATGGCCCAGGGGTTTATCCTGTTTCCAGTGCGATCTGTGTGCATGTTTATGAAATCTATCTCCCTGGGTGATGTCATGACACGACGAGAAACTGGGTCATAAATTAAAGGAAGAAAAAAAAATAAAATAGACCCCACTGTGGGTCAGATGCTGGCAATAAATTCAGATAACAGCTCATCAGTGCCTCTTCCCTTGTTCTTGTATGTGTATGCATATTTTTTTCCAGTTGGGAGAAGATCTGGTGAAAAGCAGCTGGTTTTTATTTGTTCTCCATCCACATCTGATTAGATAGTCTTCCTCCTGCCCACTGAGACGTGCTCAGGAACATTCCCAGCCCCTCTGCTCGCTCATTTTCTCGGGCATCAAGGAGTTTGGGCTCATTGGAGCTTTGTTTCACAATCTGACAGCAATTCAAAGGTACAAAGGGCTCCTTCATGATTACAGGGCTCAGGTCCCACCATGCCGGGGGACATGGCCACATCCTGCAGTGGGGCTGTCTATGAGGTGCTATGGGTTTGGGCCTGGGAAGGTAGCACTGGGGACATATTTCTTTCCCTGACATTAAGCTATTAATTTGTTTTTAGGCAGTTCTGGGGCTCTGCAGCCCAGGAGGAGGGTAGTTTCCTTCCAGGCTCTGAGAATGTGCTCACCACCCAAGGTGATAGGGAGGCAGCCATGCTGTGGGGAGGAGAGCGGGTTGTGATTTTGGACCACTGGGAGAGGGCAACCTGACAGGTAGGTAGGTAGGTGAAGGCAGGGCCATGTGTACCCCTAAATGTATTGCTTACTAAAGGCTAAACAAGGAAAATGGTGAGCTTCTGGCTTGTTGAAGCCAGCATGAAAGCTCCTGTCAGATCCACCAAACATCAAATCAAACCTTTCCAGGCCAAGCCTGTAAGGTTTCTTCACACCAAGTTACTGGAGGACTCTCCCATCAAAGGATTTTGTAGGCAGATGTCTTCTTCCAGGAGATCCATATGAGTGTTTTGGTCAGGGAGAGACTGTTCTGGTCCTGTCCTGCCTCTGCCTTCCCTTCCCCTGGCTGTGTGGCTGCTTGGTGAGATGAAGATGTCTGGTCCTTCTCTCTTCCTCCTGCTGCAGCTGCCAGCTGGTGTCCGGATCCTCAGTGCCAGCACAAACCATTAGCAAGGGCTGTGAGTCACAGGATGGATGAGCTCCCTACCGAGCCAAGACTTGGAACCAGAGCTTCCCTGCCCATCAGCCCTCCTGGAGCATGAGGAAAAGGGCAGATAAGCTTATCTGAGCCTGAGAACTTTTACTTTTTTTTTTTTTTGCTAGATGGGAAGGGGATCTCCCATGACAAGTCTGAAGCTGTGGTGTTGAGCTCCCGGTGCTGTGCCTGGGCAAGTCCTGGCTGCGCTCCCCTGTCATGTGCTGAGAGTGAACTTGCAGCTCACGTAACCCTCACCTGTTAACCGAGGGGGCTGTGGGGTCGGAGGCTTCGCCTCGGGTTCCCAAGTGAGTTTCTGGGAGTTGCAGGTGAATTCCTGTGCAGAGGATGAGTGGGGATCGCAGAGCCCCTAAAGCAGAGGTTCCTGCAGAAGAAGGGGAGGGGTGTGGCCCTCCTGCATGTCAAATGTAAACATGGAAATAATAAGGTGGGAAACATTCTTGAACTTATCTCAGAAACAAGCTTTCTTTGGGTCAGCTTAAATTTCTGGCAAAAACTCAGGGCTGATTTTATTCCAAACTTGTTTCTTCATTCCCTTTTATCCATGCAGCTTCCATGCTAAAAGCTGTGGAGGCGGTTCAACCCCATGGAAAGGAGCAGCCAGTGCCCATGTGCCCCTGGGAAGTGTGCTGAGCCCTGGGGGTTTCCATGGGGTGCGGGGCGCAGCCGAGGGGAGGGCGAGGGGGGATTTACCCTGCCCAGATGCTGGGGATGACACAAAACTTGGCCCGTGGTGCAGCTGCTTTGGCCTGCAGTGGCTGTGTTGATGCAAAACCTCCATCTGACTCTGTATCAACAAGTTCAGTTTTGAAAAGAAGGATAACTTGTTTTATTTTACCAAAGCTGGGTGAGATAGTGAGGTTTCTGCATAGGTTCTGCAGTGCTGAGGTTCAGGTATCAGTTGCATAATTTCCTGTGTTATTTCAGCACTCTAGTCTTTTTTTCCTTTTTTTTTTTTTTCTTTTCTTTTCTTTTTTTTTTTTTTTATGAGCTTCTTTGCATACTGGTTAAGTCTTATACAAGCATATGTTGGGTTGGAAATTATTTTTTTTTTTAGTATTTTTTTTGGCAGAGAACTCCTGGCACATGATACAGCACTCAGAGCCATCAACCATAGCTGTGATACAGATGTTCATTGCCTCTATAATCTTTCTCGTATCAAGCAATTACCCTGAGCCAATTTCTTTATTTTAAGCACCTTGTTGTGGGAACAGAGCTGTAAATGCATGAATTGCTGAGTTCCCTTATACTTTTTTACAGCAGACAAACAAACAAACAAAAAAAATCAGCAAAGGGTCTCAATGAAAATCAAACGCGAAGGGTGTTTTAGATAAGAAAGGACAGCACTAACAGTTTACAAAAAAAAAAAAAAAAAAAAAGAAGTCCCTCTGCAAAGAGATACACTGGAGGGGTGCCAATAGCACATAGCTGTGTGGAGACTAAATAGAACCAGGTGAGTTTCCTGCCATTGTGGAGTATCAAATGTGATTTCCATTTGTGATGGACGTGCTGTTTCTGCCAAGATTGTCTGGAGGTTTTCATTTTAGGACTTATTATTTTTGTTGGCCTAATATAGAGCTACAGCCCCGAGCGCTAAAAGGGAACGTTGCAGCAATGACATTCACAGCAGATGAGGGAAAATGCCCTTATCAGAGCGAAAGGCTCTTCCTGGGAGAAGGTTTTTCTCCTATCGGCAGTGTAGGTCTTAGGATTGCTTCTAATGCAAAACAAATGGGAAAAGTCTAATGGGAGGAAATGATGCTTTAGCATTGATCCTCACTCTAGAGCCACCAGGTAACATCTTTGCAAATTAAGGACCTGGCTCAGTCCAAAAATATAATTCAAAAGCTAGGTGTAAACCTGAGATCCAGATCAGGCTGTTTTGCACTTCTGAAGTGTTACAAAGAGGCTGGCAAGCTGCCTTATGACAACAACAGCAAAAAAAAAAAATACCATCAGAGGAGGTTTTTCTCTCCCAGAGTGATGTGCATGGCTGGAGCGGACGGGGCCCTGCTGCAGCTGCAGGCTGGGTGGCTGTGCCTCACCCTGCGCGGGGACCTGCGGGGCTGCCTCGGTGGGCGATGCTCCGCTCCCGCCCGCTGGTGCCAGTGCCCACTGTGATCTCCAGCTCAGGAGAATGTGGTGCAGTTCTGCTCCGAGGCTGTGCCCGGTGCCCCTGTGGACGTGCTCAGGGGTGCACAGCAGTCCAGCTGTGCAGCACATGCTAAGGGAGCACCACGATGTAGGAGCAGCCCTTTGTTGCGGCTCGGAGTGCATCGAGGGCGCCGGAGCCAATGCTTGGATTGCCTGGAGCAAGGCCCGAAGGGGGATCTGCTTACATGAATAACAAGAATATGCAGTAAAAATAGTTAATGCTAATGATGTTCTGAAAGGGATATTAAACTTGCTGCTCCAGGGCTAAGCGATCTACAGCTATGAGAGTCCAGAGTTAAATCGAACGTGCTGGAAAATGAATCCAGATCTGCTACTGGATCAGGTGGTGGGAGCCCTGAGACATAATGATCTCCTGGAGTCATGAATTTGGCATTTTTCAGGCTTTTGCAGATGGACTTCAGCTGATTTCTGAGCAGCAGTTGTTTACTTATAAAAATGCCTAGTAACTGAATGACAGCTTTCTTGTGATAGATGATTTAAAACAGAAAGCTTCTAAGGAGGGCAGCTTCCCTGCAAAATCCATGCCGGTTTTGGAAAAGGTACGGGCATTTGTGTGTTCTGTGCCTCCTGCCTGAAGTACAAATCTCTCCCCTTAGAAAGTAAGTCATTAAAATCTCGTTTGGGTGACCATGGACTAGGGAAGAAGCAGGGGAAGGAAGCGCAGATAGGACAATCCATTGTGGTCCTTCCAGCTGCCCAGGATATGTCCCTTTGCTACGGAGTGGCCACAGCAAATGGCTACTGGGTGTACTGGTGCAGTGGTTATGGGCTGGAGTGGAAAAAAAAAAAAAAAGGGGGAGGGGGGGGGCACCTGTCGTTCACAGGTAGATGAATGCACTTGTTTAATGCTGTGCCTCCTGAGGCACCTGAGCCAGCCCTGGCCACCGTCCCACCTGGCATGACCTGGGATGTTGCTGGGACCAGCCTGTGCTTCAGGAGCACGGCCCTGGGGTGTGCGGAGTGTGGAGGTGCCAGACTCATCAGGAGCGCCGGGATCTGTGACCTGCCCTGCGGAGCAAGGGGACGTGGGCCAGAGCAGGACCTGGGTGTTTTCTGAACGTTCTGGTCCTCTCACAAGGATGTTTGCTGTGGCCAAGGTCATCCCACAGGAGTGGCACTGCCACTGTCGTCCTGCTGGGCAGTTTCTGTCCCTGCAAAGCCGCATTCCCCAGCTGGTCCATGTCCCTGTGCCGTTGCTCGGCCCTGGCAGAAGGTTTGACCAGCCCAGCCCATCTGTGGGCCACAGCCACCTCTGGGAGTCACCACCTCGGTACCAACCGGTTTGTTCCATTTTCCCCTCCCCCATTCCGGGTTAGCTGTAGGAAATTATTAGAAACAGGAAATAATGGAAACACGCTTTGTAAGTTGGGGAAGGGGTGATGACACAAACGAGGAGAGGTGATGCATTAGAGGGGGCAGTGACTTCTGCAGCTGGAACAGGCTGAGGGGAGCACTCACAGACCTGGCACCCCAAAAGGGTATATGGCTCCAGGTGCTGGTGTGCAAGAATTCTTGAGCCCTGTTCCTACCATTGCAGCTCCATAGGAATGAAATAAATTTCTTCACCAAAGACTGAAGCCATCTGAAGGCTGCAGAGCAGTTTAGCTCCCTGACTCAGACCCAGGAGAGCAGCTGCTACAGGGGAAAGGACAGGATGGTGACCCTGGCCTTGTGGCCATAGTGGATCTGGTGGGACGTTGATGCTGGGGTTGGCCAAGGGGAAGGGAATCATTCCAGGAGAGCAATGGGTGCAGAAGGGGCTGAAGCAGCATGCTTTCTGCCCACCCTCTGCACATCTGGGTTCTCAGCATCCTCCCACCGACCCCTTGTTGGGCCCAGGATCAAGAGGGATTATTCACATATTTGCTTGTTATTCTGAAGTTATTCAATTGTTTCTGGAATAGCTGAGTCTGAGCTGGGATTTTGTAGGGATTTTGCAAGAGCCTCTGTAATGGACAGAAGTTGTTCACTTCTCAGGAATTCTCCAGACCCAGCGGTCTAGGGAAGCTTCTTCTGTCAACAATTGTTGATGGTGTTGGTTAGCACCAACTCTTCCGTCTGACAGATCCTGCTACTCTCTTCCAGGACTTTCATTTACAGGAGACTTCTGGCAGCCTGCTGCTTCCTAGATAGAGAAGCCAACAAACAGTCTGTTCCTTCTCCTCATCAGACTCATAATGTCATCTCTTCACAGACAGAATCTCATCTGTTGCTCAGCCTTGGTGGAAGGTTGCTGGTTTTTTTTCTCCACTTCCTTACCAAACCATTCATATTCTGCATGTATTGTTGGGAGACCCATAACGACTCACCATGATTTTTTTCCTAAAAAGATGGTAGGGAATAGGTGCATTTGGAAATGTGGGTCTGATTTTGATATTTAATTTTTTTTCCCATTTTCCCTAAAAGAAAAGAACTATGAGGCAGGCTCGGAGCAAGCTGGGGTTGCTGGAAGCCAAAGATAAAACGTCCACAGCCCTCCCTCAGAGGGCATAAACTGTGTTTAAGGCTATGCTGTTGCAGCGGGAACAACTCCTTTGTGTCTCACAGAGCTTAGTAGCTGTTCTGCCATCATTGCTCTTTGAAGTGCAGGAGCAAAATTAATTTCAGGAGAGAAATAAATGGATTTAGAGCAAGGATGAATTTGGCTTCTTGTGCCACAGGAATGCAAGAAAACACCCAGCAACAGAAAGCTAGACAATGCAAACCTCACATGAATCTGGGGAGAAATTTTAATCCAAAGTGCTCACTGACCTTCACTGATGCTCCCCTTCATCTCACCAGTATTTTGCTCTCCTCAAAGCCAGCTCCACCACTGGCAAATCTTCAGAGAAGCGAGTTCTTACACAAACAGGAAAGCAGACTCCCTTCCCACTGATTTAGGTGGTGTTTCCAGTTCATGGCCAGACACAGGGGCAGGGAGGTGTGTTTGCCCCACGACCAGTTTTGAGACTGATCTGGGAGAGACTAATTTCCCAGGTAGGCAGATCTAGCCCTTCCTGTGTGTCAAATTCAAAGCCAGCTCAGGGCAGAATTCAGAAATTTCATCTGGTCGTCCTGTGGGGAATGATTTGTGGTCCTGTATGCTTCACACGACGCATCCAGGGGCGTCCGAGCAGTGGACCCTGTCACCAGCCTCTCATGGATGCATTTCTCAAAGACTGCCCGGGATGTAATTCAAACCCATTTCAATTTAACGAAGTGAAATTAAACATGATGATATCTGGGACAGACCTTCCTGGATCTTCTCCTGTGACTGTCACAACTCCTGCAGCAGCATCTGAGATCATCCAAGCACGAAGGGACCCAAGCCCCACCGCTGTCTTTGATCTTTTGTTACCCAGCTGGGATGTAAATTGGCAGAAGCCATGCTGGAGGCAGCAGGAACAGTGAACTTGTTCCACCTCTACAGGCTGAACGAGCAGGACAAGAGGTGATTTTAGGAAAATAAACAGCTTGTCGGGATGGTGAGAGGACAAAGGCTGGAAGGAGCTGATAGGGGCTGAGGTGGGATGGCAGCGGAGGTGAGAGTGATCTGGGGAACCCTTTGCAAAAGCAGCCAAGGTGGCTTAGGTGCTCCTGTAGCAATTTGCCTAGTGGGGCCAAAAAGGAGCTGAAGCCAAAAGGAGGGTCTGCTGGCCTCAAGCAGTTGAGCTGGAAAACCGGGCAAGTTGGTGTGGAAGTCACTGGGGGTATTTTGGGGGTCCTTTTTTACTGAAAGGCCAGAATAATTAGACTGTGCAATCCCATTTCTGTGGAGAGACAGAAACCGGAGCTTGTGCCTATAAGCGGCCTGGACAAGCTGAAGGGGGGACCGGCAGTGCAGCCTTGTTAGGCAAAGGTGAGCTCCAACGTGTGGTGGTGAAGGGGGTCTGGCATGGGAGCTGGGGATGGGCTTCAAAAGGGAGCTCTGTAGGGTCTGGGGCAGGGGGCTGCACTCCGGAGCAGGGCAGAGGGCATGTTGACTGGGTACACTGGGAAAGAGACCCTTCTTGTGCTGCTGGCCTTGACCTGTTTGCAGTTCAATGGGAATGAGCCGCAGAATTACAACAAAGAAGTTTTCCTGATGGACCAGAAAAGCATTTGGACATGCTTTTTCCATGGAAGGCCAGTTTGAGCCTATTATAACCCACAGCACATCTCCTAGGTGTAGGGCTTGCTGGTAATGTGTATATATTACTCCTTTAATAAAAGCAAATGACCACAAGGAATGCGTCCATTTAATCTTCAGCTTGTATAACCTGCAAAAAGTGGAAAGGGTAAACACTCGGCTGATGTTCCAGGCCAGGAGGTTTTCTCCGCATGGATCTGGCTCACGCACCCAGCCTGTTCCTGACACGCTTCCAAGAATCCCTGTCTGAGTCCCAAAAAGAAAAAAACCCAACTACTCTGTGTCGAGAGAGGCCAATTCAAGACCCAAGGTGCACGCGGCCTGTGCTGGTCACATTTCCAGATTCTGAATCATTTCCTCCACGCACGCAGCCATCTCTCTCCATCTGGGTTTGGGCTCCAGCGCTCTGGTGTCTTCTCTTCCTGAGCTGTGCAGCTTTGCGTGCTGCCCTGGCTGTGTTTCTGGGGATGGTCGGAGGTGAGTCTTTGGTGGGCTGTCAGCAGAAGCATCCCTTGGCGCTGCTGGGTTCAGCTGCGGGAGAAGCTGGCTGCCATTGCTGTATCTCCTGGGGCAGGGTAGGTGGAGGGTCTCTGAGGAGCCGTCATGCACAACCCCATTTGGGAGGAGAACGGACAGAAATCTCTTTGCCCACTGCTGGGTTTATCCTGGGGTGACCCCAGGACCTCCTTACCCCTGGGATACCTCCTCCCGCTGCTCCCACACCCATGGGATGGAGACAGCTCTGGGTGCAGAGCTTGGCAGGAGGGAGAAAGATGGGAGCAAGGTGGTGACTTCCCCAGCCAAGGGTGAGTGCTGGCCTGGCCCAGGAAAGGGGGCTGCCCCCAGCCCTTGCACGGCGGCCCCGAGCCCTCGCGTGGCTGGAAATGCGCTTGCTGCTGGGTACGGGCTAGGAGGGACTCAGGCTGGGAATTATCTGCTTCCTTTCCAGTCCTTTCCTCTGCTCACACCCTTGTACTTCCCCACCATGCACAGCTAGTCCCATGTATTGTGGCTTGGTCATGAAACAGCCTAAACAGAAAGATAAAAGGGAGAAATCTTGATTAGATCCTGTATATTGCTTAATATCCTTAGAACAAGGAGAAAACAGTTTGGGTTTGGGGAGCATGAAGGTGCAGGAATATGCAAACTGAGAGCTGTGAGGGCAGTGCACGCACACATCCTGACAACCCAAAAATACTCCGGCTGATGCCTAGAGGAAGAACTGTCTTTTACAACTGAACAGCTGCCAGGAATCCTTTTTGGCTTTGCTGGCCTCTGTGTCATCCTGCACATTAGATACATCTTGGAGCTACTGCATGTGGGTGCATCTGCACTAGGTTGAACTAATCAGGCCTTTGAGAATTCAGGTATCCGAAAAGCCAACCTGTCCTTATCGAGAAGAAAATGTTTGCACAAGGGGAAGTGAAAACAACATGGAAAGAGGTGAAATCACTGACTTCAGGAAAGTTCATCACTAAACATTGCCCTGCAGGACTGAACAGTGGCATAACTGCATGGACAACAGGCACTGCTGTGTTGGGTGTGAAACACAAGCTGGCTGGGGGAAATTGAAACACACTCATTTCTTGAAAGCTTTATGTGGCATGGGTGAAACAGGAGGTGCCCGTGTCCGCCTGGCCGGGGCCGGCCTGCCGGGCTTATCGATGGGAGCAGCCCCGGCGCCCCGAGTCCCTGCGCCAAGTGCTATTTTGGCTTGGCCAAAACAAATGGCAGTTTCCCCTCTCTTTGCAAGTTTTAAAACATAGGTTGTCATGTGAAGGAAATTGTGCCTGACGATGATGAATGGTTGTGAAATACCATTTGCCAGAAATATTTCTGGATTCTGCAATTTAGTTGCAAATTACAGAACTCCAAATGCAGCCTTCTGGGGAGGATAAAACCAACCTTCCCCGGCCATGCTGGCGGTCATACCCCTCTTTTCCCTTTTCCTTCACCCATCTCACTCCACCCAGCCATTTTTAGCTCCGGGGCATTTTCAGAAGACAACATTCACCCTCTGACAGCGGTGGCTGGGATACGCTGTGGGAGCCGGGCTGCAGGCGGAGGAGCTCTGACAGCTCACATCTGCTGGCGGTCTGGCCCCACACCCCATCCGAGCTATTTCAAGATGAGCAAAACGGAGTCGTTGGAAATTGTGGGTTAGTTCAGCAGTCTTGGCTATCGTGCTGGATGGCGCTGAAGTAGGCATAGCAACAGGAAAGGAATGTTCCCTGTAAAAAGATAACTGTGCTTTGCCGAGGACGTGGAACAGTAAAGTTTGTTAAAGCAATCAGTATGTGTCATAATGTTTATTTAACTGAGAGCAGGGACGATGGAAAAGCATTGCAGCTGTGGAGAAGCCCAAGAGTGCTGAGGAGAGGAATGGGGAGCATGGATTTAGTAGCTGTCTTCCCCCGAAAAAGAAAACAAGCTGCGCTATCAAGCAATCGATGGGGCAGATAGCAGGAGAGTACACAAGGTAGCTGACTGCTAGCCCTTCTGGAGGGGTGAGGTTAGAGTTTTATTATCTGAAGTTCACTTTCAGGTTAACAGCTTTGAGGATGTGGTTGCAAATCTAAAGGGAACAAAATTTAATTCTTTTCTAAACATAAGCTATTTCTGTTTGAAGGCAGATAACCTTTTTGGCTGTGTTATTTGCCAGTGGTAGATAGAAAGATTAGAGCAGTAGAGTGATGCTTGAATTCCTCCAGCAAATGAAGGGGAGAACTTGACACCACAGAGTCAATGTGGGGCCAAATTCTGCTTTAGCCCATTTCCTGGGGAGCCCTTGCAAAGAGAAGCTCCAGCGTGACTCCTTCTGCAGGAGGCCAAAGCAAGGCAGAAACAAGGCACTCGGTGATTTGTACAGCAATAGGTGAAATCAAATATTCAGCCCAGTGCCCTGGCAGCGGGATCTGCTGGGCTGCAGAGCAGTGCCAAGGGATGTGGGAAACTTTCTGGGCTTGCTGCAAGAAATAGACAACACCCCCCAAAAAAACCCCACAACAACAAACAAAGAACCCCACCCCCCACCCCCAAAAAAAATAATTGCTCCATTTTTAAAAACAGAATTTAAAATTGCTTTTGCTCAAAATTGGAAATGATGTGAGTTTGAGGGTTTTGTTTTTCTTACAAAACATCAAATCTGTTTTGGGAAATGCAAGTCTTCACTCTGAAGATTGTATTTTAGTTGAAGGCAACATTTTTGTATTGATAAGGGGGAAATTATTGTCTCAGTTGTTCTTGGGCCATCTAACAGCGAGTCAGCCCAAGTACTTGCAATACCTTGAGTAGGAAACAACGCTGCGGTGGCTGCCCAGGCTGGAGCCATCCTCTTCCCCTTCCAGCTCTCCGCATCGGTGTGTGAAGGAAGCCTTGCAGAGCCCTCCCTCTCAGACGCAGGTCGCTGGCTGCCTCCAAACTTGCTCTCCTCTTTTCTCAAGATATACAGCCCCTGTGACACCTACCACTCAGCCCTGCCTTCACTGGAGAGCTGGCACATACATGTTTCCTCCAGGGATCTGCTGGAGCAGCTCTGCCATGCACATTGCTCTTCTGCTCCTCTCTGCCAGCTCAACCGTTATCTCTGTAACAAACTCCAGGCTTCCTGGTCACCCTGCAGAAGAAAAACCATAAAGCCCATTTCAGAGACCAAATTGCCCATAATTTACATGCCTCTCCTCACTTTGAAACGCAAGACGGCTGATGATAACATCGGGAGTGACAGAAGTGGTATCTGTTGCTAATTACAAGCTGACATTATGGTCAAGCAGAGCCATGGGGCCCCTAAAAAGCTTATTCAAAGTTGCTTTTCTCCCACTTCAAACACAGGCTGGACACAATGCCAGGCATTTTCCACCTTCAGAAGGAGCACTCCCTCTGAACTGGCCTGGCAGCTCCTTCTGCAGAGGAAAATTTGCTCAAAGAAGCAGCAGAGGTTACAATAGCCTGGTCTTCACGTGGACCGAGCTGACCCTTTAATGTTGTAATTTGTTCATTTTTCATGGGGAAAAACAATAGCCATTTTGGTTTCCAAAACACCTTCACCCTCACAGGCTCTTGCAAGCTGTCCCAAAGCCTCACTATTCCCACAGCACATCTGGGAAGGGTCACCACTGTCAGGTGGTCAGCGGAGGCACAGAAGTGCAGTGGGAGCCTGAGGCTGCTCCATGTCGGAGGAGCACAGTGTGGGTGCCTCGGTCTCTTTACCCCAGCCACCAACCTGCCTTCTTCCCTACAGCTGGGGAGAGGGCTCAGAAGTGTTGATGTCTATTATTTTTTTGCTGTAACTGCCAGACACTCTGTTCCTAGCACTATGCTCCATAAAATTTATTTTTTCCACCCCGCTGTGTTTTTCAAGCGCTACTTTCCCCTGCACAGTTCTTGCTGATGCTTGCCCCGTGGCTGCTCATAGGACTTCTGTTTTTCTGAGGCTGTCAGCATTCACCAACACCGACCTTAAAGCAAGAGCTCCGGACGAGAGGTCATTGCTTCACTTTTGCCCGTGTGCAGAGTGCTGTCCCACCCTGCATCTCCAGCAAAGCCGATTCAGTGACCCTGTTGCCATGTGGCATCTCCCTGCACCCAAACCTGCATTTGCCCTACTTCTGCTCAGTGCAAAGCAGCACCGGTTCCTTGACAGCGTGTTTCAAACATTAATTAAGCTGATGCAACCCCATGCAGGGACATTATTGCCAGTTTAAACCCACCTCGTCTCACGTTGGGCTGCAATGGAGGGTGTGTGAGCGTGGCTGGGTTACACACAGTGAGTTAAAAGATGCTGGTGGATGGTCCTTCTGTGGCTGCTACAAACATCAGCCCACAAGTCTCTAGGGTGCTGTTGGGTTCCATGCTTCACTTGATTCCTACGGGCTTTCTTTAAGCGTTTGCTATCCACCAGTAAAGCCCTGGTACAGACACGACAGAGCTTTACCTGAACTGGAGCCATTGTTTGGATGGAGTTACAGCTGGTAGTTCCCATTGATGCCTAAATAATCCCTGTAACCAAAGTGGACACAGCTTCACCTTTCTACCTCTGAAATAGGATGCTTATCCTGTGAACTGAATTTGCTGGCAGAGATGTGGCATCAAGTCGTGAAAGGTGGGAGGCAAACAGTAGCCCCTTGAGCCCAGGACCACGTGGCTAGTGCCCTGACCCACAGCGGGAGCAGCACAGGCGGGCACTAGCCGGCTGAAGAGTGCCGACAAGGTGCTGCTTTTTCAACCCTCGGTGCAAACCAGAGCATAGGTCTGCTGGGGCTCACCAGCGGTGGTAGCAGGGCTGTGGATCTGGTTCCTCCCATCCTGCAGCCGCGGCAGGGCTGTGGAGCTGTGCAGCATGGTTTGCTCTTTTTGCAGATCTGACAGCCTGCGAGGGAGGGGGAGCAAGTCAGGACAGGTCTTGGGGTTACCTGAACCTGGATGCAACCTCTGGGGTGTGCAGGCTGGAAAACGTGCACTTTGTAACACCACATCCCTGTAGTTTTGAGGGAAGCAAGGGTGTGGAAACACATCCTCTGCCTTCCTCCTATGCAAGGAGTCCCCTGTCATCCCTGGCCCCAGAGCAGATCCTCCCCCTTAGCAATCACTCTGCCCTGGCTGTGGGAAAATCTTCCCTTGCAGGAGGGAGGCAGCACTGGGGGGCACGGGGAGCTGTAGGGCGAGGCAGCTGCTGCCACGGTGCACAACCAGAGTGGTGAAAACAGGGAGCTGTGGTCGGTCTCTTTTTCCAGGTAACAAGCTTCAAGTTGTGCCGGCCAGGGGGGGAGGTTAGGCTGGATGTTAGGAAAAATTTCTTCACTGAAAGGGTAGTCAAGCATTGGAACAGGCTGCCCAGGGAGGCGGTGGGGTCACCATCCCTGGAGGCGTTTAGAAGCCGTGTAGATGTGGTGCTGAGGGACGTGGTTTAGTGGTGACCTTGGCAGTGCTGGGTTAACGGTTGGGCTCGATGATCTTAAGGGTCTTTTCCAACCTAAATGGCTCTATGATTCTATGATTCCTATGCCCTGTGGGACTTCTAGCAAATCCCATTAAAATTGGTGATTAAATTCCCATTAAATCTCCCCACTGTGCTTTCTGGGCTTTGCCACAGCCCAAACTGAATTCCTTCTTTCATCCTAAGGACAAATGAACGATTGTCCCACTGAGCTCAGTGGCCCTCATGTCTCTGGTATAACCTTCAATTTTTTCCTGCAGCATTTGCCCTTGGCTGGATGCTGCTGTGTAGGCAGCAAAATTTCATCCTGACCACATTTTCACAGTGACATGATGTGGTGCTCCATGGAGCTCCCTTTGGGACCTTTCTCCATTGTCTGCTGTGGAAAAAGTGTCTTTACCCCCAGTCTATGGAAAGAGGCACCAAAAATAAGGCTTAGGGGACGCAGCAGTCAATAAGCATATGGATCTGGCACTGCGAACCTGGTTCCTGTAAGAACTAAAGGAGAACGTGTCCAAGCAAAATCTGCAAATGCTCCAACTACACAGCGGGTAGTAGGGCCAACACAAAGAGCTCTCTGCACCCTGCCTAATGGGGGGTAAATAAAAATCCTTGTAGAAATGTTGCTGGTATGAATTTTAAGGCATTCATTCTGTTTCTTAGATTCTTGGAAAACAAACTCCTTGGAGCATATCGCACTGCCAGTCCCAGCCTCCAAGCCTGCCCAGCGGCATCCCCATGAAGGGGATGTCCCTCAGCACCAGTGTGTCACATCTCAGTGGTCTGAGCTCTGCTGGTGAAAGGCATTTTGTAAAGCTTCTGCTGCCCCAGCACCCCATCAGGGCCATGCAGATCTCCAGCACCTCCTCAGAGGTGTGCCACACGGGCTGGGAAAGATGATTGCATCAGGGATTTGGATGCCCAAGTAAATCCTGGCAGAGGCTTTGCTGCAAAATGTGAGGGTGGGAACATGATCTTGTTTTCTGGTGGTGAAAGGAGCAGAGGCTCATCCGTGCAAACCTCCAGAGGTGCTGGTCTGCAATCCTCCTGGCAAACAGGGATTGCCCATCACAGCAGAGAGGGGCATGGTGGGGTGGTCTCCCTGCAAGAGCCAAACTCTCCTGGGGCCCTTTTCCAGTTTCAGGGGAGGCCACTTGACAAACACCAGGAAAATCTGTTGTGAGATTTGCTTGGTTTATACAATTAATAATTAATGGCTCATTGACAGCTGCACTATGCAGATAAACCTTGCCCTTCCAGAGAATCATGGAATCATGAATGCTCAGGGTTGGAAGGGACCTCTGGAGATCATCTAGCCCAACGTCCTGCTGAAGCAGGCTCTCCTAAAGCAGGTTGCACAGGATCGTGTCCAGCTGGGTTTTGAATGTCTCCACCGAAGGAGACCCCACAGCCTCTCTGGGCAGCCTGTGCCAGGGCTCTGCCACCCTCAAGGTGAAGAAGTTCTTCCCCATATTCAGATGGAGCTTCTTGTGCTGCAGTTTGTGCCCCTTGCCCCTTGTCCAGTCGCTGGGCACCATGAAATTGCCTGGAAGGACAGACAGAGCTTGCTGTGTTGGGTTTGGTTGCAACAAATCACACATCAGCTTTTTAGCTCACCAAATTCAAGCATGAAAATCGATGACTTGGGCAAACTGCACCTCGGGAACTTTTGCCAGCACAGTGATGTCAGTTGGGGTGTGGAGCCTTGGGTTCCTTCGGTGACATTTCCAGATGGACTAAGAGCTCTGGCAGACAGCCTTGGACTCTGCTTTCCATAAGGACCCATCTCATCCCACCCCTCCAGCAGGATTTCTGTCCCTTGGCTCCTCCTGCTCCTCACCTCCAGCAGGTAACTCCCCTGCAGGGAGGCTGGCTGGTGCTGCGGTACCCAGCGTGAGCAGGAGCAGCTCAGGGGCAAGCACAAGCCCCCTCTGCTTTGGGGGCAGATGTCTCCAGGTTGGGGAGTGGTGGCAGAGCAGGTACATGTTTTTGCACCTGAAGTCACTGCATCTGTTGGGTCAGTGCAAATGAGTAAGAGTTTAAATGCTCCAGCTAAACTGTCACAGAGAACTTTCCCAGAGGAGTTTATTTAGTCTGCTGAGCTGCTATAACTGTAGGTAGACCCAGCAAGCTCTTTCTGGGAGAAAATTTCAGCCTAAGCTTTTCACAGTGGTCCTGCCATATGTTCCTCTGTGGTCACCTGTGAGGTGGTGTGAAGGTGCTGCTGGCTGAGATCGCTGCTGCCCCAGGCTGTGCTGCCATTCACTTGTGGGAGTGGGGCAGGTGGGGGGTATGAACCTGGGAATGAGGTGGCAGCCTGCTCCTCCCCTTCAGGTCTATTAAATCAATCAAGCCACTTTACCTGCAAGTTCATCCCTGCTTGGTCCTTGTTTCATAGAGGTAAGTGCCTGGGGACTGTGTGTCTGGTGGGGGGTGGGGTGTTTGCTTGGGCACCTGGTGGTGGGTATGTAGCTTGGGGTAAGAGAAGCTGATACGGTTTTCAGAGGAGAAATAGCATAGCTGTAATTAACAGGAGTCATCAAGTTTACTTGTCTTGAAAGCAGTTGGGCCTGGGGCAGGAGCCCTGGGGTTGCCTTCTTGGAGAATGCTGGTTTTGAAAGATGTTGTTTAATCCGTGTGAGAGCTGCTTGTGTGATGCTGAGTGTGAAGCTGGCACCTTGGAATAGCTTCCCTTTGCCTGTGGGCTTGTTTCCCCTGAGGCTGTGGGATAAAAAGGACCATTTAGGCAGATAAGGACAGCATAGCTGGGATGAGCGCTTTGTTTTGGTTTTTATGTTTTGTTTATTTGCTGGTCTGTGACTTGCTAAGTATTGAAAAACCGGAGGGTTCCCTAGAACGTGGCTAGCGTGAAGCGGCTCTTGCTGTCCTGCCTTTCCTCGCTCCTGAGCACTATTGTGGGTAACTGGAAGAGGCAGGAGCTGCAAGTAAAGGTTCATGGTCATCTTGTACCTGGTCTAGGGCTGGAGGGGAGCACATGGGTGAGGGCATTCAGTTTTGTGAGGCAGCAGCCTCCCTTTGCTGGCCGTATGGAAGTGCTCGTCCACATGTGCTATAGACCACCAAACCCCTTGTGGGGTGCAAAGCTAACTTCAGAGGCTTGGAGATCTACAGCTGTACTTGTGAAGGAAAGAACAGAAGAGATGAGCATTTGGTCCCTCCTAGACAATGATAGGGGACATATTTTGCAGCTCTCCTGGGTGATCTCTGGAAGCAAATCCTCTCTTCCTGCCCCTGAAAGCATTTTTAACAAGTACCAAACGTGTTCTGTCTTTCTTTTGGGAAACCAATGGTGACCTGAGGCACCTGCAGTATGGATTTTGTGCGTCCAGAGAAAGACAACAAAGCTAGTGAAGGGTCTAGAGAACATGCTCCTGTGTGGAGCAGCTGAAGGAACTGGGGCTGTTTAGCCTGAAGAGGAGATGGTTCAGAAAGACATCACTCTACAGCTACATGAAAGGAGGCTGTAGGGGGTGGGGGTGGCGGGGTCGGTCTCTTCTCCCAGGTAACAAGTGACAGGATGAGAAGAAACAGCCTCAGGTTGTGCCGGGGAGGTTTAGACTGGATAGTAGGGAAAAACTTCACTGGAAGGGTGGTCAGGCACTGGGGCAGGCTGCCCAGGGAGGTGGTGGAGTCACCATCCCTGAGGTGTGTAAAAGCTGTGTAGATGTGGGGCTTAAGGACAAGGTTTAGTGATGGACTTGGCAGTGTTAGGTTTCTGGCTGGACTTGATGATCTTAAGGGTCTCTTTGAACCTAAACAATTATAAGATTTTAAAGGGAAAGACAGGTGGCGGTTGCTGCCCTAGGTTTTGGGCACCCCCTCCATAAAGCACCCAACTGTACGGGGAAAAACTAGGGGATGGCTGGGGTTGCTGACCTGGACATTGCCTTGTGAGCGATCAGTGTTCAGCCCTGAAGTGGAAGTGGTCTGTGTGGGACTGGTGGGTGCTTATGAAAAATTGCAGGCAGAGGGATGTACTTGACTGTTCCCAGTAGCCACCAGGGTGGCCATCCCATAGGATGGGGATGAGCTCCCAGGGAGCCACTGCAGTACCAGGTCCCTTGGGCTTGCTTGGCTCTGCAGTAGGCTTCATGAGGATGCTCTGGTGCATGTCTCTGCGTGTTATTCCCTCTCTGTGACCACAAAAGCAGTTCTCAGACAGCCCTTAACCCCTATGGCAGTAAATACTAGTACGTACATGTGTACATGCATGCTCTGCCCTGGAGGAATGCTGGAAGCTGAGTGCAGGCTGCAAAGCCCTGTGATGGATCACTGCTCTGCTCAGGAAAGGCTGGTCCAGGGTTGAGCTAATTCTGCAACAGTGCAGAGATGCAACGCCCTTAGCAAGGCGAGAGGTGTCAAACTGTAAAAACCCGTGACTACCTGACTGAGGGCTTGCAGGAGGAGCTGCTTCCCCACCTGTGTGGGCTTGCTCTCTACAGCAGATGCTTGCTGCAGCCAGCTCGGGCAACTGAGAGTTGAGAAAAGCTCTCCTCAGCTCTAGTTTTGACTTGGTGCCTGGCCCCTGGTTAGTCTGCTGGTTGATGGGGGTGATGCCGTGTAACCAAAAGGCTTCGTCACCCCGTGCTTGCAGCCTGCAAAGCCTCTGGCTCGGGATGTGTTGCAGAGTGCATTTGCAATGCATTTCACAAGCTGTGGCGAGGGGCTCCTGTGGCGCAGGATGGGTCCCTTTCAGCCCAGGTGATTTGAATGGATCTGCTTTTTGTCTTGAAATGTGTCTCTAGCTGTGGCTTATCCTTTCCCTGTTCTAACCCCCTCCAGCTTGTTGGGCTGGGGAATGTGCTCTGTGAACATCTTTCCTGGATGTTTGAGACGGCTGAAATGTCAGATTGACCTTTTGAGTTTTTTCTTTACTTGAGGAAGAAGGTTTCTATACAACTCGTGTCATGAATCAATCCAAAGGGATGCATTTTTCTGCACCAGTTAAATAAAAGACCATTAAACCTGACAAATGTTTCCCAGCTTGCCTGTGCTTTCACGTAGTGTTCAGCTATAAATATGATCTGTGCTTGTAACAACATAAACAACATGCTACTCAAAAGCAGGAGTGACTATATACACCTCTCTTTCTATATTTCGTGGGCAGCTTAAAAATATACACACAGTCCTAATATGTTTACTTAAGCAGGAAGCAGACAAATAGTTTAAGATAATGTTTCAGCCTATTGTGAGTTATATGCTCTGCCAAGATTGTTTCCTTTATGTAGTAATTTTTCAAACACAAAGAGAAAAAGCTGAAAAATCTTGTCAATTCCTTAATTATAGGAAAGATTTGCAGGAATTTCCACTGCATTTCCCTCTCAAAGTGACATTTGAGACGGCTGATAAGGGGAAAAGGAGATTAAATAGTCCTAATTCTTTTCATATACTATGGGGACTAATTCCTCTTGCTCTCACCACCACGTCCAGCTGACTGGCTTGCTGCTGATGTCCCCTGCTTTGGGAGATCTGAGGGGTGATATGAGTTTGAAGGCCTGGAGAAGGAGGGGATCAGTTTAAAGAAAGAAGATGCTTAATTTGCAGGCAAAGCTTATTCCGGATTTGGTCACACCCTGTGCTTATGCTGGGCTTTCCCCAACCCTGCTCTGCTGAAATATCTTTTGGCTGACATCACCAGTAAAATGGGACATCAGAGCGAATTTTAAATGGTATGGTGCTGGGGTGCTGGCAGATGATGAAGCCTCATCTCTGGCAGGGTGACCAGTGGTCTGCAGGCACAGCCTAGGGAACCAGCCGAAACCTTTCCATAGGCTTGGAGAAGGGCTGAGTGAAGATTCTCCATCTGTGAACACCACCCCAGGTTGGGCAAATGACCTCTTCTCTCCCTTGTAGGCAGGCTTGAGTAGGGTGACTTGGGAGTGGTCCTCTATGTCTTTGTACCTGGCTGGAGGAATGAGTCTCCATTGCCACGTCCTTCCCCTGGCTGGTGCAGTGAGATCTGGGGCAATTTTCCTTCCATCCATCCCGCAATACTCTTGTGTTACGTGCTTTCTGGGGGGGAAAACCCCCAGCCCCATACCCAAATGTGTTTGAGGAGCCTGCTGCCCTCCAGCCCTGGGGCACAGTCCCCTGCCCTACCCCAGCCTGCAGCAGGAGCCCAGGCGAGGACTTCACGCCAAAAATTGCAAAATGCAATGAGCCGACAGGCTCATTGGAGCCAAATTCTGCCCTCGGCCATGCTTGAGCACCCGGGGTGAATTTTATTTTTGTCTCCAGGTCGGTCAGGACAATTATTTAACCTTTTGTGCACTGTGAGTGCTGCCCTGGTGGGTGGGGGAGCCCCCCGAGCTTGCTGGGTGCTGGGAGCAGGGGGAAGAAAGGCAAACTGTTTAACTTGCGAGATGCTTAGATGGGCTACAAATAGCTTGGCTGGTGCGTATTCTTCCCCCTCATCACCCCAGTGCGTGTCTCACCCGGCACCATGGGAACCCAGAGGGACCACCGTCTGTGCCCATGGCAACGGCTCCTCGGGTGCCATTCCTCCTCAGACCCTGGTGCCGAGCAGGGCTGTTGCAGTGGCTGGAGACCACAATGAAGGTAAAGAGGAGAAGCTTAGGACTCCTGGTGTCGGGAGTAAATTAAAGCTGGGTGAAGAATGAGGATCTGATGGCAGTTTCCCCAGCCAGGGATCCTGTCCTGAGTCAATGGGGACACTCAAAGCCTGAGGAGCAGCTTTGTGGGGTGTCCTAAATCTGATGGACAGCTCTCTGATAGGCAGATAAAAGGCAAGGATGTATAAGGAAATAATTGTGATGGGACTGGGGCCTAATTAAAAAGGGGTTTGTTGGTCAAAAGTGAAAAGAAAACCGCAGCCTGAGAAAAGGCCACTGGGAGCAAACAGATGGGATGAACTCTGACCCTCCAGCTGAGAGGGGAAAGGGAGGTGGTGGGCAGCCCTGTCCCCTGCCAGGGTCTGTGGGGGTCCCAGAGGCTGATGGGCAGGACTGAATGCAACCTACTGGCTGCTCCTTCCAAGTGGGTTCCTCCTTGGGATCCTCCTGCAGCAGCACATGAAGGTGCCTGCTTAGACCTGCCTCTGGGAAGCAGGGAAACGTGATGCTTTGGGCAAGTTCTCCGGTGCCCAGCAGGGTCTGCGGGATGCAGGTGCCACAACTGCAAGGGGATTAGAGGAGATGTGCCAGACAGCTGTAGGGCTTGCTTGCCTGGCTCTGTGAATAAAGTGCTTTTAGGTTGCTACTCTTACAGCTTCCTTAGGACACATTGACCCCAGTGTGGGGACATCCGAACTGCCCTTGCAAGGGCTGACCCCAGCCTGAGGCATTTCATAAAATCCCCTGTGGCCTCTCCTCCCATCCAAACACCACCCAAATTTAGAAAACTGTTTTATCTGGGTCCCTGACACACCACCGCTCTGGGTGTAAAGCTATACAGCATCATTTTTCCACCCATTGATGTGGTGTAAACACGGCAGCGGGTGCAGTGACCCTGGCTTGGCTGCAGTGAGTCCCAGCAGGGTCTGCACGGAGCTCCTGTGTACTGCCCCCCCCCAGTGCGGAGGATCTGCTGGAGGCGATGGTGGGAGCTGCAGGGGACGGGGGACACATCCTGCTCCCCGCTCCCTCCAGCGCTGACCCTGCAAAGGGCTTGGGGCTGCCGGCAGGAGCCGAGTAACTGACACCGGGTGCAGTAACAGCATAACCGTGCTCATTAGGGCTGTTTGTTTTTTGCAGTGAACTGTGTGTCACGCTGAAAACTGATAGTGCAGAGAGAAAACAGTGTCCCTTCTTCCCCTACCCCACTCATGGAAACAAAAGACTTTTTACTTTTTAAGAGATATGGGTGACTTGGTGAAATAATAAAGGAGCTGTTAAAGAAGCAAAAATTCCCAAGTAGAGAGAATAAGTAAAGGGTTTATTATTTTATTTTTTTTTAAATTCCATTCTGTTTTCACAAAGCCCAAATGCAAGCCTAGCAGTAAGCGATGTGTCCCTGCAGTGTTCAGAGGGGCTCGTGACAGAGAGAGAAGGTGGCACAGGCGGCACTGAGCTGAGCCCGGCCATGCTGGCATGTGGACAAGTCCCCCCAATCACTCAGTTGTTGACTGACAGCCTTGTAATCCCATTGAAATCACCACTGAATGGACCAAGGGACTTGGAGATGTGGCTTGGGTAAGTACCCAAATTTCCTGATCCTTACAGGAATGTTAGAGCTGGCAAAAGAAGTTTGGCAGGAAACGGGCCATCTCTGAAGGTTTCTGCTGCCTTGTGCTGCTGCTCTGACTGCTGCTAGGAAAGGCCAGGGGTTGTGACACTGGAAACCTCCGACAGCTCTGTTTGCATTTCCCTCTTCACTTGTAAATGCCCTCGGTAGGTCGGAGATTTGTGTGGAGTCCTTCTATATTCAAGCCAACTTGTGTGCATCGATGGTACCACGACAAACTAAAACAGAGATAAAATTAAACGTAAGAGTGACCTTTCAGCAAGCAGAAATGACTTTGAGTTGCACTTTTCTTAAAGGACAGGTGTGTCCAGCACCCTGGCACAGCTGGGTAGGGCAGTGTGTGTCTCTATATAGCCAAGTCTTTTTTGCGCTCGCTCTATTCTAGTGGCTGCCTTGCACCTCGATCCGTTGGGTGAAGTGCCCTGTGTCTGCAGTCAATGACAAAGCTGAAAGGGAGCTCTAAGCATTTGCCCTCTGTTCTTGTTTTGGCTTAGTCTAATTTACTCTAAAAGGCTCTTTTGGCTGAATTCCCCCTCCATGCCCTACCTACCCTCTGCTGTTTCTGTCTGCCTTTGCTCAGAGGTGCCGCCAGTGCTATCTCGGAATGGAGCTGCAGTCAATGCGCTGATAAATCAGCTTGTGTTTGTTCAGTGTAAAGCATCGCACTGTTCCCAGCTGTACTGTTGTTCTTGGCTTCAAAGTGTCTTGCTGTTTTCTAATTTGAATCCAAGCCCTGGTTCCCGGGCTAGTGCAGCGGTCTGCCCATGTGCAGCCCGGTGTGTGCCAGCCAGACGGGACCTTGGCCCTGGCTGGAGGTCTGCAGAGCGAGTGTTTGGCGTTTCATCTGCTGATTGTGGCTCTGCACCTGGAGTAAGGAAGGCACGTGTCTAGTGAGATGGCTGAGCTAGAGTGGCCAGGGACTGGCAGACCAGATTTTGTTATGTGGTCTTGGCTCTGCCATGGGTATCCTGCGTAGATGAGCTGCTCTTCAGTGGCCAAGGTGTAAGGCAAGATGAGGATGATAACCCTGATCTGTGCTGCAAGAGTCGCGTAATGGTGAAGGGATTATTTCTCAGCAATGCTAGAACCAATGTAAAACTGTCTTTTTAATTTTCCATTTAATTTTTCTTTTAATTGTTCTTTTTTCCCCAAAGTTTCTGATTTTCTATATAAGTGCACAGGGAACACACATTTAAAATCAGACTCTGCAGCTCTCCAAACAAGCCATAAATCTACATATTGATGTAGAATCAATAATTTAGTCATGTCAGCAGGATTTTAAATATTTTTTGAAACCTAGTAAAAGAATAAATTATAGGGAAAAATGTGCCAGCCTCAGAGGATGGCACTTGCCAGCCCATGGGCTGTATAAAGCAGTGTTCAGCGCAGCAGAGCTCTGCATGTGGAGGAGCTCGGGTAAGGAAATCTCGTATCCAGCATCTAGATATAATGCCCTTGGTATAATTCTCCTACTGGACTTCACAGATGCAGGAATGAGAGCCCAAATGAGAGAAACATCAGAAAGAGGAAAAAAGAAATATTACTTGGCTTAGGGTAGGTAAGGACAAACTTTGGAATATGGAAGGACTGTGCCGTTGCAGTGGTTGATTCAGCCTGGTGTCCAGCCTGGAGGAGGGTTATGGGCTGATTCTGGCACCTGGTTGTTAAAAATCTGGATTTTTCCATGGAAACAGTTACTGCTGACTGTCCCATTCACAGTTTTATTCATTAGTTCCAGGTGAACCCAGTGTTTTCCGTAGTAGCTGGCCAGAAGGGCTTTTCTGAAGGCTGGTCCAGGTGACTTGGTGTGCAGGAAACTGGATTTTGCCCCAGTTCAGAGCAAATGGTATTATAAGTTGACAGAGCAAACCTGCAGAAATGGCAAGTATCAGCAGTCACAGCCAGATTCATTAAATCACTTCCATTCGAATAAACACCCTAACTTATTGGGATTTCAGAGGTGCTCAAATACTAAGTTTATGTTGGATGCAGAGCAATGTTATCTCTGGAAAATAAATGTAGCTTCCGCTGGAGTAATGGGGCACAGGTCAGGCATGAGTTTTAATACTTTTTTTTAAAAAAAATTTGTCTTTTTTAAGAGCTCTTTGTTTTCATTCTTGAAACATGCTGTCCTGTGCTAACTACAGCAGAGCCCTGGAGTGAACCTGTGCCCACTGGCACCTATTTATCCCAGGTGATCTGCATGTCAAACCCAAACATAGCCCTTTCCTACAGGCTCCCTAGGTTAACTCTGGATTGATGCCAGAAAGATGTATTTAATCCTTTGATTTCACTGGGGTTTCCAGTCAAGGCAGTGATGAATCTAGGGACATGGAGCTAATTTTTATGTACTGTGGTGTCATCCTTGATTAAAACCAATAAAACTACAACAAAGCTATATCTGATTTTGTACGAAAACAGGTATTTTCATTTTTGGTGCTAAATGGTACAGGGATGGGGGTGAAATTTATATAGGACCTTATATAAATCACCACTTGGCATTCTTGGGCTTCTGCAGTCCTGGCTAGTGAGCAATCCTGCTCCCACAGCTACGCTGATGTCACTCATGTTGCATATACAAGGACATAAGTAAAAGCCATATTCACGATGAATTCCACCCGAGGACACAGTGCGAGCAGTGCCTGCCAACCCGGAGGATGAGGTCATTGCAGGAATTCTTTACATTCTGTTTTCTGCATAGGGTGCCCAAGCAACGAGAGTAAAACTATAACAATAACCAACAAATGGGAAGTTCTAAATGGCACCGGGTCTGTTTTTTTTTTTCTACCCCTGACCCCCTTCCCCAGCAGAATATGGAGAGAATGAACTGTTAAATTAGGTTCTGTCTTGATGGAGACTATATAAAGTCCTGCGAACAGCTCTGTTGCTCATTAGGAGTGTGTATATAAGGGGCTGCAAAGGCCCTGGCCTACTACTACTCCCAGTGGTATCCGTACTATAGGCCATGTGATGGGGAGGCTTGTGAGCTGCTCTGAAGCTCTGCCATCCGTGCTGTGGCTTATTAACCATAAATAAAAGTAATTCTGTGAGTCCTGAAACTGCTAGGGCTCAGTTTGCTGTTGATTGGTGTCTGGTGGCTCGTTCAAGTTTTATTAATTGTATTAAAACTGCAGCATGAGCTCCATCCTTCTTAGATGCTAGAAAATCCGGAGTAATAAGAAATGTTGCAAAGTAGGTTCCTCAGGGTATGACAGTGGTGGTTTTTTTTCCCCCTTCTGGTGGGGGGCTTGCCTAACCCCTTTCCCCTGCCTCAAGAAGAGATTTTCTGGTGTGCAAAAGACTGTTTTTTATGCTACTGCCTGCCTTCCCTGGGAATGGTAATTGAGCTCCTTTCTACTGACTTTCTTTTGCCAAACTTGAAGTAAGCTAATATCTCAGATCTGTAGTCCCTGTCAAAAGTGGATAACAGGCTCAGATGCTAGATATGATGAAACATGTGTACAGCGTGACTCCATAAACCTTGTTTCATTTGGAAAGTAGGATAAAAGACCTTAGTAATGAATGTGAATCCTTGTGATTAATGAGCAAAGCCAGAGAGCCTTCATTTTGCTCACAGCTATTCTGTGGGCAAAGGCTGTCTGTATCTGACAATTTTATTATTTCTGCTATTTGTTCTTTCATTTCTAATATAGGAGGCTTCGTAGTTTTTTCCATAGATATTGGGACCAAAAGCAACTTTAAATCATCCAGGCTGTGACCTCCTGTACAGCACAGGCCAGAGAATTTCAACCCTTATTGAACCCAATAACTTGCATTTGACAAAAGCATGTCTTCCAAAAACCCATCCAGCCTTGATTTAAAAGGCAAGACGTGGTAGCTGCCTTGGGAATTGCTAGAAAAATAAGGCTTCTGCAGCTGCCTTGGTGTTGAATGTTATTCTCAAGGGAGGGGGGGGAAACAACAACCCTAGCTTGTTTTAATGTCTCGGCAGCTCCGGTTTATGACCTTGTGCTGTTGGTATTATCCTTCAGCATTTAACAGCACTTTCCTGACCAGCCCTTGCTCTGGGTGTTTGTTATTCTGGGCACTCACACGTTTTGGGAGATGTCAGTCGGTGGGATGGTGGTGGGTCTGGAAGGGTTCGGCAGAGGTCTGACTTCTCTTCTAGTCACAAGCGATGGGCACCGCAAGAGTTGCATAAACACCTTCGCGCTGGGACACTTGCACCTCCAGAAGGTCTGTGGTTTCTCTTCTTCTCCAGGAAAAATTAAGGCGCTGCCTTGCTCCCTGGCCTTGCAGGACTCTTATCTACTTGGATCTGAGCTGAGGCCATGACTTCTTTTGGGGAGGTTCCCCAAACAACTGCCAGATGGCAATCGCATTCAGTTCCGCCGATCCGGCCAGTTTTGAACCACTGACAGCAGGGTAATAACTGCATATTCCTATCCCCTAAACCAGCCAAATCCCGAGCTGGGCTTTCTTCCTTCCTTGTCCAAATGTTTGAATAAGTGAAGCCAAGTTTTCTGTTTTTTATGAAATAATATTGCCTTGATTCATGTAGATGTTAAATAAACATGTAAAATAAACAGATTGTGAAGCAGGACTGAATGCAAAGCTGAATTCCCATGGTCCTTGGCTTCGAGCATCTGGTCTCCTGACCTCCAGTGTGGCAGGGCAGGATGCCTTTGCTTCTCTGTGTCTTTCAGATGGACAGGCTGCTGTCATTTTCCCACTTCCATGATTTTATAGAGAAGGGGTTCAGGACAAGCAAGACCTAGAAAGACTTCCAGGGAGCGGTTAGGTCCTGAAGCCAAAAGGTCCCATGTCATTTATGGTTTTGGACACCGAGGCCTCAACATCCTGGTGGTGGAAATGCCTTTCTTAACATCCATCCTCAACCTCCCTTGCTGCAGTCTTTGCCCCTGCTGCTTGCCTCTCCTGGGATAAGTCTGCAGCCTCTTGTCACAGCTCTTTTATGCCCGAGCACCGCTACGTCTCCCTTTGGTGTCTTCTCTCACAACCAGGGAACCCAGGGAGCAGTCACTTTTTGGGAAGTGCAGCAGTTAAATGGACAGAAGTTTGGAAAAACCCCTCTCATGTCTACTCCAGACCTGCTGTGGTGACCCTAGGCAAGTTCTTCCATCTCGGTTTGGCTCTTTCATTTTTATCCAATTACCAGTGGTCACGTTGCCCAGTATTCCCTCTCTGTGTGCTGGACTCCTCTTCCCCAGTGGGACACTTCTTATTGGAATACATAATTTTTAATTTAAAAAAAAATATTCTTGGCACCACTCCCATCTCTCCCTGAACTCATAAGCAATCTCTGCAAAGATTAAAGAGCCTGAGCTGACAGGGAAACAAAGAACTAAGTCACCTTGCTGTGCCAGGCTGTTGCTCGCTGCTCCTTCCTCAGCGGGGGTTGCATGTAGTGCTCTTCTCTTTCCTCCTTTGAGTAAGGTTCGTGTCTCCATGTGCTTCCCAAAGCCTCAGGCTGTGAGGGTGCTTTAGAAATAAATCATTCTATCACCCAATTGCTGTAGTGTTTAATTACCCCCTACTTGATGGAGATGTCTGGAAACATAAACAGAAGGGATTCCAGCAGTTCTCACAGTGTCTAAATGTTTGAACCACATTGCGTGCTCCGTGCTCCATCCCTTGCCACCCTTCCAGCATCTGCTTGTCTTTTATTTGCAGTGCAGCATGGCGCTCTGCACGCTCAGTTCTGGGTCTGTGAAGTACTCCTAACCAGGGAAGGTGGCTGCAAAGCAGGAGGGAACCATGAGCACTTGCTGATCACTGCACTTTTGAAGAAAGATGGAGTGAATGGGCATGATGTCACCCCCAAGTGTATAGGGATTGCAAGTTATCAGATACTTGGCTCTCCACGTTTAAATTTATTAATACATTTTAACCCTGATTAATGAGTTGCATGAAACATGAGTCGTCTTACTTTCACCTGTGCTGTACACGTATTGTGTTCTCTTGCAGCTGACTGAGCTCCAGGGGATGGGCGAGTGTAGGCATGCTTGATTTCATGACCTCACACAAACCAATTACCTCATTTACAAGCAGCATTATGTGCTGAGTCAAAAGCCAGTTTTACAGCATTTTAACACCAGGAGTTAATGTTTCTTTTCTTTCCCTTTCAAGAAAGGAGCTGTCATTCATCCTTTCCCTTCTTTAAACCTGATAGATAAATCTGTTCTGACTTTTCTGGTGTGCCTCAGTGAACTCCTCTGCAGGTTTAGGCTGGTATATAATGAGAGAATTTGGGTTACCTTTCTTTCCCATCAGCTTAGTAACAAAGTGTGTGTGTGTGTTTCTGTTTTTTTGGGTTTTTTTTAACTTTAATGAAAGGCTGGGGTGCAGTCATGGGGATGCAAAGGTATTGAATCTCTACTACTTGTGCTGTTCCAGGAGCATCCACCTCTGAAGCACCTTTGGAATTCCTAGGTACTGTATTTCATTGTTTTCCTGAGGTACATGAAAGTTCAGAGGATTATCCAGAGTTTACCCAAACTCATTAGAAGCTTTTGGTCTGGACTAAGATCTGGAAACTTCACAAAATTAGAAGCAACTTGTATGAGGTTTCCATTGCTCCTTGGTTTTGCCACAGTGGAGGCATGAAGACATCAGCTTCTCTTGTGGTATTATGGCTTCAGGTACATGCCAAAGCCAACAAAATGCAGAGATGTGCGAAAATGCTAAAATAAAGCATGGCAAAAAAAAGTTAGCTTAATGTTTTCAAACCTCGGTAAAGGGTTGGCTTGAGTCTGGCTGGTTCAGCTTTGGGCTTCTTGCTTCATCTGCTGAATCCAAGACCAGAGGTCCTGGTGGATGCCAGGAACCAAACCCTGACCATGGTGTGGCCACTGTGAGCAGCGGTGGAGCCTCTGGAGCTTGTTGAGGACCTTGTGTTTCTCCTGCGAGGGAGGGACAGGAGATTGCTTGAATTCTGTCCAAATCAAAAGGTCAGACCCAAACTTGGAGTTTGTTTTGTTTGGGTGTTTCTGCTTCCAACCTTCTGTCAGAGCAACAGAGGTGGGCTGGGCTCCTCCTTGGAGCACATGAAGTGGTTCTGTTGGGTCTCTGGGGTCTTTTTAACCCACTGGTTAGCCTTCATGGCAGCAGTGAACTGTCACGCCAGCCATACTTGCTTTGGCCAAATGGGATGGCTGTGGGGGCAGCCTGGGCTTTCCAAAAGCCCCAGCTGTTTCTGTAACTGAGGAATGTGTGCTGGTGAGCACTTGATCTAATTATCATCCTTTGGCCAGGGGTTGTCATTCCAGTGTTTCTGCTCACTTGCTCTGTTCCCCATGTGCTTGGCATGATGGTAGCAGAGGTTGCAGGAGGAAGGTGAAGGGCTCTCTTTGGTGCAGTGGATCTCCAGGGGACTGCAGAGGCCAAGGAAAAGCTTGTGTCCGTTCCATGTGCCATATTGGAAGCAGATCATTAACCCGTTAGCCCTTGGCTTTGGCTGCAAGCTGTGGAGCTGTCAGTTCCTCCCCTCCGTGAGATGAGAAATCCATGTGGAATTAAGCACGTGTGCCTGGGAGGATGCATTTTGCTGGAGGTGGGGACTGGGCTGTTATGTTTGCTAAATGGGAAGTTACTTTTGACTCTGTCCTGCGATTTGATTTTTCTTTCCTAGTTAATGGTGGGAGGGGTTTGGGTCTATGTAGCTATTCTTATGCAGTTGCTTTTCAGGTGATGGTCAATCATTCCCAGTCTAGAAAGGGCCAAGGTTTCCCTAAGCAAACAGGGGGGTGAAGGACAGAAGGAACATCAGCTTGGACCTGCCACCTTCCACAGTCAACACCATTTTCCTCTTGCTCTCCATTTGGAGATTACAAAAGACTTTTCCATCTACACAAGCCCTGTCTGAGGGAAACCCAGGAAGGGGAGCTGATTCACAAAAAGGCAAAGCAGCTCCAGATGCAAGGCCAAGTGTCCATGCAGTGGAGAAAGCAACCGCGCTGAGCAGTGCGGAGTGGTGTGGGGGTGCTGACCTATTAAAGCCAGTGGAAAACTTTCTTGGGTATGGGATTGCAGAGTTTGGCCCTGCAAATATTCATATGGTTGGTTTTGTGGTTTAATCTATGGGCCTTCCTGTAAAAATAAGAACTTTTTTTTTTTTTTAAACAGGAGCTCCCTCTTTCCCTGCTCTCTGCCTGGTCTCCTCAGCTCCAGTGAACAGCTCTGCTTGCCTGTCCCTCCTCCCCACCGCGGCATGGCACAGCTCCCCTGTCAGCAGCACATTGTTCTCATTGACTTTTATTATTCCATGGGCTACATTACTATGTGCTTTGATCTCGTGTCAGACTCACTGCCCAGAAAGGGGGGAAAAGGTTGGCTTTTTTTTTTTTTTTTTTTTCCATCTGCTTATGCAGAAAGGTCAGGCAATGGAAGGAGATAAAATGCCAGGGAAAGACTGTGAGGTTTTTGAAGTCTTCTGGTAGAGAAAACACTTTAGATATGTTGAGTTGAAATCTCAAGGAAAGACTAATTGCTGAATAGCTTTTATCCAGCTCCACGCCACAGTGCCACCCATCCTTGTCAGCAGGGTGCCACAGCACTGACACAGGTGCTGCCAGTGCTTAGCAGAGAAGGTGAATGAGGCTTGGAAAGAGCCCAGGCTGTAGTTTGTGGGTGGTGGGGAACGGACGCCGCCATCCCCAGGGTGGTACTCTCACCCTGCCCTTACACTGAAACTTATCCTATGGGATATGCTGAGCTGCTTGTGGGGATGCTGTGGCATCAGCTCTTGCTCTGCTCTGGCAGGTTCTTTGGAGCCCTGCTCTTACTGCATGTCTTGGCTTTTCTTCTTCTTCTACCCCCGTGCCTGTTCATGGTTGCTGTTCATGGTTTTTCCTGCCTGAGGCTCTCAATGGGAAGGTGCCACCTCCTCCCTCTCCCATCCACGATGGTACTGGTGGTGGCATAGCTACCGCTGCTGTTGTGCATAGTGCAGGAATGTAACTTGGGAAGACTTCACTGAAGTGACTCTTAGCAAAAACCATGGTGGCGATGGATCCCACTGTTTCCAGTACAGGGACTGTCTGTAAACCCAGGAGCCGTTCTTGCTGCTTGAGTTGGTGTAACACTGGAGGGACTGGCCAGGGCAGAACTGGTGCAGGAGGAGGGTAGGGAAAAGCACCTCACTTCCACGCTTGCCTAATGTACAAGTTGTTAGGTTCATATTGCCCTTGGGTGTTAACTTTTGTAGAACAACTGAGCTGCTGGGGTTGTGTAAAGCTGAGAGTGCTTTCAGGGGGAAGCTGTCTGAGCATGTGAGGTGGCGTGTTTATGAATAACGAATACTGGTCTTGGGACTGGTAAAATTCACACGTGGTGTGTATTGCCAAGGGCTCTGCTAAGATAGCTCCCCAAATGCAGTCCTTGCACTGCTACTGCAGTTCCAAAGCAGTCATGATGGTGGGCAGCGCAACTGGGAGGACATGTTGCCCAGGGCCTTGGAGCCCCAAGATGTCCTGGAGATAGACCTGGAGGGATGTGTTTCTGTGACCACAGCAGCTTCCTCTGATCCCTGCCTGCTCATCAGCAGGCGAGGGTGGTTTGAGCCAGTGAAAATAACTCCAGTACTGCACGTGATGTTAATGACCCCTCAAGAGTCTCAGCACCACTCAACACCCTTTTAATCTCCTGGCGTCAATACAGGAACAGAAGAGCTTGGAGAAAGCATGTACATTATCACGTTGTAGAGCAGCTCTTCAAAATCTGAGCTCTTTTAAAACATTTAAGCCTTCCCTGTGCTGTTCAAAAGTAATTTTTTTTTTTTTAAACCTCAAGTTAACTAGTAGGTCAGCACAGTAATGTGCAAGTCAGTTAACCTATGGTGTCTTGTTACTTCTCTTCTGGAAGGGTGCTTTACTTATTTCAAAGATTCCACCATGTCTCTATCAGTGATTGACAAGCTTAGTGTGACACATAAGTGACAGTAAGATAAAAGGAGATGGCATCTTATATCTGATTTGTATTCCCTTATTTTAGGCTAAACCAAGTGATGGACCCCTATGAACTGGTTTGTTTCAAAATAAACCAGGCTTTGTAACCTGACTGTTCAAGAGTAGGAGCTAAAACAGTTCCTGGATGCTGCAGGTTCTGTTTGCAGGTCTGATGATCCCTGGAAGAACCAAATTTTCTTTATAAACCCTGGATTTGTGTACAATGCAAGTGTACTTTCCTTTCTACAGCCATCCAAGCAGAACCTGGGGACATGTTCACAGAAGTTGCCCCCGTGCAAAGTTTCAGCTCACCAGAAAGGAGAGATCCTGCATGTAGGGGCATGAGCTGCTGTGCAAGACCCCTCCAGGGTAAGGCTAGTTAGAGAGCTGGCTGAGGTCCAAGGAAATCACGAAGCATTGGAGATAGAAAAGAGACCTGCACCCAGAGAACCAAGACAACTAGCAATAAGTGCCCATTACGTGAAGAAATATCCTTTTCAAAGGATCCCTTAGGTTTGTTGCGTCTCAACTATTGATGGACCTCATAGTTTTCTTTCCATGTAGTGTTTGGCTTGTTGTCTTTGTGTAGTTACTCAGTAGACATTACTTCTTAATACTCACGTGAGCAGTGCAACAGCTAGAGGGTGGGCTGCTGCTGGCTTGCATGATTGTTTGCAGATTGATGGCAAACGAAGGGCTTGTGGTAGGGCTGTGGTCCTGTTGGGCTGCATGGTCCAGAACGTAGAGTAGAATGTGCAAGCTGGCACCCTGATTCAGCAAACCCCTTGGAAAAATGCTGCTGTCCTGCTAAAATAGGTGAAACTTCCTGTCCTTTGAAGGACAGCTTGAGCATAAGTTCACTTGAAAGCCTGTGTTGACTGAGTAGGGATGTGAGAAAATAAGAGTACTTCTGAATAGTGCTTTCTCACGATTTGAACAGCTCTTTTGCTTTTGCATGTTCTGCTCGGTCAGCCTGGCTGTGCTTGTGGATGTGGAAGAGCCTCGTCTGTGTGAGGCAGTGGCTGTTCCCTACGTGTCTGAGCACTGTTCAGTGTAAGATCGCAGCCCCAAACACGGGACTTACCCTACCATGGTGCCTTCCTCTGCTTATGTCTATGAAAAGGGCTCAACAGAAAACTGTTCATCTTCACTCCTTTGACGTCCATGCTCTTACTCTCTTCTTGAGTAAATAGCTAGCCGCCGTCCTGGTGGCGTGCTGTTGAAGTGTCTGACAAAGGAAATGACACTGATGTTCATGTTAACACTCTGACAATGTAAAAATAGCTGGGGTGAAGCCCTGCCCCTGAGAGTAACTCTTGTCCCAGTTTAGTGCACCCTTATTCAGAGCAGAGAAAACCTATAATAATTATAAAAAGAAATAAAGGGATGTTTTCCCGGACTTTGAAAGCTTTTGACCTTAGAGAAGAATGCTCTATTTATAACAGCAGGACCGTATATTTTTAAAAGCCTAGAGACACACGTGTGCTGAGGAGTCAAAGATGCTCTTTGACTCCAACTTCTTTTTTGACCTCTGCTAGATTAGTGAAGATATAATTTGCAACATGACCCCCAGAATCAAAAGTCTTTCTTTATTAAAAACTTCGGAAATGACCTCACTAGGGAGTTTGAACTGATGAATGCATAGATAAGAAATCCTCTACTGAAGCTGCTTTTGAGAATTAATGCACAGAACAGATGAGAATGTGGACGTATCTGGGACAAAACTCATTCATTAAGCTGTGCAGCTAAAGAACTAAAAAGAAATGAGTAATGGCTGAAGGATTTTAATATATAAATAGGGTTAGTCCTGTATCTAACTAAATTAGATCTATCGAGCAAAGTATTTCAGCACATGCTTGAGTGAATGCTTCAGCATTTTCATGGTTTTACCAAATGTAGGTCCAAAAGTGCCTATTCCAGTCATCTAATTATATTTCCTCCCAGCACTGGCCAAAGAAATCCACCTCCTGGTTTTAGAATCTCCTACTGAAGCTTTAGCATGTACATTAGAGCGACCCAGCTTTGGTTGCTGGAGATGCTGTTGTTGATTACTTTCCTGTTTTGGGCAGTTGGGGTCACACCACCTAAACCCTCCCTGCCTCCCACTTCTGTTGCTCTGTGCCTTGAGTTGTTTGGTGGTGCAGGGAAGTTGCTGATTCATTAGTTTTTCTCCTGTGGCTGTACCTGACTTTTAATTAAGGTTCTAGTGTAGGCAACCAGGTGGACAAACCCCACAGCAGAGGAGGGACAATATTTTCCTTGGTTCCACGGTTACCGCAGGTCTGTTACCGCTGACAAATTTAGCTGTTACCTCGTGAGCAGATGGCACCGTGGTTTACTGCAAGAAAACCTTCAGGTGCCGAAGGAAAAGGACAGAGTGATGCTTGTGAGAAGCCAGAGAGCATCTGCAAAAACAAACAGCTTTGTGACCAATTACTGGGGTAAAAATAGTGAGTCACTGTGGTAAGACAAACTTTTTTAGAGTCAAGTGCTGTTCCTTTGGAGCTTTTAAAGTTTTGCAGAGAGCCAGGGCTGAGATTCGCTATACTGGGAAATTAAATACAATACTCAGAGCTCACTTGGGTAACTTAAAAAGGTTTGGCCATCTTGTCTTTAGGTGAACAAGGAACCGTAGGAAAAAACCTTTGAATGGGTCATGTTTTTGCTTTTCTACTAAGCCACACTGTCAAATCAAGCATTTCTTGGTGTCAGCAACTTTGAATCAGAAATGGTATTCTGCTGGGCTTCCAGGCATTTTAAAGCAAAGATGCGGGTGAGTTAAGACCCTGTCCAAAGGAATCGTTGGCACTGTCACAAGCAGCGCTGTGACCTGAGCGGGCTGCCAGGCGCCCTGGCCGGGAGCTCTCTGGTGCAAGGTGATGCCTCCTGCTGAGCTCCCGTGGGGATCTGCCATGCAGCTGTTTGCCTTTAAAAAAAACCAAAAAAACCAAAAACACAACAAACCCCAAAAGTAGTACTGGAATGATTCTATTGAAGCTGAGAACTTGGCAGTTGGGCATACCACCCACTTGGATGCCGGATGCGCGGTGTTTGGCGTCCGGGGAAGCTGCGGAGGGCTGGGACCAGAGTGCCTCGCTGGCCTTGTGCTGCACCTCTGCTGAAGGCGAGAGTTTCGCCGAAACTGAAAGGGGAGAGCACAGGCCCAGCCGCACTGCGTCTTCCCAGCGGGATGTGCTGTTAGACTAAACTACCTGAGGCATTATGGGATGGCAAGTAATCCCAGAGGGGGAACCTGAGCTTTATAAACTGAGGGCACAGTGCAAAACAGTTGCCAAGCGTGTAATCTCTGCTTATTATCTCCCTAATACACATCATCTGATTCACTGCCAGAGCTCGCTTCCGTCCCTCTGTCTTGCTACACCCCCCTTCCTGCCTGCGCGGGAGATAAAACGTGTTGTTGTAACTGCGCGGGGGCCCCTGGGACGGGTCCCGAAACCTTGGCAGTGAATTGCCCTTCATCTCTGCAGATTGCCTTCGACATCCTTGGAGTTCAAAACGTGAAATAAATACATTAGAGTCATTATATTTATATATGCACACACATAAAATATAAAAATATGAATGTCACATTGAAAATCCAAGAGAAAAGTATTAGCCGGTTTGTGCTGGACATAGAGCTCAGCGGCGAGGTGTCAGGGTTTCCTGTGTGTGTTTCACTATTTCCTCTCTGCACTTGCCTCTCCAAGGCCTCGGGAAGCTCATGTAAATGGGGGTTTGCCTCCTGGGTCAATGTCAGTGGGTCCCAATTTTTATTTCTGCTGTGGGTCATATTGGCAAGAACTCAGAGATTTGGTTTTTTGGTGTGTTGGGGGTTTTTTTGTTTGTTTATTGGGTCTTGGGTTTTTTTGTGCAGGACTACTTTTTTTTTTTTTTTTTTTTTTTCTTTCCTCTGCAAACAGGTCTCTGAGGACAGGGCTGTGTGTGTACAGCCCTTGCCTGCCTCTGTAACCCTGGCTGTCATGGCTCCAGGGGCTGGAAGGGAGATGCCCAACGTAACGCAGCAGCAATCTCCGCACTGCCTTTGGGCTGTGCCGGGGCGAGCTGGGGGAAAGAAAGAGGCTTGTTGCTGAATGCCTCGGCATGGGGCTGAAGGCAGAAAGGCTGTCAGCCTTCCGAACTGAAGTGGAAAAAGCAGTGTCCTCAGCACATGTAGAGCTGAGATGCTCTGTCTGGGGGAGAAGGTCTGTAACTCGCAGCCTGACGAGAGGAGCAGCTTTACCTCCCTGCGCTCCTGTGGCACTTGGCATTGCCGCGGAGCACGGCCAAGCCGCAGAACTGAGGGCACAGCGAGTCGTCCCTCCCCTCTTGCTTTGCTCCACAGGGTCCTTTCTGCAGCAAGCAGCCTCTAGAAACTGCAGAGAGGTGTGGAAACAGAAAATATAAAAGTATTGTTAAAAGCTATGGCCCTGTTCCTGGTGGGTGGCTGCTCTGTGTTTATACTGGGGGTCAGACCAGATCTAAGTGGTCCCTTTTGGCTTCAGAGTTTATAGCTTTACGAACGCCTCTCAGCATGCACTGCAGGGCCTGTCTCTACTCGATAACGTGGCTGTATGAAAGAGTCATAAATCAAACCTGAAATCTGGCAGGTTTAATAATAAATCCCAAACTTGTGCCAGGTCTGTGAACTTTTCGGTATAACTGAGGTGCTCTGAGAGTGAACCTGAGAAGTTTGATGGTTGCAGGAGTAAAACAGGCAGAACTTGTCAGTTTTGACCCCAAATCAAGGAAAATGTTGTGGTTTTGGCTAAGTGGGGCTTTGTGGTTTTTATTAACCTGAGGCTCAAAGCAAATGTGTGTTTGAGAGGGAGTGGGGGATGGAAAAAGAGCATGAATTTAAATGGGAATGCTCTTTTGTCATGTTTCTCACTGCTTTTACTTGGAAGAGGGTAATGCAAGGAAGTGATGGTTTATCGCTGTATCAGGAGAGTAAATAACACTATGGAAAGCCCATTTTGTTCCTGCGAAGTTCACATGTCCAGATTCCAAATCCCACGTAGCCTACTGACTGATCCTTTCTTTTCACTTTTGCTTGCCTCCCCCAGAGTCCCTTTGCGCTGTGCCTCCACTAAACAGAAGCAAATTAATTCCCTGATGCGAGTTCAGATGGGGGTTAGTGAGGAGCAGAGAGGGTTCCTTGGTAGCTCTGGGCTCATTTTGTGAAGGAGGAGATATTTCCTGCTTGGAGAACGTAAGTGCTTTTGGGTGCAAAGATCCCCAAGGAAATGCCGCTCCCGTGCTTTTTCCCAACCTCTAACTGCACTGCTGAACAAGCGCTGGGCAGCACCATCGACGCCCTCAGCCTCCTCCTGTGAGCCCTGCAGCATCCCCTCAAGTTACAAGCTGGGAGAAAAATTGTTCCTATGTGTCTGTTCTTCTATCTCTCAAAACACAGCAACTGAGCCAAGCAGCGGGAAATGGATTTTGCTATCATCTCCACAGCAAGGAGCAGTTTTAGGAGAAAAAGCTTCTCCTTTTGGAGAATGCAATGTTTCTGGTGAGCTTTAGCAAAGTACAGTTGCTGGTGCCCAATCTAGTAGCTGTACTTGCTGGGTTTCCCAGCTCTTACATCTAGACTCTAACTGGGTAGTCTCACGGTCAGTATATCTGCCTGGTGCCTTGCTCTGACACTGCCTTCGGAGATATTCAGCACCTGACACTGCCTAAGTCTTATTGGGAGCCAATGTTTTTGAAGATGTGGGTCCCTGGGCGAGGCTTCAATTCAGGCAGGTGCTCAGTGGTAGTCTCAAAGTTCCAAAGGACCCTACTTGGTGAAATTTGTAGCGAGTTGTGAGGTACTTCTATTGAAAAATCTCGCTAAGCATCACTGTCTGCTTATGACTTAAAGATTATTGACTTTATTGTTTATTAGCTCTTTTTTTTTTATTGCTCTTGATCACAGGACACAGCTGCTTGTGTAAGTAAATGCAAAATACAGGCATGAGTGAAATGTGCAGGGAAGTCCTTGGAATATGGGTCAGGGCAGAGGTGGCTGAAGACTGAGGAGGAAACTTCCTGCTCTGGGGACAATAGCATGATTGATGCCCCAAAGAGCTGATTTAATCCAGTTGAATTATTTCATCGTGAGGCATAGAACCGCGATAAAGAGGCTTCCTCCTCTCTGGATTGATGCAGGGAGGCAGCAGATAACAGGATTAATGATCTGAGCCTGCGGTTCGGGTTTCATCCCCAGTTGCAGTATGAATCAGATGTGACCCTGCTGACTTGGTTGCAGTTATTCCAGAAGGTCAGGGGTTTAATGAAAGGTGGAATTGAGCCTCCTGATCTCAAGGAGACTGGCTTTCTGGGCATGATTAATTTTTCCAAGTCAAACAGATCTTTTGGGCCAGTGAACAAGTCTTTGTTCAGTGCTGGCAGGGACGTGTTAGGAGGAGGAGACTTCCCTGCTCCAGGCTAGACCTCTTGGGGCCTGCTGGTCTCAAATTAGGATGTCGTTTATAGGTGACGAGATGTTCATTGTGTGTGTGAGTGGTGTTCGACCTGCTGGCTTCAGGCTGGGAGTGTTTATTGGGGTTGGAGCTGCACAATCTGGGCTGTTTCCTTCATGTTTGGGGTTTGTTTCTTTTTTTTTTTTTTTTTTGTTCTGCTCAGAGGCAGTTTTTTAACTTGCAGGAAATATTTGAAGCAGGGATGAGAAAAAGGCGGGGGCAATTTTATTTATTTATTTTTCAGCTGAAACAGTTTCCTGACCCAGCCTGATGTGGGGCTGCGCGAGCACTGGGGCTGGTGCAAGGGCTGCAGCAGGAGCAGACGGGCAGGGGCATGCGGTGGGGAAGGGACCGTCACTTTTTAGCAGCAGCCACGTCAGTGTTGGACTGGAGCACCCCTGTAACTGCACCTGGTGAAGTCCTAAATGCTCAGGAGGGCTTCAGCAAACGCAGCTGGATTCCCTTTTGCCCTCACGTCTCGGAGGTTTCTTCAGCTGGAAAGACCCCAGTGGTGCAAAATAGCTGTTCCCAGAGCCTGGAAGGGAGCCATGGATAGTAGGCTCAAGCCTTAAAATATGCATGTGAATGTAAATTGTGAACACCTCCAACGCGCAGGCTGTTTGGATCCACGGCCTTAGCCTTGGCCTCCTTTCATGATGATCAGAAAGGGGTGGAAAATATTTATGCTAACAGATTGTGAGCAGCTGTTTTAATGAAGCTTTTATGTACTAGGCAAACTTTAAATTGCCCCAAAATGGGACACATGTGTTTTATAAATATACCATTATGAAGAATTGGGGAGTAAGAGGTTCTGGATCCAGAAGGCTAATCCTCCTACACTTATTTATTTTAATAAAGAGTTTATATGTTGGAAAGAAACAGTGTAGAAAATAAGTGTGGGGCTTTCCAGAATGCAACCATGCTTCAAAACTGTGGCAGTGAAGAATTAACCGCTCTGGATCCAGCGTGTTACTTCTTGATTCTGCACACCAGCCTATTAAAAAAGGTTTCCACCCTATTTCAAGCAAGAAAATACCGATCAGGTATGGACCCCTTCCTGTAGGAAGGTGGCATTTAGAAGATGAGTAGGTTGTGGTTTTGGATCCGAATCTAAGCTTTGGAATACTTTCAGTTCTCTGCTTTCTTAGCAGATGATTAAGGGTGAGGAGCCTGATTCATGAAGTTCGGTCATGTGTCAAATCCCGAAGTGCATTCCTTAGGCAAAACTATCAATTGCTTAATGTTGGTGCAAGCCTGTCAAAAAACCAAATTGAAAGGGGGTTTTGGAGCTAATGTCCTCTTTATCTGCTTGTCAGCTCTGTCTCACGTAGGAATGCAAAATGCTATTTTGGAAAGATTTCCTTTTACCAGTACCATTGCCATCTCCTGATCTTAGGAGCCCTTAATTCATAAAAATGCAGGTGGGAGCACAGGTAATATGCATGCAAAGGCATACATGCACTCAGTCTGCCAAATAAAACTGGGGGTCCTGCTTAGAAAGTTCTTGAGAGTTAAACTTTGCTTACTTATTCAAATAGCATGTGGCCCTGCTGATCTGGGGAGGTTGTCATGGTTATCCCACATCAGCTGATGTCATCTCCTTTTCTGTAGAAATAAGCGCTTTTCAGCTGACCAGTTCAGGGTAAAGCTGTTTAAAATGCTAAGGCAGCCGGAGCGGCTCACTGGGGTCTCTGCTATCGGGGAATGTATAAAAGCTGTGAATCAGATGGCACTGCTAAATTGTGGAGGAATTGATGGGGAAACTAGTACGGACATGCTTGGATGGGGCAGCCCCAAAGGTATTGTGGGTACACAATGGTGGCACTGAGGAGAGCGGCAGAGATTGGGATCGCTGGGGAAGCTAATTGAAGCAGTTGAATAGACGGAAGGAGAAAGGCAGTCAGAAACGTACAAAAGCACAGAAAAATGAACCACTAAGTTGTTTGCCTTGTGATTTGGGGATTTAAAATTGGGATAAGGGTGCTGAGTGATAAATAGCTTTGGGATGTTAAATGTCAGGTCTGAGGGTCTGTGGCTGGCATCTGTATGTCCAGCGTTTAAGCCTTGCATGAATAAGAGCATTTTGCTGGTGAGGAAGAGCCCTTTGCAGCACACAGAACCTGACACCCCCTTTCCGTCGAGCAGTGTGGTGACGGCTGAGCCTCGCAGCTCCAGTGCAGCTGGGGGGATCAGGGCAGCCTCGTGGAAGCAGGAACCACATGCCAGATGTGCAAAAAACGTTGGGGACCAAACGTTCACAGCAAGGTTCAGGAAAAGATGAGAGCAGGAGTCTTAAAAGCTTGCTTTTGGGGATAGGATGGATGTGGTGAGGGGTATAAGCATCAGTCAGTTGAAGATGCTACACCAAAAAGCACGTGTTAGGGCGTCCTTGCACCAGTCTGAGCAAGAAAAGCAGCTGGGTCTGCTTCAGAGGCAAGAGAAGGGCTTAGACAAACCATGGCAGAAGGCGGCTCCAAGGTTTCCTTTACCACCCGTGGGTAGGTATGGAAAGGTGCTCAGTTCAGGGCTGGAGCAGCGCAGCTGGGAGGATGCCTGCCTGGGCTCTCGGGTCTGGTGAGGGTTGAGGAAACCTTTCTGCAATTTGGAGGGTTGGACATACTCTGGAAACTACGGAACTGGGAGGGTCTGAATATCTTCCTGAGTTCTATTCCTTTATCAAATGTGGTTGAAACGGGCTGTGAGGTTTAACAGCTTCAGGGGGAGGAGTTGTGGAGAGGAAAGGACAAAGAAATAGGCAGTGGTGCTGCAAATGACTAATTTTCTTTGGAATCCTGGCTGTAAAAATAACAATCCTACTCATCGTTTTACAAATGCTTTTACAAGCACTTAAACATGGGATGTTAATGTTAGGTGTTGACCAAAATGCTCTGAGCATGAAATCTTCATTAATCTTGATGAAAACATGTAAAATGATAAGATAATCTGTACTCCCAGTCACAGTACTGTAAACCGATCACTTGGTTTCACACCAGTGTAAATGGGAGAAGAATATGGGGGGGGTTATTTTATTTTAATTTTTTTTTCCTTCTCTTTTTCTGTATTGCTGGGGGTCTATGTCCAAACTTACTCTTCCAGGCTGGGAGTTTTTTTTTTTTTTTTCTGTTAAGGAAAAAAAATTGCAATCCAGCCCCTGGAGGAAACCTGATCAGAGACACGCTGACTTATACACACACTCCAGGTCTATTGATCTCCCCCGTCCCCTCTGCCCTCTCTGTCTGTAGGTTATAGAAACAATGTCTGTCAGCAGCAAGTCTGCTTTCTGTGCTGGCTATTAACTCTCTGGCAGAAGGGAGTCTGCTTTCCCTTTATGGGGTCCCAAGACCCACAACGAACTTAACAAACCAAGGGGAATACCTCCAGGAACTACCCATTTGTACACAAAGCCCAATGTTGTCTTAAAAAAAAAAAAAAGCATCAGGACTCTCTGGTTGTGCAAGGGTTGAACAAATCTAATTAGAAATGCAGAAAATATCTATTTAAGTCTGATGTTTGGGCAAGTATCAGATGTGTTCTCTTGCAGAAGCTCGGAGTGCAACCTGTTGCCTGTCGCCCTTTGTTTTATGACTTTGCACAAGAGAAAAGAATCATAATTTCAGCTACTGGGCAGGCAAATATTGAGACAACTTTATCCTACAGGGACAAATCCTGTGAGAAAGCAAATTCCTTTGGCTTTCTTTTCCCCCAAAGTTAAAGATCAGTTCAGTGCCACTCCAAGGCACTTTCACCAAAATCCGAACCCTGTGCCAATGGAGCCAGTATGAAATCACAGCAGTTCACTCTGTGGTTCTTCACATTCTTGTAAGGAAGATGGGAACGTTGTGCTGGGGACTTTAGATCACTGAAGAACAAACTTTCAATCCATCTCCTCATTCCACGTGCCCCAAATATAAACTATTAGATATCTTTGCTCTGACTTCTTGCATTGAACTGGGCTGTATCCAAGGGTCTGACAGGGTCCTCCCCAGCGCTGCAATCTGTTCACACTTGTGCCTCAAAATAGAACATTACAATTCTGTTTATTTTTCAGGCAGCTCATCCTGCCCCTTCAATTCACACACTTCTGCTACATATTAATAACTTACCCTTGTACTCACAGTGCTGGTATATCTTCAGAGGATTTAAGAGTCTTTTTTTTTAGGAATGCAGTCGTGAGTCCTAAAAAGCAATGTATCATAACAGAGCTGGATCTAGGATGGCCCTTGGAGAAATTCAGCATAGCTTTTGAGTAGTGTAACATGCTGTTAATCTCCATTCTCTGCATCACCAAGATGCTTCAGAAGAATGCCCACTCTTCATTTCCAAATTCTTTGCTTCATCTGCACCCTTTGTGCTTGTGAACACTGCGTGTTTGCAGAGGTGATGCTCCTGGGGGTTTATTTGCCTTGCAAGAGTCCAGCAGCCAGTGCAGCAGTTGCTGGGATCTAGTCAGTCTCTGCTGTCATCCTTGCTCTCCTTGTTTTTCTGTAGGACATTCCAAGGAGAAGTCAGTGGGAAGAAATCCACAGTCCATGGGTTTATGGTAGCTTTTGAGCCATGCATGGCAGTCTGTCCGTGTCCATGCTGGACCACACGTGCTGCAGTGCTTCCCAGCAGCACAGGCGCTGGAATGGGATGGAGAGAGGCTGAAGGAGGCTAACGAGGCTTTGCTGAACGCTTTGGGCCATGTTTCCATTGCCAGACTCAGGCTCAAGTTTGATTTTCATACAGATTCCCTGGCTGATGCCTTAAAGGCTGCAAGTCCTCAGAGAAAATCTGGAATCAGTTTGGTGTGGGCCATTTGGTTTTAAGTAGAAACCCGGTATAACTGTAAGCTCTTGACCAAACTTTTCTGTTTTTTTGATCTCACCCAGACAAGCAGGAACTGAGAAAATGTCAGTGTGAAACTGTGAGCCTAAACCTGAGCGCAGCCTGTGTCCTCCTTGCTTTTGACTTCTGACAACGAAGCTGGCATCTGTCCATGGGAAATCATGTGGTGTCTTCACGTTGTAACTGGGGATTCAGCTGAATCACCGAGTTTTAGACAGCATTAAATGGAGATTGGACTGGGGGCTTTGGAAAGGTGAAAGATTCTCTGGGTCTGTATTGAGACCCTTGAAGTCTGGCTCCTGCTGCCAAAAAGTGGGTCTAATATATTATTTTGTCTGGCTTTCCATTTGGAAAACTGCTCTTGACTGTCTCTCCTTTGCTACCCCTTCAGATGGAATACACGATATTCTCCCCACTCGCTATACATGCAGAAATTCCCGCTAGCGTTTCTGCTTTCATTTGTCTAAAATATTCCTGTTAGATGCAATCAGTGACTTGGCATAGCATGGCTTTTTGAAACTTTACTCCCTCTGCCTAGGCTCCTCTTCACAGCATTTCCTAATTGGTGTGAAATCTCTCTCCTTGCCCTGCAGCCTGTGTCGAAATTGCTCTTCTATAAATTGCTGCATCCCTGGACCTTGTTAAGCCGGGGGGATGTGGGCTATGCTCAGTCCTTTGGGGGCTCCCTCCAGCTTGCAAAGGCATCTCCTGTTTCAGCATCTCGCCTTCCTGTAGGGGAATCGCGTGTATGTTCTCCTGACCTACTGCCTGGTGGAGCTTGAGGGTTCATTAACCTGTAGTAAGGGGTTTTGGTGTGCATTGCTACTTCTTAATTTTTGTACTCACTGAAGAAATTGTCTGCTATATCTGTTAATCTAGCCTATTCCTCTGGTGTGAAAATAAGTTCAGTTACTGTAGGTAGCTCTGTCCTTCGCTGTGCAAATGTTCCTGTCCTCTTCTCCCTGGCTGTACAGTTTCTTGTTGGGATTTTTTGATTTTCCCATTTACACACTTTCTTAGCTGTAGAGCAAATAGTTTACTCCCAGTGAAGTTGACTCTATTTCCAGGTTTTTTTCTGATGTGAGCCAAGATCCCACGCAGGGTTTAGCTGCCTAATTTATCATTGATTTCACCCTGATGACATGGTCCTTAGCGCCTGTGCAACTGGAATCGGAAAGGGGGTGCTGGGAGGTTGCCCCAGGACTGCCCCGTGCAGAGATGTGCTGTCCCACTCTGCCACTGGCCATCTGTGTGACTTTGGGCAAGTCATGGGGCTGGATGGGGAATACTGGAAGTCATTATTTTCCTTCAGAAAATTTTGCCCAGAGTTTCAGACATCAAAGATAAGGCCTTGAGGCATGACTATAATCTCGGTAAATAAACAACCACAGAAATAATTTGGGTGTACAGTGTGCTGCTGTGGAGCAGTTGCAGTGTGTTTATGCTGCCAGTGAAGGGAAAATAAATGAAAGTGGGTTTTGCTCAGGGGTTTTTTTTGGTTATGTTTTTTGTTGTTGTTTGAATGGTTGGCTCCCCCAAGCCTCTGAGTAAGGCAGCGCACAGTCCCACAGCCGTCAGTCGCCATGCTCCTACATTGACTGGCTGTACATTTCTGAGGAAGACGAAAGAAATCTCTTGGCAGCAAGTGCTGAGTAACCTATACATAGGGGAAAGATTTTTCTTAATCTCTTAAAGGTTGGTTTATGGCTTGAAGGCTGAAGGCTTTCTAACTCTGACAAACGTAAGCCTACCTGGAGTAACGTTAGGTACCATTGTCCTGACAAACATAAAAAAATTCTCCTTTGATTTCCGATAAGCAATGAATCTTGAGAAAGCCATGTGCCAGTGAGTAATCCAGATTGTCTGGTTGTTGTGTAAGGAGCTGTGTAAGAAGATGTGGCAGCAAGCAGGACGCCCTGTGGATGCTAAGTGGTGTTTAGGACTTGTTTGCTGACAGAAGTGAAGATCGCGATGAGATAGGTGGGGATTGCAACACGGTATGGCATAAGAGCTCTTTGTCCACGTAAACAACACTCCTACAGCAGGCGTTCCACAGTGGTAGATGTGATGTTTTTTGGAGCAGTTACTTGTACTTTTTGCAAATTGTTTTAGAGAAGGAGCGGGGATGTTTTTTCCCATGAGCCAAATGTGTTTGCAGAGCACCTCAGCCAGGGAACACTGGGCTGGATTGGGGCTCTGCAACAAAGCAGTAATTTAGTGCTGATGGAGTTAGGGCAGAGGTTGGTGCTACAAGTTAAACGTGACTTATTAGTCACAAAGTACACCAGAGATTAAAACCTCATGAGATAGGTACTCTGAAATTAGTGTTCCTCCAAGTTTCTCTTGTTATCAACCCAGCTGGTGCCTCAGAAGTGCCTTTACCAGGCTGCTGCCTCAAGGACGTGCTTTGCCCATGTGCCACCTCTTCTGCGGCAGCAGCAGCATGGGCAGTGTTGGGCCTGTGGTCCTTGCCACCTGCAACTGACCTCTTATCTGTGCAAAGAGAGGAGCTAGGTCACCCAGGGGTTCCTCTTCCCTTCCTCCTGCCACAAGCCCACAGGGACTTTCTGGCACCACCTTTCGGGCAGGCCAGTGCAGAGGCTGTCCTACCAGCCTTCGGGAGGCAAGGTCCCAAAGGAGCTCCTTGGGAAAGCAAGTGCAGTGCTGAGCAGCAGGTGTTTGCAGGACAATATCCTAAATGGATCCCAGAGACCACTTCTACTCTTTATTCTGGCCCCTGTCTTCTGCTGTAGTGGTATATCAGACTTCAGTGACAGAGGTTTAAGGGAGACCCCTTGCTGTTCTCACCTCTGTTTTGGGCAAGACTGAGCTCAATTGCAGGTAGAAAAAGGCCAACAATTTAAAAAAAAGGTGGGGAAATCTTGGGCTGAGTATGGAGTGTGTTGCTGCTTGAAGTATCCACCTTTTTATTTATCAAGTGCATCCTTTGAGAGCAGCAGGAGAATCAGTAAGCTGTAACAGGGTCAGTGTAGGCATTAGCCTTCAGTATAGTTTTTGGCTTGGAGGAGCTGGTTGCACGGCTGGTTTAACAGCCTTCTATAACCTGCAGAGCAAATGTATTTGCTTTGGCTGCCAAACAATCTAAACACTCCACCGAGAGCTTTGGCTCCACTGCACATGTGGATTTATCTGCATTTGTTTCAAAGCCGTGTCAGAGTTGCAGCTGGTGGCTCCTCTGGCTTAATCTCATCTCCATCTGTCCTAACAGGCAGGCAAGTACACCTGGGTGCAGAGGGCCCCGATGAGGTGCTGTGCATCCCTACTGCTCGCCCAGGCCACCGGCCATGATTCAGCCTGATTTACACACGCCTCACCCACTCTCTGCTTTAATTGCTCTTGGCTACACCTACAAAGGGGTTGATGGAGGGCTGAGATGCTCTGGCCCAAAACTCCTGAAGCCCAGAGACACTGCTGGTGTGTCGGTACTCTATATCCAGCACTGAAGTTCCTCTGAAGCTGAAGTTTTGCTGCTGGCATGCTCAGGAGCTCCTTGTCTTGGCAATATTGAACTTGGTTGGGAAGTAGCTGCTTGGTAAATGCAGAGCTCCCATGCCTGCCTTGACTGGGAGGCTTGGGCTGGCCGGTGGTCTCTTCCCATGCCCAACAGGAACCCCTCCAGCTCCACAGCAGCTAGCAAAACTATGCCATCCTGCGTCGAGTGGTGTTTCCTTGCTCTTTTCTTTCTTAAGCAAATCCATCTGCCACCCCCTTCCTTTCCACTTTGTTTTTCTGAGCGTGCTGGACACAGGTACCGAAGGCACAGGTCTTTCAGAGCAGGGATCAGCAGCTGGGGGCTCTGCCTGCTGCCGAGGGTGGAAGCAAAACGAAGAGTGGTCCAGTGATGCTTAGAGCTGGGCGTGTGTGCAGCTTTCCAAGACAAACACAAGCCTGCTTCCCTGCTAGCCCTTCTCCCGCCCTCCAGATTCCCAGCGCGTGACTCTGAGCAGGGTAGCGGACACCAAAAGAAAGTGCCAAATTCATTATTTAGCTTTGTCGGCTCAGTAAAACGGTCTGATGTTGGTAGGAGGTTGTTTTCATAGAGAAAGCCTTGGAGAAAATAAAACAAAACCAACCTCCCCTCCTGTCCCGGGGCCTCACTCGGTTTCAGGTTGGGGCCAGGGCTGCTGACTCATCAGATGCGCAGGTGCCGGGAGCCTTCCCCGCGGGGAGCACCACTCGCTGCTGGCCCTCGGGGATGGGGTGCAGGCTGTGCCCCCGCTGTCACTGCAGAACCCATCCTGGACCCCCGATCCCCTTATTCTCCTGGGTACAGGTCCACCAGCTCTGCAGTGTGCTGCTTTGCATCGCAGTTACATGCATCTACTCTAGCACATAATTTGGCACAGTGCCTCTCTTCTTTCCTTTTTCTGTACCACAGGAAGCAGCATTTATAAAATCCCTAATGATCCTGTCAGCTTTTATACATTTCCTGTCTTGTTTTTTAAATGAAAGAGGAAAACATCGCACTTTTGACCTGAATTACTTTGGGTTGCGTTTGCTGGATGTGTTATTAGTCCCTGCTCTGCTTCGCTTCTCTCATCCGTGATGCCAGGATGGCTGTGTCCCCTTCCATGTCCTTATCAAAGGCCTGGCAACTTTAATGATTTCCTTAACACCCCTTCTTCCCGCCTCTGATTCAGGGAGAATCTGGGCTCTGGTTTAAAAAGTCATGTGAGAAATTTGTTTTACCTTTTGGATTTGTAGAGAAATCCTGGAAAACATGAATCTCTCTCACCCCGCAGACTAAATACCAGAAGGCAAATAAAAAGAACTTAAACTCTGTTACTTAAGATGAAACAGCCTTGATTTTTAAGCTAAGTTAGGTTAGGCTTTTTTGCAAGTGTCTTATTTTAAACCATGGCACAAGGCTGACCTTCTGCCCAGTGTACTTGCAAAATTACCTCTTCACAGCAGAGTATCTGGTTTGATGTGTAGCTTACAGCATTGACACCATGGATGGATTTACTGGAGGATATAAATTGTCCTGAGAACTCTAACCATGTACCTGACAGTAGATTTGAATGCCGCATTAATGCCATCTGTTTTTTGCAGTGCAGTTAAGAAAGAGCAATCCAAGTGACAAGCCTCTGTTTTCCTATGCCAATAGCCAGGGTTTTCAGGGTTTTCCACAGGCAGCCCCCATCCCTCAGGCACGGGAAGCTATAGCTGTGCTGGCAGAAGCCCCCAAAGCCAAGCATTGCAGCAGTTTGTTCTTGCTGGGTGATGATGTGTTCCGGCAATCCCTGTTCGTCCCAGGGACCGTTCCCCACCAGTGCTCGTGGTTGCTATAGGAGGGTTGTTTCCTGCAGGGCATGCAGCAGGGGAGGGGGTTTTCTCCTAGAGCACTCCCTGGTGTGCATAAAAGCAGTGAATTTTGGGCTGGTTTCTGACAAAAGGTAGGGAAGACTGCTGACTTGTATCCTCATTACCCTGAACCTTCCCAAAGTTTCCTGCATTGGTGGAAAACTCAAAACCCCAGACGTTAACTGCTGAGTTGAAAGATGTGTTATTCCATCCTCTCTTTGCTGCCCTTTTTTTTTTTTTTTTTTTTTTTTTTTTTTCTCCTTCTTTCTCCAGAAACCCTCTCTGAATACCATTCCTATCCATAACTTTGTGAAATGTGGAGGCCAAGTGCCTGGAAACTGTATAACTAGCATAAGGCCAGCTTCTGAGCCGACTTAGACACAGCATTGCAAATAAAAGTAACTGCTGGAGTCATTGGAGCTTAACCAGACTGAAAACTAGTCTAAGTAAGCAAAAAAATACTGCTCTGACTGCTATAAAGAGGTGTTACTCTATAGCATTTATGAAATCACAATGGTATAACCAGGTGGCTTGAGCAAGGAAAAAAGTGGTTGAGTGGTACATAAAAAATTTCAGGCTCACTTTCTTCACCCTAAAATAGGGAGCAAATGGCCAAGGACATCACCGGTTAAGCAGGCTATTAAATCAGCTTCAGGGGGAGCTGGATGCAGTTTTGCAAGGGGAAGAAATCAGGAGGACCAGCTGTGAGCTGGATATTTTGCAGTTAAGATGAGGTAATATGGTCAAATATGTGCCTCTGCAAGTGAAGTTAGTTATTTATTCCCTTCAAAGACTTTCTTATGTCTATACAGTCTGAAGATTATTTTTACAGTTAGTATCAGCCTGGCACAGGCCAGACTTGTTCTCCTGCTGCTGGTACCCCTGAAGCAGTGGAGGAGCAGCCAGCTCTGAAGCCCAGCTCGGGGGCCCTTTGATCAGGGTCTGCAGGATTCCCAGTGACCCAGAGGAAGCCACGAGCACAGATTATCTTTATCAGGCGCTCGAGCTGAGGTTACATGAAACAAGTCAGAAAGCAGCTGGACTGATACTGCTGTGTTTGACTTTATCAGCAGCCAAGAATGGGAAGGCTCGGGGGAGCTACACTGAGTTTACCAGGCACATCTGCATCATGAGGGTGGACCCCCATCTGCTGGGTGCGTGTGTCCGGGGTGGGGTACCACAGAGCATGATGCAGCCTCCCTGGGGCATAGTGTTATGTATGCATGGTCTGCTTTTTCCTTTAGCATCTTTAGGTGCAGGTTTTTGTCTTCAGGATGAAGTGGAGGAATCTCTTGATCCTTGTCCAGCCTGCTCAGCTCCACTGAACTGGCCCCTGGGTGCCTGGAGCCCCCTCAGTGCCCCAACACAGGGAGCCAAATTGCTCCTGGGCTGGCTGCAGCGTGTGCCTGAGCAGGGGTTGCCCCTGTCCCAGACCACCGCAGCAGTGGCACCCAACTACTTTCAAGCAAACACTGGGCTGTGGCACAATTAGAGCCCTGAGAGACCCCCCAGACCTTGCTGTGTTTACCTGGGCGTGTTTGGTGGGAGGCAGGCTGTGAGCACGTTGGGGTTACCTGGTTCTCTGCTGACAACACAGGCTGTAGTAACCAGTTCCTGTGGGCCAGATATGCAATAGCATAAAAAGCTGTACAGGATGGTGTTTGACACCCACTAGTGATGGGGAGGCACCAGTGCTGTGTTCCCAGGGTGATTAACAGCCCTGGTGTCACACATCCCTCTGACTTTGGTGCCATGCTCCGTGTGTGTGTACCCATGCCCTGGTCAGCTGTGCCATCCTTTCCAGTGAGCTCCACTGCTCTCGTTGGAGCTGGGCTCCTGCCGTCCATCGTGTCTGCCTCAGAAACAAGGGTGTAAAAGTGCAGGAGATAAGCTGCCTCCATCTCCAGTGAAGGCTGGAGCAGAGCAAAGATAATGGCTGGGGCTGTTGTGCCCATCTGCACCAAGTGGAGATCAGTGAGTCTGGGTCTAAGCTTGGGTCTACGCTCTGGAAAGTGAAAGCTGGAAAAAAAAATTGTGCTCCTGTTGCTGTGTGTGCTCTCTGGCATTGGGAAACATGCTCAGCACTGGAGACTTACCCTTTAAGGAGCCTTTCAGCAAATTTCAGACTTGAGCAAGACAAAAGGAGACTTCCGAGAAACACAGCCAAAAAGAAGAAAAAGAAAAAAAAAGGGGGGGGGGGGAAGAGAAATATTTGCTTTGAGATTCTGCTTTGAGACACTTGGGGTTATCTGGATTTGGAACCTTTAAACTAAGGGAGAAGTCAAAGAAACAGAAGACATCATCAGGGCATTGTGATGCAAGACGATTTCTTAACACACACAGATCACTCCTAATTTTAGGACATTTACCCATACTTAGCTTAGAGGCCGGAACTGGAAAAACCAGCAGGGTGTTCGGGTTTCTTACCAGGGGGTTTGGTTTGCAGCCCCCATGTTTAGCAGAAGATGCGTTTTACTGGTCTTACACAACCCGATCTTTCCAGTGCCTCTGCTGAGCTTTCCATCACACGTAGTCCCCTGCTCCCGTCCTCCTCCTGCTGCGGCTGATACCGGTGTTACTCAATTTTGAGACCTCAAGCACACAGGGTTCTATAATTCAATCCCATTTCCAGTTCTTACTGGGTTCCTTGAGGCTATTTCCCTCAAGGGCTTCTCTCAAGCGTGTCTCAAACAGGTTGCTCCACGTTTTGGGCACCGCTGGTGGCCGTGTCCCCTGCCAGCCTTGCCCCTTGTCACCAGCTCGCTGGCATTTCTGGGCTGCCTGGAATAACATGGCAATGCCCTGGAAAGCAGTGGGAAAACAGCAAAAATCATGTTGAAGCTTTATTTTTCTTTCTTGTTTTGACAACCTCTGGCAAGACTCTAGATGAAAACAGAGGGGCTGCAGGAATGATTGAGGAGGGATTTTTCCGTGTGGTGTTTTTTTTTTAAGATAGGACTTGCCAGGAAAGCCACCCACCTGTTCAGACAAGGCCTTGATTGTGGTAGACGGTGGCGAACAACTGAGTATCTGTGTTCCCCTCCAAGAGCTGCAATTCCTGGGTTATTTTTAACAGATTTGCACACCTCTGTTTATTTGCTCTCCCTGGTGCACATTCCTCAGTCCCTGCAATTTCCTCCATAGCGCGGCCAAAGCTGGAGGCAGAGAGGAGCTTTCTGCGAGCACATGCTGTCGCTAACGGGAAAGGATGGAGACGTGGTGGTTTAGCCCAGTACCTGTTCGATATAAATCACAGTTGTGAGCTTTGCCTCTGGGGTCCTTGAGAGTTGTCCCCTTGCACAGTGATGATGCCCTGCCACCTCTCCCCTGCCTCTCTGGATGTCTTGGAGCTTATAGGGGCCGTATCTTCATCTGCTTTTCATTTCCTTGGATGCTGCGGGGCTATCGGCTTGTTTTGTCCTTAAAGGCAAATTGTTGCTCCGCACAGTCTCCAAGACAAGGGAGCTGTTTAGTCGCTGTGGATTTTTTGTGTGCTTAGAAAATGAGAGAGTAAATGATGTCTTGGGGGTGGAGGCAAGGGATTTATCAGTGCAGAAAATCAGACTGATCTGTAGGAATCTCATTAGATGTGGATGAGTCCTTAAGTGGTAAAAATAATGTCAGCTTCATAAAACAAAATGCTTGTGGACTTGAGCGATGCTGTCAGAGCCTGGCTGTCAGTGTGGTCTCCTTACCACAGTCCCCGAGAGCCTCATTGATGCTGGTGTGCATCTTCTCAATGTGCCTCTGAAACAGGAAAAGAATTCCTTATCTGTGTCAGCGGAAAAAGCTGAGGAGTGGGGAGATTGCCACCTGCCTGCCCTGCGGGACAGGTCAGGCTCCCAGGGACACCCTGGGTCCAACAGTTTTGGCTTAGCCTCTGTGACCTGCCCGAGCTCATGCAGGAATGTCCACCGCAAAAAGCAGACTTTTGGTGTAGGAGTACCTCATCCCCAGGGACCACCCTTCCATCCCCTTCCCTTTACCACAGTTATGCTGATTTGCTCCTTGGGTGGGTCTCTGCTCTTTTTCTCTGTGCATGGGACATCATCACTCATCTGCACAGGTAGGAAGGCTGTTGGGCAACTCTGTTTCCTTTTATCCTGCATTTTCTCTCTAGGTTTGCATTAACCCTTGGTCTAATGCATTTTCAGTGTGAGCCTGCATTCCTTACTACTTACGTCGAGATCTTTGGCCATCGCAGCATGGTCACTTGGCAAGGTTTAGCGGTTTGAGGATCAGCTTTGAAATATCCAGACTCGTGAACCACAGCAAAACTGGCTCATCCCTTCCCTGTTTCCATCACAGCCAGCTCCATTCAGATGCAGGAGCGGCACGTGGACTGGGTTGGGCAAAACTAAAACCGGCGTGACTTCTGTTAGGGATTTCCTTGGTGACCTAAAACCTGCAACAATTCTGCTGCTACCAGAGCTGCTCTTTAGGAGAGGTGCCTGTTGGCCTCATTGTGGCTTAATGTTGGCTGCTGTGAAGAAGGATCTCAGAAACCGATGTCTGAGCAAAGTGGCATTAGCCTCTGCATCCCTGCACCCCCCTGCCTCACCCTGAGCTGAAATTTCCCCCCTCATTTGCTGCTGTGCCATGCAGCTGTCTGGGGTGGTACCTACTGCTGGAGCGGTGCTCAGTGGGGCTCTGAGCAGTGTGTGGTGGCAAATCGGTGCGCTTTGGGATATGGTTAAGGATGTATACTGGCTGCCCAGGCTTAGCTTTGTTTGCAGGAAGGTTGTAGGATCACAGAGATGTTTCTACTATAAATGTGGTACAGTTACACTGGCTGTAGCACATAGTTTTGTGTAGGAATACCTGGAGAAGAAAATCAGGTCCTGGCAGAACATCTCACTTTTTGTTGTCCTCCTACCCAAGACAAAAGCAGCTTTCCCCGGGATGGCTGAGTCCTAAGCAGGCGTTGTGTGTGGATGGAGATGTCCGCTCATGGTGCACTTGGAGACCGTCTGTTTTCACAGAGGAGCTGATGACCTCTCACATCTATCTTAACTGCTGGGTGGTGATTACTTGGTGATTCCAGGCACAGTATCAGTATCTAAACATGAAATGACGGCGGTGATCCAGACAGCGCTGAGATTAGGAGCGCCTCTCCTCTCCTGCCACCCACCACTTGCAGTCTCACAGCAGTGGAGCTAGAAACAATAGGAGCAGATACCCCGTGCTGCTTTAATGTGGTTTGGCCACAAAACTATGTACACTCTAACCAGCTTGCTGTATGTTAAACAAACAGGGAGACTCCTCGTTGTAGTGAAAGCAGAACCATTAATAACATTGTTTATAATGTGCTTATTTGCTGATTTGGAGGTCAAGCATGTTTGACATTCCCACTGCTCAAAGGGGGCTCACTTAGCAAGGACCTCTGCTTTACATCGGACACATCTCCTTTTTTTGTAAACCACATCGACATTTTCCTGAGAAATGTTTATGGTTTGGAGGTCGCTGACATAATTTTAAACATCTGCTCAGCCCAGAAAGGGAGACATTGTAATTGTTCCTGCCGTGGCCCTCTTAAGCCTCAGTTACTTCTTTCATGCACCATGATTCATGTGTCATACTCTTGCTTATGTTGAGCATCTTGAAATGCACAAACGGCAATTAATCCAGTGCCAGCAAAAGCAAACAGCTCAGCACCTGCCACTTGCCTGCTGTCGCTGTGACTTTAAAGAAGACTCTTGAAACTAATGTTTCATGTGCATTGAAGCCCAGCCTTGATAGTGCAGGGGAAGCGGGCTTTGCCTCCAGCCTTCTGTGTCAAGCAGGCAAGGAAGATCTGGACACACGCTGCCTAACTTCACACCTGCTTTGAAGGGACCAGCTGGAGGCTGGGGAAGTCACCCAGCAGGTGTGGTCTGTGCTGGCTCTTGGTCCTATGGAGGTCTTCTACCATTTTATCAGTAACAAAGACACCTTTCAATAGCTGGAGTGTGGTTATTGCCAGAGCCCTTGTCTGTGCTGATGGTTTGATTGCTGGCTCGTCTCTGTGTGATGAGGTTGAGGGTACCTGCAGCTTTGGCTCAGCAGGGCTGTGGGTCAGTAAGAAGAGATGGCAGTTGTTTAAACCTTTGCTTTCTTCTTTCACTCCAGGACCTGACAGCTGGGATATCTTCTGAAAACTCTGGCCGACCTAAAAGTGTTCAAAAGATGCCTTTCTCTAATTTTTGTGTACCATACTTAACATTCCTTTATAGCTCTCTGTCTGCTAAATGGGACTGTCTTATCATTCAAAGCCTGAAATGGAGGTAGAGTTTGATGTGATGATGTCTCTAGAAAATGGCTGATGACAATGACATGATGAATGATTTACAGAAGTAGTTTCTATTTTTTGAAAACAACTCATTTCTCTGCAAACCAGATCATCAGACAAGCAAGGCAAGGGAAGTGGATGCATTATCAAGCTATGAAAAAAAACGGGCTGCTTTTCAAACATGAAAAGAGATACCTGAGGGCTGCTAAAATGCATTTTGGTGAGGAAAGCAAGACAACAAACTGCTTTTACTGTAGAGAGAACAGGCCAGGATTCAGAGCTGTGCATCTACCACCTCTAAAGAGGCACGCAGAATTGTCTGTCTCAACATTTCTACAATGAGCAACTGTACACCCCTGCTCCGAGGGAAGGAGCAAGTCTCTGGGGGATTCCACCAAAGCACAAGTCGGGGGTTCTGCATGCTTTGGAAATCTGGCCCCTCTTGTGGATCCTGCCCTCTTAAATCCCAGCTGTAAAGTCTGCCTTTGGAAACATCTTTGTAGAAGTGGGCTTGGAGTTGTTGGTCAGCCTGTACGCCTGTGCTGGCTGGGCAGGGTGACCAGCTTTGTCTGCCTTTCCTGCCAGGGTTCAAGGTCTCTTTTCCTTTTTCCCAGGTGCTGATTTTCAAATAACATGTGGGGACTCTGTCCTGAAGACTTTTACCCATGCCCTCGCATGTGGCTGGTCCTGGCCAACTGCATACAGACCTCTTCGGGGGCGTGGAGGCTTGCAGAGAGTGTGATCACAGAAGACTTGCTTCTTTACAAAGCTTAGCTAAAAATAGGAAATTATGTAGATTGTCATGGCAGAATTTCAAGTTCTAAATAGCTTTTTAATTTTATTTTAATCCTAGCTCCCTAAGGAGAAAAGGATGGCGTGCTCATATGGAGCTATGTGTATGTATGTTTGCGTGTGTTTGTTTATCCATCCATTTTCACTCCAGTTTTTGAACCCCTGGGCCAATTTCAGCAAAATCTGACATTGTGATAGTGGTTTCAAAGATGTTAAATCTCTAAAAATGTGTGGAAATAAGCAGCTCAGCAGAAAAGCATTTTTATTAATAGCTGCAGTGAGGAGAAGATTGACATCTAAGCTCAGTCCTTAGTAGACAGCAGAGAATCCACGCGGGGGGATGCTGTAAATGCTCCAACCACAGAAGGCATTTCAATCACAGCACATCCTTTATTGTGCACCAGAGAATCCAACCACAATGCAGAAATCCCCAGGAAAAACCCTGTTATTTCTGCTGCTTATAGAAAAACTCATCTGGCCTGTTTGTTTATTTGCGTTTTGTGTTTTTTATTTTATGGGGAAGCCGCAGGGCGTGACATTTTAAATTAGGATTATATTGCTATAGGAAATGGTGAGAAAGGTCACAGAAATATCCCTCACTTGGCAACAGAAGACCTTTAAAACCATGTCCTGGCTGCGCTCTTCTGAGAAGGGTGTCGCGGCTGTGCTGGAGCAAGGCGTGCGTCCGTGGAGCAGCTTGCTGGGCAGCCTCTCGGGTGGCAGGGGTGTAGCTGGGGGGTTAACGTGGCCACCCGGCCGTGCTGCCCCGGTACCTCTCCCCAGCCTCACCCTCAGCCACTCTGCTTGCTGCCATGCTGCTGCTGGTTCCCCTGGGTGTGCTGTGCTGCGGGCAAATAGAGGCTGTAATAACTCAGGACCCATGGAGGGACCGGGCTTTCGTATGGTAGCAGTGGTGGGATTCATCTCACCAAATCGCGGCTGTCTGCAGGATGTCCAAGGCAGGTGCTCTGAAGCATCTGACAGGGTTAGGATGCTGCTAGATGGGTTTGAAGTCTGATCTGCCTCTGAAAAAGGTGTTTTCTGTAAGATCTTTTTATAATCGGAATAGACAAAACCAGAGTAGCCTCTCCCCAGAGGTCCCTCACCTTAAGATAGGTGGAGGCCCGTCCTCTGGGGGTGATTGCTTCTTGTCATGCACCACAACAGAGGCCAGGATGACCTGTTTGGATGTGGTCACCTCACATGAAGAAACCCTATTAAGGGCAGGTGAACCCTGCTCAAGTTGTTCTGGTCCACAGCGGTGGCTTCTCGAAAAGAGATGTTTTAGTGGAGGGTTTTAGTCCACCTCTACCAACAAGCTCAGCTCAAGCCTGAGACTGAGATGATGAGCAGATATTGCTACCATCCAGCTGCTGTGAAATCCCCATTCTGATCTGAAGCATCTGACAGGGCTAGGATGCTGCTAGATGGATTTTAAGTCTGATCTGCCTCTGAAAATAGTTGTGATTAGGACAAGCACCTGGTTATGGGGGCATGCTCTGAGGATGTTCACATCCTTCTGCTCAGTAAGGGAAATTACAGATGTGGTTGATGTTGGCTGACTAGTGCCTGTGAACATTTGAGCACTCTTCACAGTGGCAGCACAGAGCAGAAATTAGAGGAGATGTTGGAAATCCTAACTGGTAAGGGCTTTTCTGGTTACGTTGACAAACAAAGATGAAGTGTTTAATTTTTTTCTTCTTCTTCTTTGGAATCTATTTGCTGATGTTCTTAATGTGATGAGGAGGCAGCTACACTGCTGCCACTAACCGAGCCCAGCTGATTCTTGCAAAGAAAGTTTCTGCTTGCAATTACAGTGTTTTTTTTGTGATTATGGCAGCCTCTAGTTCTCCTTTTGCCGTTTCTATCCGTAGCTGTATATCCAAGTGTGGGGGTGTGTGACCAGATGTACACTCTTTCATGGGTACTCTGCCCTGATCATGTTTTCACTCTTTCTATTATTTTTGCATGCTGTAAAAGTTACGAAACTTGAAGAAAGAAGCCAACAATGTGGCCTGTTCTAGGCAAAGATGCTCCTTCTATGTGGGGACTGGGGTGTTGGAAAGACTGACACTTGTTTTTGTCATAAAAACTGCTTTTGCTAACTGCAGTCTGGCTTAGTAATACCTCTGCAAGATCCTTGGCAGTTCTAAATACCCTTTTGCTATGCTCTCTGCAATTGTTTATTTTATGGTGTCGACTACTTTGTATTGTTAGGACATCGTTGCAGGCCAATATTTTACTTGGCAAAAATCTCTGAGTCACAAGCTCAGCCTCTCAGAATTTCCCACTGTGAGTGATCAGCAAAACCTAAGTATGCTCTTACATCTGTGAAGGACTTCTGGGTAAAAGAGGGGGATTAGCAAAGAGGTGATCTCAGCCGCTTGCACTTTGCATGCAGCATACAGGGTAATTTAACAATCGCAACTTAAAGTGCTGCAAGAAGATGCTTGTGACTCCTCCCCAGTGTCTACAGCTGTGAAGTGCTAAAGCATGCCACTCTGCTTTATTGGTGGCTGGAGACCAAAACCAGTTGGAAATCTGAAATTAAAACTTACCCCTTACGGAATTTGTCATCCCGGAGGTGTGAATGTGCACCCTTGTGTGTACACACGCACAGGGAGGCTCACAAGCAGCAACGGGTTGTTTTAGGGTCAGAGATGGGTGGAAGTGGATGTTGTGTTTGTGGATTTGGGCTTGTGAAGTTTCTCTTATTAAAAAGTACCGAAACTCCCATCTGACACATGATGGGTCAGGTTCTTCTGACAGGTAGAGGAATGTGTGGATTCGGAAAGGGGATTTACTGAATGGTGAGATGGCTCAGTCTGGATGTCTCATCACCATGCCCTTAGAGTTTGATAGTGGAGAAATTATTGCTCTTTTTTTATTGAAGCCTTGGCATGTTGTTGTTGGTTTTTTGGGGTTTTTTTGGCTGCCAGGCTTATGCATGTTTGCTCTGGATCAGCCTTGTACCTATTGTTTTGCAGTGAAGCCACCATGTCCTGGTGAACTGGAGCAGGAACCTGTTGCAGTGAGTCACCAGGCAGGGCATGCTGTAGTCGTGGTAGCCTGAACCGAAGCTGCAGGAAAGCCCTGCGCCCCTCCAGCAGGCTACGTTCCTCATAATGCTCCTGCCTGTGAGGAGCACAGATGGGATAATCTCCCCCAGCTCTGTTCCACAAGAGCTTCTTCCCCAGTGAACAGCTTTTTCTGTCTTGCCAAACTGGCTCAGCGCCAGCAGTAATACCTGTGGTGGTGCTGGGCCAAGGTGCTGCTGCACCCTGCTTCACATGGTCCTCTGGCCGCAAAAGAGCTTGCAGATGTAGTGGTGCTTGGCCAGGTAGCTGTACCAAAAGGCTCGGGGACTGGAGATGAAACCAATCACCAGCAGATGAGTCCTAATTATATAGGAATGAACCATCACAGCTCACACTTTTGTCAGTCAGAAGTAGGATCTAAGCCTGGATTGCCTGAGCAGCGGAGGGCGGGTTGCATTTCATCCCAGGAGAATTTTGAGGGTTATTTTGGCGGAGCACAATGGAAAAAGCATGGACTGTGGCTGCCTTTGCAACTCTTGGCTGTGTGGATGACAAAGTTTGCCTTCTGGCCTGCCAGGCCTTTTTGCCTTCATTAGCACAACTTATTTTGGAGCTTTTTTTTTCTTTTCTTTCAGTCTCCTTCTGGATGGTCTTTGTCCCCAAAGCCCACGCTGATGGGAGCATCCAGCAGATAAGAAAATGGTGTGAGTTATGTTTTGCATCATCTATGGTTGGAATTTCAGTGCTGCAGGGTCAGCTTTAAATTATCCCTGGAGACTTGGTTGTGTTTTATAAGCTGGATGGCTTGGCTTGCAGCCGTTTGATTTTTCCAAATAGTATAAATCTATAGACATTTGCCTTTGGTGCAAAAAATCTCCCCACTTCGAAGTCAAGAATAATTATTTTCCCAGAGCCAAGGTCAGCAGCTGGAGTCAAATAATGGGATGAAAAAGGCCACTCTTGTTCCTTTTCACATGATTTTTTTTGAAGTTATTTCAGTGCATTAGCATCTGCCCCTTGCTCCCATGGCAGCCCAGACAGAGTTCCTTAACTCAGGTACAGCTCCCAGTATGCTCCAGCAGGGCAGTAATTTTCTCTAAAGATGAATGCTACTCACATAACCTGGAAAATCACCCCTGTCGTCTTCTTCAGCTTCCTGAACAAAACTTTGGAAAACCTGAGTTGAGTTAGTCGTAAATATGGTTATAACGGGACAAAAGCCCCGCACATCTGTCAGTATGATCCATGCTGTTGTCAGAATGGATGTTTTGCTACACTTGATAATTTTTCACCTTAACCCAAAGTCGCAGAAATAGAGGGGTGAAAAGGGGGGAGAGAGAAAATGGTTTGGAAATCACGCTGGGGCAAGCCTTGGGTTCTGCTGTTGTGGGATTTGCATCTACCCGTTAGAGCTCGAAGTCTGCTCTGGACTTAGCGAGGGTGCGTGGGCACATCTGAGTAGGATGGGTTTGGGGTTATTTATTGTCAACCTCCCTGGGGCAGTTTAGTTCTGCTTCTGGGCACAGACATGTTGCCAAGTTGCCATGGGGTAAGGAGCTGCCCAAGGCCACCAAGCCATGCCGACCCCTGGCGTGGGTCCCCCCTGCTACAGGCACGTGCCAGGTCGTGAGATGTGGCTTCACCTGCAGTGACAAACGCACAGAAAACCACAAGAAATGGCATGCAGCTGGTATTCCCCCTGCCTGATGGTGGGTGTTCCCAAAGATTTTCCAAATGAGTCCAAACATTCACAATTACTTTTATTTTTATGGTGAGCTAGAAACAATGTAGTTCACATCAATTGAAATCTTTTATTTGGATTCCTACTTTTTCAGGGAGAAATTATCTTAGTAAGTAACTTGCACTAAAATTGCCAATTTCAGTTTCAAAAAAAGAAGTTAAATGGAAAAATTGGGGAATGCTAAAATTTCTTCCCAAGACAATCTGAAGGGGACCAGGCTCTTGCTGTGCACCTTTGGAGCAGCTGAGTCCCTTGCGGGCCAGGGTGCTGCTGTGCTGGGTGACGGGGCTGTCTTGTGCCCTCCGGCCTCTTCTGCTGTGGCTTTAGGGATGAGGTCCTGGCCAAGACTTTCCACCTGGCTCTGTGGAGAGGACTTGGGATGCAACAGGGAAGTGCCCCACTGCTGGCCTGACTGGTGGTTTGGAGGAGAAAAATGTACTCTGCATCTGCACGATATAATATTAGCTATATCTAGCATGATTTTTCCTTCAGACTGCTGAATTTTATTAAGGATTATTATTTCAGGCATCCTTTCCCCCTGCTACTGAAAGACCATTAACATGGAAAACAAACCCTGCTCTCTCTGAGCCCACAGATCGTTTTGGTCTGGACCAGCTTGTGTCAGAGTGACATAACCCAAAAAACCAGTAGGAACTATTTGACTGATATTCTGCTGCCAGAAATATTGAAGGTTAAAATAATTCTTGGCAGGGTCTCCCTCCCCTGCGGATCGCAGGTGTTGGACATGCCGATTCCAGCTCTGCCTTTGCTGCTTTGGCCTCTTGTGTGGCTGTGAAGCAATTCATGGCAGGGAAAGCCAAGAGCGAGGAGCCATGGCCGAGGGGGACGGGCTGGGCTTGGGCCAGCACACGTTTCCCACTCCAGCTCTGCGGCTCCCGTGCTCTCAGCTCAGTGTGGATTTTGCTGTGTCCTGGTACTCTGTGGGACCTGGGCTCCGAGGGCTTTTCCTGGGATGGGGAGGAAGGCACCTTGGCCTTACTGTCAGCCACTGCCTCCAGGCCAGGATGGGGCTCCTGGCTCTGCAAAATGAGGAAAACTCAGGCAAAACCCAGATCAGGCAACAGCAGTGAGATGCAAAAAGGTTCTCCATCAAAAAACAGTGGAGATGGCTGAGGGGAGGGGATGGGTGTTGCTTTGCAACCACAGGGACACTTCATTCCACGTAGGTGTGTTTTTCCTTTCCCTTTATATTACTTGTATGTCAATATTAAGGTGTTATTTGTTCTCTCTTCTACATAGTTGATGTGTTTCCCTCTTCAGCTTCCCCAGTGCTGGTTGCATTGCCTGGGCAAACACTGGTCGTGTTCTGCTCTGCCCGTGCTGAGCGCTGACCCGGGGCTGCCCGGGGTACCAGCCGACAGGCGGCTGGAGGGGAAGGGTGACAGCCGAGGTGGCTGATGTCCCTGGAGCCTTCTGCTCCAAACCCCCCGCATCTAACATGACCTTGGGTAATTCGCTGCTTCTTTCCTGGTCTCACTTCCAAAACTGTTAAATAATAAAAATAATGATTCCTCCCTTCCAAGGTAGGTCAACATCTGTGTGATCAGCCTCATTAAGAATTTTAGAGGAATGGGCCCACTTTTGTGAAACAGTCAGGCTCCTGGCTGGTGTAAATCAGGGTGGTTTTGTCACAGTTGGTCAGAGCAAAGCAATTTTGTACCAGCTGGAGATGCGCCCCCAGACACCCCCTTTCCGGCTTTACATATGGGCAGGTCGTTCTGTGAAGTATGAATGCAGTTTTCAAATGAATTGAATCTCTGTGTAGCGAGCTTTCAGATCAGTGGATACATCACGTTCCAGTTTAACACTTAATAAAACTTTCCATTTTCAAAGCAGTCTCTAAAGATTGCCTGATCAAGCCTTGAAATCCCCTCCAGGCAGCAAGCAAGTTCTATGAGCCTCATTTTACACAGCAACAGACCCCAACACCGGGGTCTGGGCTGGCATTTTGGAAAGCTGCCTCTAACTGTGGGTGCCTTCAGGTTTTATGCCCGTCCTCCAGCGTGCCGAGGGTGCTGTCAGCCTTGCTGCCGTCATGAGACGGTGCTCGCTGAGTGTGTGTTCTGCAGCTTGTGCTGAGAAGTGGGAGGGTGATGGCAAAGCTGAGGGAGCCAAGGCGGTTTGGGTGATGGATGCACACGGGCCATGCAGGTGCTGTCGAGTTTATGGTCCAGCTGCACTGTGGGTTCCCAGCTCATCCCAGACCTACCAGCTCCAGTGGGGCAAGAGGACCAGATTTGGAGATCCTAATTATTTTTTTTTCACACTGGACGTTGCCTTTTGGGCTGTTCACTGTAATTCCTGGTATCAGGTGAGGAACTGTTGCCCAGGCAGCGAGGCCGACTGTTTGCCCTCCTGTTTCTCCATTGCTCTGCACCTGGTGTTGCTGTTCCTACCTGTCCCGAGTGGGTGTATAATGGTTCCCACTCACATTTCACAGGTGCCCCAGATGGGTAAACAAGGTGAGGGCTGGGATTGTCTGGTTCAGAGAGCTGAGATGAACATACCTTCCTGCACAGTTTATCCCGATAATATGTGCTTCGTACCCATGGGTCATTCCCTCCCCACATTCCCACAGAGTTTCGCTATCTGTGGAAGCAGTCTAACAGAAAGTCATGCAGAAAAGACTCCAGTAAACACTCAGCAGCTCTCCCTCGCAGTCCTACAGCCTAATGAGGCATGGGTTTATTTAAGAGGCTGAGCAGGATATGTATTTTCCACATAACGAGAAGGGTGTCAATGAGGTCTGTTCCCTTCAGGCTGCCTGAGGTGTGCTCATCTGCAGGTACGAGCCCCTCCAAACCAGGCAAGGCACCCAAGTCCTGTTTTACACGGCGTGTTCTCAACGCAATCTCTTCCTCTCTTTAAGCCTCATAAGTTGGTAACTTTTTTTGGGAAACAAAAAGTTTGCACCAAGTTTATCATCTCCTGTGGATGGTCACTTCTGATTTCATTTGGCTTTACACCCGTGTTGTACTAGCAGAAGTGGAAATGGGAGTAGCTACAGTTCCACCATGGGCCACAGCTTCGGGTGGGTTTTGAAGAGAGACAACTGCCAGTCCTCTGCGAAACCTCAGCCCTGGTTAAGCCACCTTGGCATCAGGTGGTGCTGGTGGATCCTGGCAGTAGGTGTGGAGCACACCTCCCACTGCTACCATGAGTGCAGAAAGTAGTAGAGTAGGAGGTAGGATCCTCTCCACCAGTGGTAGGAGGGGAGATGAGACAGGGCTGGGGAGACCTGGGTGGTGGGAGTCCAAACTTCTTGATAAAACGACAAAAATCAAAGCTAACTGCGGGGAGGTGTGGATTACTAAAAAGCTGCCTTGGCAGAGAGAGGTTGGGCTCAAGAACGGGGTGAATGAGTTGGGTCTGCAATCGTTAAAGCCATGGATTAAATACAGGACGTGGGACTTGGGGGGGGGGGGGGGGGGGGGCTACTGGTCAGGTCCGAGACATCTTGGCGTTATCAGCCAGCAGAGCCTTGACTCGTGATGCAGGGGTCAGTCTGTCGTGTTCGTGGAGGTGCCAGGATTGCTTGCATTGAGTTCGCAGGAATGAACAATTCACCAAACCGCAGTTTAATGTAGCATTGGATTTGATATCAGAACCTTTTTGAAACAGAATCTGAATATGTTTATTAACTTTTTTTTCCTCCTGTGCTGTCAGTGGTGAAGCTTCAGGACCAATTTATCTGTCCACAGGTAGAATTATAATTTTAGATACCAGTAAAACTCGACCTCTGCTCATAAGACCATCTTTTCCACCCTCATTAACATTGACATAAATTTCCCTACGACAGAAAAGACCAAAGGGCTCTGTAAGAGGCAAACATTGGACTGGAAGGACAGGAAGAAATGGTGCCACCCAGAAATTAAGTCCAACGACTTTGCTTGGAGTTTTGGCCCCATTCAAATGAGTGGTGAAATTTGCATCAGCTTCAGCTGAGCTGAGATGAACCTTAATCTGTTACAGATCAGAACCCTTTGCTGCTTGTAATGGGAGCAGCGTGAATATGGGTTTCTAGGCTTCAGGCGAGTCTGATCATGAGTTGGTTCACAGTTGCCTTACTGAAGCCAATTGCAAAAGTCATCTTGACTTCAGTGTGACCAGGTTTGGGCCCTGAGGCTATCTTAGCCTTTTAGTCTGTCAAGATCAAGTGTTGTATGAATTCAATACCTGATGAATCACCTCTCGGGATATAATTGCAGGCAAAGGGGTGTATTTGACAACCCAATATGATCCTTCCCTCTTTAAGTACTAAGAAACTAATCCAACTAAATCTCCTGGCAGCAGACATCTGAAAAAACACTGGAAACTGCCATGCCATGAACGTGGCAATATGCTGTAAAAATAGCTTTACACTGAAATGCTATTTTATTACAGCAGTTGCTATAGTTTCGGGGTCTGGCAGAGCGTCTCTCCCCATAAACTCTGGCTTTCAAGGGGGGTGTTGTAAGTCAGCTGTTGTGATTCCTATTAGGCTGAAACTTGGCACTGAGACATCTGTACGTTAAACTCATCTCCTGCAGGTCTTCCGAGCTCGCTCAAAGTACGTGTGCGTGGCTTGTGCACAAGAGGAATATCAGCACAGCTTCACGTGGCTGCCCTGGAAGGCTCCTTTCTGAGTTACAGACAGCAGAGCCTTGCTGCAAGGCAGGAACAGTCCTGAGGGCAGCCAAGGGCAGGAGCGGCTCTGTGTAGGTGCAGCAGGGTGAGCTGGAATACCAGTGCGAAGGTCAATGTCTTTATTACCATCTCCCTCTGTTTTCTATGTTATATTTTGCTCTTTCCAAGGTGACAAGGTAGAAAATGAGAAAACCCATATGTGTTCCTGGATCTCTGCTTCCCTGAACAACTTCCATCTGTCCTGAGCAGTGAGACGTGGAAGCTGCAGGGAAAAGGGGAGGTTTGAGTGTGCTGTGCCCCACAGCAGTAGGAAAGAATGTGGGTGCAGAAAAATTCCCCCCTGCCACCCCGGCATCACCAGGGAGAAGCTCAGCATGAAGAGCTGGCATATCTCCCACCTCTCGTGCAGAGGACCAGCGCTGCCTCTCTGCAGAAGGCAGATGTTCCCCTGGGGTTATTCAGGAGGACTAGAGGCCAAGGTGTGGACAAGATGGCCACGGTTTTAATTTCCTGACAACAGTTTGCAGTTATTTTTGATTAGCAAAATCGAAATAGGTTGGGGTTTTGTTTGGGGTTTGGGTTTTTTTCCCCCCAGTTAGCATGAAGCAAGCCACCACTAGATACATCCCACCTGGAGGTCAGTGTTTCCTGTAAAGGTGAAGATATGTCACTGCAAGATGTCAGGAAAACTAAAGCCTAGAAGTGAATGATTTGTTTGGGGTCACTGCACAACTGAGCTAAGCAGAAAGTGCAGTTATTTGTGTCGTGGTCTGTTGCTGTTAGCTGAGGTCCTGCATACACCCAGGCTCACTCTCACACAGTATCAGTGTCTGCACGGCTGCAGGAAGCTGTCAGTGATGGAGGGGCCGGGCAGCATCCCGCCGGGGGGGGGTGCATCCACATGCAGCTCTTGAGAACCCCCAGCTCAAAGACACTCAGGTCAGATTTGCCATGTTAGAGCTGCAGAGAAGGGAAGGGGCAGGAAGGTCTTTCTTTTTTTTTTTTTTTTTTTTAAATTTTTTAAAATCCTTTACATCCTCTGGTGCCTCTGATCCCACGTTGTCACTGCTCAGGATCACCCATGCAGCAGGGGTGATGCCATGCATTACTTAGAGTGGGGGAACAGCCCTGTTGCAGGCAGGTCACTCAGCAGGTTTCTGTTTGAAATTTAGGCAAGGTCTGGATATTCTTTTTATTTATCCTTTTTTGTTCTTCTTGCCTTGGTGGGACAAATGCACCCCTGTTGTTTCGGGGCCAGCTGTGCTTTATGCAAACCAGATGCCCATCGCAGACTGCTGTCAGGTGTTGCTGCCACTGGCCAGCTCGTGCCATGATCTGTGATGGAGAGGTCAGTTTGGGAAAGCTGAAGCTCTGCTCCAGCCCAGTGCTCTTCCATGGTACCACTGGTGTCCTCGTCAAGGCACCGAGGCTGCACAGGGCCCGCATTTCTGCAGCATCTCCAGGTGGGACCCATCTGAGCCTGATGCAACTGTGCAGCCACTGCCTTGGGGAAAAGATGCTTTCAGAAAAAGGGAACACAAGGAGCCGTTATCAAGAGAAATGTGAGATGGCCTGTGGAGAACAGTCTCCCACTTGCTCCTACAGAGCCCGAGGCAGGCAGGGGAGATGAGAAGCCTTCCTCTCCATCCTAAGCCAGGGCTTGCTTATGAAAAATGAACCACGTGCCCTGGTCCTTGCCACCAGCTCCTTTCCTTGTGGGTTTCTGTGTGCTGCAGTTGCATTTTGCAGACATCTGGATTCAATAACTCTGTTGATACAGCCCATAAAATTAGAAACCGAACACTGCGGAAGGCAGAGGTCAGTGAGTGATTCATCCCAATATAATGCACTGGGGCTGGAGCGCTCCATGACTCAGGATGGGGTTTTGCAGGGCCCTGGGGTGCAGCGGGGCAGCCCCCTGCCCACGGCTCCCTGCGCTCCGTGAGGAGAGGTGGGAAAGCAGGGGGAGGCGTTCATCTTCTCCGGCATTTCCCTGACCTTGGAGGGAGAGACCTGGCACCTCCCGCCTCCGAGCATCTCTGCGGCTTGCAGAGGAAGTGCTGTACATCCCGTTATTGGGAGGCTAATCGAGGACTTGGAAAAACTGGGCTCATTTCCTCTCCACAAACTTCTTGTGTAACTGCAGGCAAATCCCTGCTTTCCTTCTGGCCTACTGCTGTGGCCATAAAACCAGGACCTGAGCCTTCTGAAAGTCCCATTTTGGGTGGAGAATTCTCCATGTCTGCATTAGTTTATCCCTGCCGTGTGCTGGGTGACAAGGCTGAACTGCAGCCCTGGCGTGGGTCTTCCCTGCCCTTGCAATGCTTTCCAAGCACCTGAGTACCCGTGCCATCATTCCTATGGAGGAGAGGGATGCAGTGTCCCCTGACTGCTGTCCTGGCTGGCCAAAGTCCTGGCTGGAGATTGGCTCTGCCTGACAGGTCCCTCGTTGCCAGCTGGCAGTGATGCTCAGTGCCCTGAGCCTTGCTATGGATGCTTTCATCACCCCAAACTCCTTCCTGCCCCGGTGGCTCTGGGTCACCTCTGTCCTCGGCCAGGTTTGGCGAGGGGAGAAGTCTGATTCCCTCTTTGCAGTGCTCCATTGCTCCTCTCCCTGGTGAGCAGAGCTGGACCTGATGTTTCATTCTGCAATGCGCCAGCCCCAGGGCTGAGCAGGGACCAAGGGATGGGTGTGGGTTAGGCTGCTTATCTGGGCGTCTAAAGCCTACTCTGTACTATGTTAAAGTGGACAACGTATTAAAATGGAGAATGAAAAAGGAGAGGAGGGGATGGAAAAGTTCAGAGAGCAGAGCATAGATTCAGACTGAACCGCTGTGCTGCTGAGCAAAAATTCAGAAAGCCCATAGATGCCTGCGTGCATGCCAGCTGGTGTGCACGCGGGCTGGGGAGCATGTGTGCTCATCGCCCTGGGTTTACCTTCTGATTTCTGAGCCTCAGTGGTACTTGCTCACTTCACGTTCTCTCTGCAGCCAAGAGAGTGAGAAACTGCATATTTGCGTGGTGACAGCATGCAATCATCTGTCTCCAGAGCACAAAGGCACTTGCCAGAGGGATGAAAGATTGTTTTCATCATCATACGTGTGGGCACTGACTCACACAGGGATACTGGGTGGTGGGAGAGAGGGATTTTGAAGTCAGGAGGAGAGCCAGAGCCTGAATCCTGCAAACAGACCTTACCTGCAGGGCTGCAAAGGCTTTCAGGTGGCGTTTGCTACAGCGCGATGTCCCTGGTGATCTTGCCTGGAAGTTGGTTATCACCTGGCATGTGTGCCTTGGCTCCTGTAGGAGATGCAAGGCAGGGTGGTCAGAGCGGGACAGCTGCTCAGGCTGGCAGTGGCAGCAAGCAGGCGGCAATGTCACACCAGTTTCAGACTGGGGATGTGCACTGGCCAGACTGAGGAGCTGGACTGGGGCTTGGCACCACTGCTTTGGTTCTCACTGACCTCAGCAGCAATGGTGTTTGCTGCTCCTGATCAGAAAGAAGAGGAAGGGTTTAAGCCACCCTATGCAGGACCCAGTCTAGACAAGAGGTTTTATTACAACTATTGTGTTTTATCTTAATCATTCGTCCATTTTTATTCCCTCCACTTGACCTCAACACACTGAGACCACCGGTCCTGTTGGCATGAAACCATGTTTTCCTACTACCCTGTACCCAAGACGATAATCCCCAGAGCCATTTCCTGGGCAATTTTTTGGGTGGATAATACCTGTGGTTTCCCTTGTATTTGTACAAGTACTTCTATCTGCAAACACACAGAAGAGCTCTCAGCCCTTGGTATTGCAGAGAAGCATCTTATACTTCCAAGCCCTGATGACTCGGAGACTTTTCCCCCCCTGAACGCTCAGCCTGGGTGAAGCCGTTAATCTCCCAGCCTGCGACACGCTCTTTCACACCCGCCCTGCCAAATCCCTCACTTTGCTGGGAGCTCGCTCGCTGACGACTTGCAGTGTTTATGGCTTCCCAGGTGCTCTGGCACAGAGGGGTTTTGCAGCTCGTGTCACTCCTCAGGGCTCTCAGAGGAGAAGGCACAAGCCACATCACCCGGGGGGGCAGCCTTCCCCAGCCATACCTGTGCCGAGTTTTTCGTGGGAAGGGAGCCTCGTGGCATTGCTGAGCGTGGGTTTAGCAGCAGTGGGGAATAACGTGGTGTGGGAGGCGGCTGCCTTCAACCTGTGGCACTGATCCTGGTGTGAAGTCCCAGGGAGGCTCCTCACCCTCATTCCCCCTGTTGCTGGTGCGAGGGGGGTTCCTTAAGGTTAAGGTGGGAGATGGGATTTTTGCAGAAACCGCAGCAGCCAATGCTGGGCAAGTGAATTGCCAAGAGAAGGTTTTGCCATGAGGCTCTAGGCTGGACGTCAGCAGTGTGAGCTGCTCCATGGTTCTAAGGTCTGAGCGTGGATTTGAGCGCTGGCCTGGCAGGTGCTGCGATAGCCCAGAGCTTGGCCAGAAGGCTTCCGAGGTGGAAAGTCTGGCTGCCCTGCAAGTGCTGTGGGAGCTCCCAGTGGTGCGGGCTGTGCATGGGCAGCATCGCGCGACTCCACAGCAGCAGTTTGCGGGCACTTCCAGTGAACTACCCAGTGCGGATCTTGCTCCCTTTAAGGTGACTTTCAATCCCGTCTAACTTTGCTGAAGGCAAACTGATATTCCCTGAGGAAGCACAGGCAGGATCAAAGACCAGCAAGATCTTTTTTCTGGAAAGTTTGGCTGGATTAGGCTAGGCTTTTATAAATATGCAGATCAAGTACACGACCTGTGTTTCATCTCAAGGATATTTTATTAACTTTATTTTTTTGACTTGTTATGGCTTGAGTGTGGCTTGGCTGAATGGCTTCAGACTGTTAATAGCTTTGGCCTTGGTGCAAGCCTGTGCTGATAACTAATTTGTGACGGGTTTCTTTAATTATAGATGCTCTTACTTTTTCCCATTATTGCAGTCTGCGTGGCAGATGCATCTTTCAGAAACCATGTACCCAGGCCATGAGGGATTTGTAAAGGCTGTGGCTCAGCTGGAGCGCAGGCGCGGGCCACACAGGCATCAGGACATCTGCAAGCATAGGACCAGACATGCGCTGGGAACACCAAAGAGAAAAGTGGTGTGTGGAGCTCTTAGTGAGAGGATGGAAGCTCAATACCACTGAAAAATCACACCCAAGTAGTCACAAATGACGCAGTCAGAGTCGTCAGTTGCAGATGAAAAACCCTGTCTTTATCTCTCCCCAGGAGAGTTTCTGCTCTGTGGTGGGGGCTGCAAATGTCTCAGAGCCTACAGGGTGCTGTGGAGACTGAAGCACCTTTCCAAGGGGGCATGTGGGGAGGAAATGCCCAGCTAGAGGAGGGAAAACAAATTAATAAAAGCTCTTTCTGTTTTTCTAATTGCTGGTGTTGAAAAAAAAAAACCAAAAAAAACCCCCAAAACAAACCCCAACCAAAACACCACAAACAAAGAACCTGAGAGGAGTTGCGGGTGGGACAGGAGCTCAGTTTTGCTGTGTTGAGCCCCGGCTGGTTTCAGCGATGCTGTTCACTGCGGCCGGTGCCCTTTGGGGGGACTGAAGCAGATCAGGCTGCCCACCACAAAGGGAAAGGCGAGTGCTGAAACAAAAGGCTATGCTACCGGCTCGGCGGGCTGGAGAAGCCATGGGGTCCTGACTTAGTGCAGAAATCAGCCACAGTGGGAAGGAGAAGTTAATTAGATGGAATAAATCGTGTTATGGGGCTTGCTGGTAAGCTGGTGCAGGAGAGCCGCAGTGGCTGGAGAGCACCTTTGTGGGCAGCACTGAGGGTAGGGCATCCGTGTCTGGACATGCTGGCACAGGACTGGGGCTGTCAGGATGATCTGACTCACTGGCACCAAGGACATGCTTATCAGAGCCCAGGCGAAAATTCTGGGCTTTGAGGTGCTGCTGAGCTCTGGCAGGTTTAGCTTCGGGGTAACAAGAAAGTGTTGGGGTGCAGGAGGTGTTTGGCATTTGGTAGGTCCAGCTCCCCTCCTCCCATTGCACTTTTTGCTTTTCATTTGCACCCCAGCACCAACACCCAGCAAGGTAACGTGCGTCATGGTGGTGGCCTGTGTGTGACATGCAAGTGCTGCATGGTCTGAGCCCAAGGGCTCCCCGTGAGGCGGCTCCTGCATGGGCACCCATGGGTGCTCTGCTTTTGTCCTGCGGGTCGGACCCTCGGAGCAGCCTGGGTGCAGAGTTCAGCCGGAGCTGCTGACTTCTGATTCACACTTTGTCTCTGGCCGGCCAAACCACACATGCTCTGAAGCCGTGCAGCTCAGATCTGAAAAAATACAAACCTCTTCCAGTGTCCCCCCCGCCCCTTCCTTTGCCCCAGCTCCGAAAGCAGAAGGAGAGTTCAGGAGTTTCACACAGCATCCAGTTTCAGGCAAATGTTTTCTGTAAAGCTAATTGAAAATATTCCTTCGCACTGTTCCCACTCACACGAGAGTGTTGGGGGGGTCGTGGTTGTGGTGATGTTCCCGTGTATCCTTGGGATGGGGCTGGGGCAGCCGCCGTCCGGCACGTGGTGCTGAGCAAGGTACTGAGTGGCTACAGTGGGAGCAGGGAGGTTTTGTCAGAGCCTCATAAACTGTGAGCTTTATGGCAGCTGCTCACCCTGGGAGAATAACCGGCCCAAAGAATTTATGATGCAAATATTCGTCCCAGACTTTTCGGAGGCGAGTGTGAAATGGTTTAAATCATTGGGATTTGCATAGCCTGAGCTGACTGGGATGTGTGGCTTCCTGTGACAATGTTTTTACCAAAGCCTCTCTCCCTCATCTTCTAAGCTTTGATGCCCACCTTGCTCAGCAAGGCCCTGATGCTGCCTGGGGTGGTAGCCGTCCCAGGGGACTCACACTAGACCCCATGTGGGGAGGCAATGGCTCATGGCCGTGATTCCCGAGGGACCCTGGTCTCTCTGGAGGGCTGGATCCATCCCCAGGCTGCCGACAGGATGCTCTGCCTGGATGCAGCCCCATCACGTGCCTTTCTGGGTGCCGGGTTCAGGCGTACGGACAGGGGCAGGAGCAAGGCTCCGTGCGGAGGCTCAGGTTTAGGAGCTGGGCATTGACTTTTGGTGAATTACCTTCACGTTCTTAGTTCTCCGCTCACTCGTGAGTGTCACAACAAGGGAGCCTGGAAAGGCGCCCAAACACACCAGAAAGGAATCTAATTTCTTTTCGAGGGAGTTGCTGCAGAAAAACATTTGAGTTATTTGCTAAGCTCTAATAATGATACTTTGCATTTGCATTGCAGCTTCCACCTAAGGGCATCTTGGCACAGCCAGTAATTAAACCTCCAAGTCCTTGTGAGAGAGACAAAGCCCTTTTCTAACATTTGACAGACAGCTAAACTTTGGGCCAGGGTCAGATTAAGTGGCTTGCTCGGAGATGTACATTGAGTGTGCAGCAAATCCAAACTCAAACAAGAGCTTCACTCAGCCCAAAGAAACATTTGGGATTCTGGTCCCTCTGCTCTGCTCCAGTTGGCTTTTTGTAAGCCTCTGTCGACTGATGGCAGCTCAGAGACATCCCTTTTCGGTATTAAATGCAGGAAGGTCTTTTGTTGGATTTAGGCAACAAGGAGAGCTAATTGCAAATTCAATTTTTGGTTTAGAAAATGCAGCTCAGCCTGCATTACCTTAGCAGCCACAGAGTTATCTCTTAGGACTTTGCACCAGCACTATATTTGTTTCAGGTCTGTTTTCTTTAGAGCTTTATGGTCAGCAATTAATGGTATAATTACACGTTGACATAATGATGGCTCCTGACACGGCAAAGCTCAGGGGCAGGGCACTGTGTGTCACTCTTGGTTTGTTCCCGTTTCTTTATTTTGGAGGGTGAAAGCAGGCAGCTTCGGGCTTTGCTCGGAGCTGGCTGCCTGGTGCCTGGGAGGGGAAGCCTCGTGTGCTGGCACTGGCTTGGACGGCACCAGCATCCTGCAGAAACCCTCCTGTCCCCTCGCTCTGCTGGGATGTCTCCGGTCATTTCTTGTTGCCCATCCTTCTCAAGGGCTGCCTTCATCCGTTGAAGGCAATCCTGAAGGCAGTGACCCGCTGGGGATTCAGCACAGCTGGGCACCCCTCCGTGGGGCTGGGCTGAGCCCCCTGGCGCTGCTCCCCCTGTGCCTCTGGGCTGTTCCTGGGGTCTCCAGGCCACCTCCCCTCCATGCAGCGCCTTGGCTGAACAAGAACAGATCTGGAAGTGGGGGGCTGAGTGCGCTCTGGGGGGTTCCAGCATGCAGGTACAGGCAAGCAGGGGCACACGATGTGCTTTTGGGGCTCTTTCCCATCAGAGGCTGCACTTGGTGGTACAGTCTCACAGGGTAGTGGTGCTGCACATGGGATGAGGTCTTGGACCTGCTCTCTGGTCCCCTTCAACCTCCCCAGCAGACAGCGGGGACTTCGATGGTGAGGACAGGTCTCCTCACACTGGCCTGTCAGGGGACAGGCAGACCCCAGGGACATCTGGCAGAGTTATTTTAGGGTTTATCAGCTACGCTTGCTGCCCTAGGGATGGGGATTTAAGCTCTCGGGTGTTTTCCCTGCTTCCAAGACACCCAGCCCCTGTTTGAGCCCCTGCCGTGCCCCAGGCATGGCCAGTGCAGCAGCCAGTGCCACCACAGCCCTGGCACCCATCAGGTTACAGCCAGGCTGGAGGGACACGGTCGCCCATGGATCAGACCTTGGCTGCTCTTCCATCCCCATCTACTGGCCGGCTTGGAAAAGAGCTTTCTGGGAAAATTTCATGGGCTGCACAGTTGTGGACAGGCACCGACCCTGCGATCCCTGTGCCACCCCCACCAAATCCTATCCAAATGACAGGATACTTCCCAGATCAGTGTCAGGTCTCTAACGATTCTTTGGAGTTTGTCTTCCTCCTTCCCACGCTGGGTCTTAAAGAAGAAGGTGATGCTGGAGAGCTGGCATCTCCACCTCCTTGGCCCATTGCAAATTCTGCACATCCTTGGGTGAATTCTCAGTTTTCTGCTTTCTCAGTGTATTTTCCCAAAAACAAGGAGCAGAAAAACATTCCTGCCTCCCTGAGAGGCTGCTGGGTGTGTGTCGTGCTCCTGGGTAAGGCTGGTTCACTCTTGTTTTCTCACCCCTGTGTGAAAGAGCAGTAAATCCCTGCAAGGTGGGACAGAGGCTGGATGCAGAGCAAGGGCGGGCTGGTCCTCATGGCTTTTCTGTGCTGGTTTTGCACTGCTTCTAGTCTCTTCATTTGCCCCAGCTGTAATCAAAGCCATGCAAGGTGATGGCACCAATGTTGTGAAGGTGCTTTACTGGTGGAACTTGTTCTCAGTGGTAGGAAGGGGACAGTGATGCTGTGGGCACTGGGCGTGCTGCTGCCAGACTGGACATGTGACAATGGACAGTTTCTCCTTTGCGGGCAGAGGGGGTGAGTCAGGGTGATGAAAGCATGGCAGCAGCCGCACAGGTGCTCCCGGCACAGAACGCAGCTCGGGGATGCCTCTGGGAATTGCAACCATCAGGTTTTGCAGGTTGCCGGCTGTGGTGGCTGAACCCTTGGAAGACTTGAGTCCCCGGAGCACAGCACCGACCTTTGGTTTTAATTGATTTTCCAACTTGGTTGATCTCTCCATCTCAGTGCTTGGGGAGAGAAAACTTCAAGGGGGGGAAGCCCTATGCAGACAGGAGGCCTGGCCCATGCCCAAAGCAATAAAGCACCAGAACAGAAAAAAAAAAAAAAAGAGAAGACAATAAGGCCTCAGAAAGCCCAGCCCAGCAGGAAGGTTTACTCTGCCTTCTAGGCAGCTTTAAAGTCACATTGTCTGATTATCCTGCAGCATGAACAAATTAGCCTGTGATTTAGATGGAGGGGTGTAATTACCAGCCATCAGACATGGGTGCTGCCGACCCCTTCTCATCCCCGGCGAGGCAGATGCTCACACCTTCCTGCCCAAGCAGGCACCAGGTGTTTCCTTGCTCCTTGTGATGCTGGCAAAGCTGCTGGTAGCATGAGTCTAAATTTCTACTCAGGGAGCGCGTGTCTCTGGGGATGCATGTTGCAAGCGGGTTGTGCCAGGAAGATGGTTTTTCTGGTCGCCCACTGAAAGGGTGATGGTGGTCCTTGGCATTGCATCACTGGGGGGATTCTGCTGGCACAGGGGCACAGCCCAGGGGAGGCGGAGTGAGGCCAGGTACCCCTTGTTCCCCCAGGGTATCATTGAAAAGGGGAAGGTGTTTGCTCAAGGGAAGGGATTTCATCTCCTGCTCACTCTCAATGACATGATTTCCAATGTGAGGTTTTTTTATAAAATGGTACTGACAACCCTAAAAATGTTCTGGCGTTCAAGTGTAACATTCCGAAATCCTTCTGCAGTTCTTTTACGAATTTCTGCTTTAGATCAGATGCTCATCCTGTGTTTGGGATGGTGGGAGAAGTTGTGGATTGAACAGGAGCAGATTTCCCTGCATCCTGGGGGGTTGGACATGCCTGTCCGGCAGCCTCAGCCTGCAGGGATGGAGGACCCACTGCCACCTGTAAGCTCCACTCAGCCCTTTCACCTGAAGTTTTCCTTTCAGATGCATTGACAGGGCAATTTCTGCATTTTGCAGACACAGATCTGAGAGGAAGAGAAATCCTGGCAGAAAGAAGATTGATAGGTGGCTCCTGTCATAATCTTGAGATCAAAATGCCACCGACTGTTTGCAGTGAGGTCAGCTTATCCCTGTGCTGCTTAACAGCAGCCGAGAGCTGTGGTGAGAGGAGCCATCCCAAAACCCAAACCAGCCATAACCATCCCTGTGCTCAGAGACTGAGCCACAGCCCGGGCTGGTGTGTTTGAAGACACGTCTCTGTTTTTGCTGTCAGGGCCTGTTTAGCCTCGGTAAACCCTAGGGATTGCACAGCTAAAGCACAGCCCCTCTGATCTCAGCTCCAGGCTCAGCTTTTTATGTTTAAGAGGGAAAAAAAAAAAAAAAAAAAGTCTTCTAAAGGCGCAGCCAAGGCAGTGGTGATGCAGGACCTGGGGATGGGCTGCGCGATTATGGATACTGGCTGCGACGTCTGCACGGGTTACCCTGCAGGGATGATGTGCAGTCGCAGATGGGTTACTAAGTGTCTACTTCATACATCTACTGCTACCAGAAAAAAAGATCAGACAGTAAGTTGTACCGGCAGCTAAAAGCAGAGTATCTACTGAATCTCAGGCAGGCACTTGAGCCTGGATTTTGTTCCAGTAGCTGCTAGTGATGGCTGAAGCGTCACACACGCTCCCAAACCTGGCGATGCACTGAACCATCAAATGTGGTGAGAAGTGGGACACAACTCAGCAACAGACAGAGGGTGCTGGAGCCCCCTCTGCTTAGTGGAGGATTAGGAACGTGTCCAAAACCCAGCATGCGCTTGAGTGCTTTGCTGAAGTTGAGTGGATCCAGGGTCTGGATTCTGACCCCCCGCACACCTTACGGGATTTTGTATTAGCTTGAATCCTGGGGAGAATGTAGTTATGCTGCAGTCATGGTAGCTGACATAACATGTACATGGGACATGTATGTCTCTCACTTGGGCACGGCATGGGACATGGAGAGGGCTGTCCTCGGTAGCTGATGTGTGCAACAGACCCCAGCGCTCCACAGCTGCGAAGGCGGTGGCAGACTGGAAGCACTGGTCCGCTGGGGAGACCGTCACCGAGTGCAAACTCGTTTGGGTCCAGTTACTTCAGTGCAACAAGTTACATTGTGTGGGAAGCTTGTGTACCATTCCTCCTGCCATCTGCTGGCAATTAAAAATCTGGCCAGTAGTTTTATTCCAAGGAAACAAAAATGTCCCTTTCTAGCACCAGTAGGAGACTGGATGATGCTGGATCCTTCAAATTGCCTTATTGCCCAAATCCCAATACCAGGCTTCTGGGCTGAGGAACAGATCTGTGCAGTGGGGCAGTGTTTATTGTAAAATTTTGTATGTATGCAAAAAAAGTGCTCAGATTCCAAAGCCCCTGTTTTCCAGGCCCATCTGGAAGGTATTTTTTCTTCTGACACATTTAGCAAGGGTTTACCAACAACCAGCAAGATCTGTTTTGGTGAGCGGTGCTGGGAGCTGGAAGGGAGCTCTGGGGGTTACTTTAGCAGGTTTGAACTGAGGGTGGGAATCCTGCCTTTGCCCCAGCAAAAAGGAACATGATGAGAAAGGGGGGTGAAGGTGGGTAAGGAGCAGTGATGTTTTGCTTGTCTGAGCAGGCTGGGTCCTTTTTGACCACATGAGCTGTCGCATCGCCAGCCACAGCCTCTGTGGTGGGATGCAGGGCCATCTGCTCAGGCAGGCCAGTGGCACCATGGCTGTGGCACAGGTCAGGCTCCGAGGTCCTGCAGGAAGGGGCAGGGTGATTTCCAAAGGACAACCTTTCTCTTGTGTCTGAACCCGGCAGCTCGGCCATTGCTGGCTTCGAGCTGCAAGAACAGGTGTCTCGGGCACTTCGTGTTGGAGATGTGGAGCGAGAACTTCATGGAGTCTGGTGATGGTGCTAGGCTCCAGCTGTGGTTCCTCCACGCTCCCTGGGCTTGCAATGAGCTCTGATGGCACACTGCATTCCTGCTTCTGCCTTCCTGTCCTGGCTTATGATGGCCTTCCAGCGTGCAACTCCCTCATGCTGCTGGAAAACTCTTTCCTGACAAAGCTTTCAAATTTTCTGCTCCTTTGAGGGTCAGTTGTTATATTCGGCTCACATTCATTATGCAAATGCTCCATCATCTTGAGTTTGCTCTTCTTCAAGGTGGCCAAACAGCTCAGCTCTTCAGTGTCCCACTTCAGAGCACCTCCTAGCTACTAACACCAACATGGAAAGCAGCAAGCATTGCTCTGCTATCACAATGCAGGGATTTTTTTGAGCTCCCTCAGATTGGCTTGAAGCAGGTGCTGAAGGCTTAATAAAAGGTGTCACATAATACAACTTCCAAGCATTTTCACTACTGTTTAGGCACTGGGAGAAATCAGCTTAATCAGAGCCATCTGTAGAGATCTGCGATGCAGGATTGGATGGCAGAGAAACTGGTGGCTGCTGACTTACCCCCAAAAAAACTTGGCTGCAGTGGTGCTGGGCTGTGGTTGCATTTTTACAAGCCATATGTATATGTGTACGTTTGGCACTAGTAGAAGTGCCTGTATCAGTCTGTGGAAAGAGATAAATGACCCTCCAGAGGCCTTAGGAAGGTGCTGTCATGTGCTGAGTTGGGAGACCCCTGGGGTGGCAGAGAGAGGAACCTGGACCACAGGGGACCATTGCTGTAGGAGGGCAGTAACCAAATAACTCCTCTGTCCCTGTCTGGTCATTCACCTCACTGGGACCAGGGATGGACCAGTGCTGAGCTTTTGGAAATGCCTTTCCCCTTCCCACGAGTGAGCCCATGTCCGCACATTCCCCCCGGGGTGGCTGCCCAAAGCGTGTCCAGCACGTCTGCCAGCCTGCCTGCCATCCCAGCGCACCGGGGAGCCCTGCCAACAGAACACGGGGTGCGGGCATGTTTGTGTGTGCTCTGCAGCGGTGAGGAATCACTGTGAGACTGTGGTGAATCCCAAGGTACAAGCGTCGTTATCTCTCCCTTGATCTCCTCTAAACGCACACCGAGACTGTCTGCCAATTTTATAAAGGAGTCTAGCTTCACAATTATCCGTGATCCCCAGTGATATGAGACATATAATCGGTGTCTCCTGACTTCTTGTCAGATTAATTACCATCAGCATATGTATTTTCTGCTGTTTTCAGGGGAATCCGGTCATGGGAAAGTGAAGAAACAGCTCTGCTGATTTCAGTGGGGCTTGCGGGAGGAGGGAGGGCACCAGGGTCTCGTGGCTCTGTGGTGGGATGTCCACGTGCAGTGCTGCTTCTGCGGGTCTCTGCAAGCCCGTCCTGCAGCCAAGGCTGGCCTGGGTTTGCAGGCGATACCAGCAGGACCATTGCTCGCTTGCAAACGTATATTCTGTGCCACAGGACCCCTTCCCCTGCCCGTGAGAGGCGGCAGAGCAGCCATGCAAACCCCCCCGGTCAGCGTGGGTGAGCGCTTGCACAATGCGCTCTCTCGGCTGGAAGGGTCGGACTCGTGGGGGAAGGGGGGGGAAGGGAACAGGAAAAAGGGTTTGGGCTCCTGGGGAACTGCACGAGGCTCTTCCCCTTCAATCCGTGGGCAGCAATAATTCTGGCAGCTGCTCCGCTTACGGTGTGGGCTGCTTTCATGTGTGTGTGTCCCCTCCCGGTTTCTCAGGCTGTGGCCCCACTCTGGAAGTGAGCCGAGGCATGGAAACCTAATCCTGCACGGGGGCAGCGCGCCTGTCCCCAAATGCTTTTGGGATGGCAGCCACCCATTTTCTCCTCTGTAAGTCCAACGTGATGCTCAGCAGCATGTCCCCCCTCCTGGCCTGGGGCCAGGTGGGGGATGCTGTGCGGGTGCTGCTCCGCACGTGGTACCCGTTAGGGATCCTGGGGGTACAAATGAGCGGGCAAACCAGGGAAAAGCTGAGGCTGCAGAGAGCAGTGGGCAGGGCTGCCAACCCCTGCTTCTCCCAGCTGTCCCCGATTAGGAACCCGACATGCTCTGAACAGTAGCAGAGGCTCCTTTCCACGGCTGTCGCTGGGCTGAGCTCCCACCGTGCCCCGGCCAGTGGCACTTTCTCTGCTGTATTTTATGAGGCTGGTGTGATGACTTGCTGTTCTGCTGCTGGGTTTCACCACCTCCTCCTCCCAGCTGCCTGCAGCCAGGGGGATGCAATGCCTCCAGCTGGCAGTATCCCTCGGGGCAGAAACCCCCTCATGGGTTTATCCTGGTGGGGTCCTGCGGTGTTTGTAGCATAGACCTGCTGCTGGTTCCTGCTTGGCCCAGGAGGATGTGTTGGGGAGAATAAACTGCAGCTCCCAAAAGACAAACCTAAATTCACTTTTTTCTTAAAAGATAGTGTCTCACTTGAACAAATCCATGAAGACACAGAGGGGGAACAGCTAGTTCTGCATGGAGCGTGGGAAGTGCCTGGCTGGGAAGCGTGGCCGGTAACTGCTCCTGAGTTCAGCAGCACTGAATGGCCAATGTGGTTGGAGTCACTGTGGTTTTGTTCTTTTTTTCCAAAATATAGATAAAATCTGACATATTTTCCCAGAAATCTCTGTATCTCTTCCCCCTCTCTCCCACTGACAGAGGCTGCAGAGCACAAATGTGTTTGGAGCCCCTTGGGCCTTTCCCATGGAGCACTTGGCTTGTTAAAATATTTGACATCAGGGTTCTTTATTACCTGCAATAAAATGCCTCTGCTAATCTTTAACATGCAGCATGTCAGAGAAAAAGGATTGCATTAAAAACCTGTTTATGGGAGTGTTACTAAAACTTGTAAAAAGGAGTAAAAGTGAATGATGACTAAAAAAACTTCACTTTTGTGACAGCAAAGGGGCTGCCCAGCCAGACGGTGCCCGGCAAAGCTGCAGAGAGCCGTTCGGTCCAGACCTGAACCTGAGGCTCAGTGCGGGGATGAACTAGCACCTCGCTCCCTCCCCACCTTTGATTTGCAGTGATTTCCAAGGCAGCTGCTTTTTTCCCCTCCAGTCTTAATTTAAAACTTCTCTTTCAGCCAGCCAGGGTGGAAGCACGTCCGCGCTGCACAGCTCAGCCTGCCTAGGGGCACGGGAGCCGTGGCACTGCCCCCTCCACCTGGCACTTGGGCTCAGCCTTTTAGCTTTCCCTCTTTTATATACTTTGGATGGTGTTTGAATATTACAAAACTAGGCTTTTCTGCATCATTTAGGTTTTTATAAGGCTGCTGTTTACTGTGATACCTTAATATCTTGTGGGTTTTGATATTTTCATCTGTTCTCCCCTTTGGATGAGTGGGGAAGGGAATGATGCGGCTGTGGTCCCAGGGTCAGATGGCAGTGCCATACCTGCTGCTTCAACCACCTAACAAAAACATTTTCAGCCCTTTAGAAGTACGATTTTGTCTCAGCTTCTGTTCAAGACAAGGTCTGGGAGTGTCTGAGCCGTAATTGCACGGACATGCCTGTTCCCAGAGCTCAGCTATTGGATTTCAGACAACGGAGAGGAACAGCATCAGGTGTCACATTTTTTTCTGCTGCTTCTACTCCACAGTCTATTTTTAATATCATTTTTATTGCACTGAAGATAAACAGCAAGTGGACAAGTTCCCATGGGAATCAGGGTCCATCCACCTCTCACGTCAGTTTAGCTGAGAGGAAAGTACAGTCGCGTGAGAGTCTCCAGCGCTTTTGGTGCGGGAGTGCTAAGATTTCCCCTCTTTTTATGATTTCATTATATTTACCAAAGCTGGTTCAGATTAAGCCGTGAAGCCATCGCTGTGCTGCCCCGTGGTGGGGGGAGGAAGGGGAAAGGGCTGCTCCTCTGCACCTGGCGCTGGACTCTGATGCTGCCAGGGCCGGGCAGGAGTGGAGGCACAATTAGTGTCACCCCAGCTGCTGCTGACAGCAGCTCTGAGCAGGGCAGGGGGGTGGAAGGGGCTGCAGGACCTGCCTCTGGCCACATCTGTGTGATCCTGGAGTGGCACCGACATGCTCTTGCTGTCCCCAGCTTGTTCACAACTGCTTTGATCTGGGAAAAGGTGTCTGAGTTGGCCCAAACCAGGATGTTTATGTAGCATTGCCCTGACTTAGGCCTGGGAGATGTACCATGGCTCTGTGTCCCACCAGCCCTGGAGAAATGCAGCCAGTGAACGGGGTGGGCTGGCTACCCCCATCTGGGAGGGAAATACCAGCTGCCTTGGGTGCTCAGATGCTGAGAGCATCCTTGGACAGGACGTTGGCCTGCCTTGTTGGTCCGGGCATGACTTGGGCACCATTACGGTGTAGTGATGAAGCCAACGGACCAACTGACCTGAGAACACACTGGCCAGCATCAGTGTATGGTGAATGGCAGAAGGTCCCAGGTGGTTATGCTGTGTGTGAGTAGTTTCTGAAGGACAGATGCTGTTGAGTGCTGGGACAGCACGTGCTTGGACGGGGAGGCTGAGCATGAGGCCAGCCATAGGATGTCCGTAACCCACAGGAAATCTGCATCCATGTGTGATGACAATGGAGTTGGTGACAGATCCAGCAAACAGCGGTGTAAGGAGGGGGAAGGAGATGTGGGAAAGAGCTGTTGGATGCAAAAGGCATGGGAGAGCTGGAGCATCTTCTGCAACTGCAGTCAGGAAAGTGTCTGGAGGTGGGACTGGTGCCATCTGGGCAGATGGGTAATGGCAGATGGAGCCAGGGGGGACCTTTGTATGTGCCTACTTCATGGTACATCTGCCCCTGGGAATTATAGCATTAGATCTGGAAGAATTTCTTGCTTTTATGCTGGAAGCTGAGACCTCAGAGCAAGGACCCCGCCAGATGAGGCCTGGAGAGAAAAACTCTTTTCTGTGGTTGCGTTTTTGAGAAGCCAAAAGTCAGAGTGAGGTTTTCAAAGGCAGCACTGCCGGCCCTGCTCCACAGATGGGCTGCCTTGCACCCGCTCCCATGCATCTCCCTCTCGTGAGCACAAACCAGGCCTGCGCTGCTCAGATCTGAGCTGCTTCATGTAAATCACATGTGGAGCAGCTGGAGGAAATCGGTAGGTGAAGGATTGGAAGTGGGGCTGGGATCTCAGTGAGGGCATTAATAAGGTGTTTAGTGCAGCCTGCAGAGGCTGAGGCTTTGGTTCAGGGAGCCTGTGGCCCGGCAAGGTGCTACAGGGGGGTGGCTCATCCCCAGTGTCCCTGGTGGAGGTGGCACAGTTCCTCATCTCCAGGGGATCAGTGGTTCATCACTGGGGCACCTTTTAATGGGACACCATCACCAGAGCTATGGTGCTGGCCAGGATGCTGTGCTGACCCCACACTCATAGGGATGCTCAGACCTGTGCCCTCTGTGCCTTCCTCCAGGTCCTGACTTGGCCAATGTGTCACCCTTTCACTTGACCCAGGGATGACAGACGGGCCAGGTCCCCTCCCTGGGTGCTGCCCTGCTCCATCCTGGGCACACCAGCCGATGCCCCATGGGTGAGCAGAGCCACGAACCTGCTCAACAGGAAACGCAGCCTCCTCTATGCCAGGGAAATCTGCTCCCCACCTCTTGGCTGAAGGTCAGGGCTGAGCCGGGGGGAGATTAATAGCTGGTAACTGCTGCCAGTGAGGAATCCAGGAGGTGAGACTGGCGGTCGTGGTGCAGTGTGTGGTGACAGACCTCTCACAGGAGTTTCCAAACTTCTGCTTCACTGCAGCACGGTACCTGACATTCTGGATGGAGCAGAGTGGAGGATCCTGGATTTGGGTTCCTCCTTGGCCCTCACCAGAGCAGAAGCTGGTGGTGGTGTGACCATGCTCTCCATGCACATGCCAGGGACCTGCCCAAATGCCAGGGCTCACCAGGCTGCCGCAGCCCCATCAACACGGTGGTGCTTGGAGGCCATCCCAGTGCTGCAGACACTGAGGCTCCGTGCTTCCCAAATACCGCTGCCCTGCGTGGGCTGAGTCACCGCCTCCTGGACGTAAACCCAGCAGATGGTTTCATCTCACACCCTTCAGCCTTGCAATGTTTGCTCACTGCTACCTTGGCAGTTGGGAGATGCTTAATGGGCTCCAGTGCCTCCCTGGGGTGTGCTGAGTCATGGAGGGGAGCTGAAATCTCTCCCTCTGCATGTCCCAATTAAAACATGGGGTTTGCCTCCCGGAGCAGGACAGAGGGTCATTGCCCTCAAACCTGCTCCAGCACCTGAACGTGCCAGCGGTTGTTCTCCCTCCAGGCCTCCCGGCATCTGCCAAGTGGGGACCAGGCAGCACATAGGGCCCCGAGTCAAGGGGAGGTGAATACCTCCTTTGACACCAAGAACTAGACCGAAACTATGTCAACGGAGAGAGCCGGGGTGGCTTTTCCTGTTTTTCCTGTTGGAGGCTTTGAACTGTGTCCTGCAGGGTCATTGAATGGGGAGACACCTCGGGCTCCGATGGGGAGGGTCTGAAATCCTAGACCCTGGGAAAGGGGAGATGGATTGCCTGGGAGAGGTATGGGTGGGAAAGCCCACATCCATCTCCAGGGCATTAGCCAGGAGCAGGAATTCCGGGACGAGTAGTGACCCATGTTTTCCAGAGTGATGGAGGTGGCTTGGGGTGAAGGAGGAGAGCATCTGATGTTGGGGTGTTCCCTTTTCGGAAGGCTGCCTTTACCCTACATGCAATGCCGTTCTGGCTGGTTTAGCTGCTGTGGGTAAGAGTGTGGTCTAGAAGGAAAACGATGCCGGTCCCAAAGCACTGGGGACCTCAGAGCATTGGTGTAACTTGAAGGCGACTCCTTGGCTGCAACCCACCTCTGGGTTTAGGAACCCCACAGGGATGTTTCGGGATCTGCTGTAAGATGCTCACTGCCCAGGCTGGGCAGGTGGCCCAAAGTCAAGAGAGCAATGAATGGGCACACTGATCCCACAGGGGCAGAGGTTTTCCCAGGACTCAGTGATCCGTTCTGCTCTTGTACAGAGGCCAGCATAGACCTCAAACCTCTCAGTTCTGTCCAAAAAGTGGGTAAAAGCCGCTGGAATCCCAGCTCAGGAAGGGCAGGTAGAACCTCGGGGTCACTCATGGCAGATTCAATCCCCTCTGCTGTGAGGGCTGCAGTCTGATTTTATGGCTACAACTATAAAGACAGAAAAGCTGGCAGCACGGGACTGTTTCTCTTGGTGTACAGGAGGGGGTTTTCTACTGTGCTTTGTTGTTCTGCTGGTGGAGCGAGGGGCAGGTCCTCCCTGCAGGCCACGCTGAATAGTCCCTGGCTTCACAGGGGGTCTGCAGGAGCAGCAGGGAGCGGTGCTGGTCCGTGAGATCAGCTGGACTGGGGCAGCTGGGGCAGCAGCCTATACCCCTGCCCTGCCCCCCCGAAGATGTATGTGCAAAATAAATGCTGTTTTGCTGGTCTGTGAGCGTCTCAGGGTTTTGCTGATGCAGAGGAGTCAGTCCAGGGTTGCAGCTTGCCCAGTCCAGGTCTGGTGGGGAGGCACTGGGTCTCCTCAGGGTGGCTTTTCCCTGCCACCCCCTGCCCAGCTGCAGCAAATGGATGTACTGGTGTCAGGCTGCAGCTTCAGCCACCCAGTGAATATCACTGCCAGGTTGAAGCTGGCTCACCAGACAGTCCTCTGCCTTATTTTTATTCTTCTGCTGACATCTAGTGTGTGAGAACCTGCAACACAGTGCGCTGGGTGGGTTGGAAAATTTGGATACGGGACAAACTGGACTGTTTCTTGCCCTATTCACCCCCAAATAGGCATCAGCATCTTCCCCTGGCTCCTCTATGGGACCTTCAGTGACCCAGGTGCCCACCAGCAGGGCAGGATCCTGCAGACTGGTATTTTCAGGTGGAGCTGCTGACAATTAATCCTAACCAGAGTAGGAAAATGGAGTGGGTTGCTCTCCAAGCCTCTCATGCGATGCACCCCTTTTTTGTTGGGTGGGGAACGTGGTCGTGGAAATAAGGAGCTGCTGCATTGTCAGGGAGATGTCCCCTCCACTCGGGTCCACCTCTGGGGTGGCAGCTCTGCCAGGAGGTTCGGTGCTGTGCATCTGTGCTGGATGGGAGGAGGGGGGGAACAGGGAGCAGCAGCTCCCTGAGTTTCTCTCTCTCCCCTTTATTCTGCTTTTGGTCAGAGCTTGTGGTCTGGTCTCCAAACATTATCTCAGGTCAGCGAGTTCTCCTGTTAAATTAAGTCATTTTAAATGTCTGCTGGTGAATAATGCTTCTTAATGTTAACTTATCATCCGGCCTAGTATCCTTGCCACCTGCCCCGATACAGGGGTGCTGGGAGCTGCAGGGTGCTGGTGGTGGCCCAGGTGTAGGGTTTGTGGTGGTGGCTTCGTCCCCTGATGCTGCACTGAATCCACAAGCTGGAGGAGTCTCCTCACAGGGCACGGTGGTAACCTCTGGAGGTGACAGGTGACGCTGGCTGTCCTTAGCATTGCCCCTTGTACATTTCCCTCCCTGGTAGTTTAATTTTTTTTTTTTTTTTCATTTTGTTGTGTCTCCTCTATGTCATGATAGGATCCCAGCTCTTGGCGTGGAGGGTTGTTATCACTCTATGACCTCTCCAGGGTTCAATGGGCTGATCTTGAGCACCCAAAATGACCCAAACTCAGGCTGTTGCTGTGGGATGACATGGGGAAGCTCTGCACACCCCAAAGCATCATCGAGGACAGAAGGGACCACTACTCAGAACTGCCCTGGGTCGTGACTGGTGTTGTCCCTACAGTCACTGGCACAGAGCACGGCACCCACAGGTGGCAGAGCCCTGGGGCTGGGCACACTGGTACCCACCTGGGGCACCCGGCCCTGCCCCACATGAGAGTGCTGGTCCCTCGTTCCAGCCTGGTTACAGTAAATCCTCCTAATAGTGCTACGGGATGTCCAGTGGCCTCGGGGCTCTGTTGTGTCACATCACAGGATGGAGATGGGCAAGTGCTCCTCTGTCCTTGCCTGTAAAATGTGCCTTTGGATAAAAAGTGCTGTGGGAAATCTCATGCTGAACCATTTACACTGCTGTTCACATGACTTTATTTTGTAAAAAATCCCTCTCAAATCTTGCCAGAAGTCAAGGTTTATTTCCCTATCCTACGGGTATTTAATCCTCATCTCATTAACTTTCATTTTAATGTACAATTGCTGAGGAGAGAAAAGAACCAAAATACTTTGTCTTAGGGAAAAGATCAGATATAAATTTATCCTGAAGCCATCAGAGATGCTTATCGGCATGTTTTTCTCTCTTCTCTAGCTGCATGAGCTTGCAGAAGAACCAGTTTTGCTCAGCTTTGCCTTTATGAGAGGAGAAATTCAGCTGGGCAGCGAGTCCCTGCTCAGGATGGGTTGGTGATCTGAGCATGGGATAGGAAATGAAAAGCATCACTGCATGGGATCACATTAGAGCACCCTGGGCAATGGAAGGACTTGGCTCTCAAAAAAGAAGAGAGATTTTTTTTCCCAATAATTTATGCAGAAAAACATCCTCTGAGTGGGGTGTAATTTATTTCTGCATTGAAACCACCTGCTGCTCACTTTCAACTACAACCAGCCCAGGTTTACAAAATAATAATAAAAAGAAGTGTTAAGTGTAACTATGAAGCCAGATCTCACCTTCCTCCTCATTCTTTGCTGAGGCCGTACCCAGGCACAGGGCTGTCCGGAGGCAGAGCACACCAGGGCGTTCAACCAGCCCCATCCACGAGCGCTGCTCTGGGTAACTGATACTGGTAAAATTACTTTTTGCAAAGCTGGAATGAGCTTTGCTTAAAAACTGAACTTTTGCCAAAATGAGCTTTTGCCAAACATCATGTCAGCAAAAAAACAATAGGAAAGGGCAGGTATTTTTTCCCATTTTGGTACTTCCCAGCCATCATTCCCTTATGTTTCCTACTTTCTGTATGAGGTTAAAACAGGAGAAAAATGCTCTGGCTGCGGCAGGTGGAAGCACAGAGAGTGATGGAGGTGGAAGAGGGAAGGCTGAGACGGCTCGAGGGGGTGTGTGTGCAGATGGGGCTGAGCAGGCAGAGCTGCCCCACCGTGGTGAGGACAGAGCTAAGCCACAGCATTGCTGGGGGAGCTTAGGTGTGGCTTTGCTTTCCTTCCTGCCCTCCAGGATTGCAGAACTGGCTTGCCAGGCTTTAGGGAGATGTTAGGAAATGCCTGTTCCAGGAGAGCTGCCCCCATACCTGGGGCCATCGGTCCTATCCCTTCGGTGTGGGGCCAGGAGGGCAGCACCTTTCTTGGGGGCAAATCTGGCTGGAGGACATCATCAGTGGCGAAGGTGAAGCAGATGGTGGACACAGATTTGCCCTGTGCAGGCTGTTTTTGAATGGCACTGAGAAAGCAGCCAACATTCAGGAGAGCAAAAAGGATGAGATTTACCTGACTGCTGCTTGGCCAAGAAGATGGAGGTGGTGACATCCTGCCTCACCTGCCCAGAGCATCACCAGGCTGCCCTGCAGCATCCCTGCTGGACCTGCAGCATCTCCGCTGGACCTGCAGCATCTCCACTGGACCTGCAGCATCCTGTTAGACCTGCAGCATCTCCACTGGACCTGCAGCATCCCTGCTGGACCTGCAGCATCTCCACTGGACCTGCAGCATCCTGTTAGACCTGCAGCATCTCCACTGGACCTGCAGCATCCCTGCTGGACCTGCAGCATCTCCACTGGACCTGCAGCATCCTGTTAGACCTGCAGCCCTCTGAGGACACCAAGCTGCTGCCCTGCAGGTTAGAGCGCTTAACCCCATAACCAGAAACTTGGTCATGAGTAAACAGCCTGGGTAAGGGATGGGTAAATATTTTTAGGTAGAACTGTAGAAGCAGGTTTGATAAGTAAGTGGGAAAGAGTGTTGAAAAACAGTGCTCTTTGTCCTGTATGGATCTGTATGGATTTACTTTCTCCCCCTGGGAGGAGGGCTCTGCTTCCAAAACAAATGGTCATTGCCAGTGTTGGAATGGAAAGTTTGATAAAACTTTTGGTCCTGTGCATTTACCAGATGCTGTGGCTGGTGCTGTGCGAAGGGCATCTGCCCCGGCTGCCTGGAAAGTTCTGCTGTGAGGGTCAAATGGCCTGAGATGTAAGGTGAGGTCTTCACAGACCTCAGTGACCTTGCCCTGACAGGGATCCCTCTTGCCCAGTTTCAGATTTCTCCATCTCAGGAAGGTGGAACTCCCTTATGTACGTAGGATTTTGCTGGAGAATTACCCTCTAACTCAAGCCTTGGTTATATCATCCAGCTGCCTGTTGGGTGCATCTTTGGTGAACCATCACTCCCAAGGGCATCAACCACTCAAACAGCAGTGTCACCAAGTGCCAGGTGTGACTAAACAATGTCACTTGTAATCTTCAGCAAAGTGTGAGCCATAATGGAGCTTATAACACTCAGAATAGTCACAGTGGTTGCCTACTGTGACCAGCTTTGTTACAAACTTTCCTGAAAAACAATCCCAGTCCAGTGTTTCAAAGCTACTGCAGCCACAGCTGCCTCTGTGCTGTTGAGTTTTCCCTTTCCAAAAAGGTGTTGGAGATGCCAGTGTTTGCAGGGGAGGTGCCCTGGGGTGGAGAGGACCCGATAGCAGGAGACGACTTGAAGGATGGTCCAACAGGGGACTTTTGTCCCATAGGCATCTGTCCTGGATGTGGAAAGCCTTGTGGGAGGGTTTAGGCTGCTGCTGGTGGTAGTGGGGACAGCCCAGCAGGGGTAGCAGCCTTTCTGGAGGAGAAGGTGAGCGTGGCTGGGAACCACATCAACAGGATAAGGACCCGCTCAGAGCACAGGCGAGCCTTCATTGAGAATAAGCTCAGACTGGGGAAAATGCCTGCTCACAGCACCAAGTGCCTCCTTGTAAAGGCAGGATAGCTTGGGGTGTCTGCAGGGCTGGGGGAGCAGTGCCAGCCCTGCCTGCGGCAGCGTGCATACCTCCTTGCAAAATGCCTACAACATGTAGTATCATAGCCTAAACCAAGTGAATCTTTATTTATTTTTGTGGCTAGGATTGCTGTGAACTCAGGAAGAGCTCCGGGATGGATGTTCTTCCCAGCATTTACATCAGTCTGAAGGACAAACTGTCTCGACTCAGGTGGGTTGTCGTGAAGCTTGGTATCTGCTTGTACTTATCTTTGCAAAGCTGCAGCTGAGGGCATGTACTCGCTTACAAACAGCTCTGTGCTATCACTGAGGGGGTAAAGCAAAGGCTCAGAAAATTGCACGTGGACCAGGCTGGAGCCCACCATACTGCCCTTTCTCTGTGACAAGGTCATTGCTTCAGCGTTACGCTGGCTGCTGTGACAACGAGCACATCAGGCCAGCAAATTCTCAATTTTTATTTTTTTTTTATTTGCTGAAACTGGAACTTTTCAGAGGTCCTGATAAAACTTCCCTTAAGGACATGTTTCAAATCTAGGAGGGACTTTCTTGTCAGACCTAGAAAGAATGAGAAACAGCCAGATAAAAAGGGCATGAACTCATAGTGTGAGCAACAGAGACCAAACTCCCTGCTCATCGTGCTCGAGACAAGATGCATGAACTCACCATCCCAGTGAGTCCCTCGAGACTGGGGTCAGGCCAGGAGCTAACTCAGTTTATCTTCTGGTGAATAATTTCAGGTCCCATCTTGACAGGGAATGGGAAAACTGTGGTGATTAGGAGATGTTTTCGGAGCTGACAGCACTGTTTCTTGCCTGGCTTTAGTGACAGGTTGTGATGAGGCGTTAGCAGGTTGTGGGATGATCAAAGGGAGAGGGCAGGGATTCCCCAGGCCAAGAGGGATGCTGGGTCTCACTCCAACGCCACCTTAGAGCAGAGGGCAAGAAAGACCAGGGGTTTATGCCTCCCCCTTTGGCTTTGTCCTGGTCTTTCCTTAAAATGATAAACAGCAACAGTCAGCTGATAATGATTTAATACGTGGAAAGCCTGAGCTTTATCGCTATCCCTATCCTGACTCCTTTTATGTCTCCAGTAGAAATCTCATGAGCAGCAAGATATAAACCGGCTGAGTTTGTACCCACAAAAGGTAATGTAGCTGAGCCTCATAAATCCCACCGGTTTATACATATCAGCCCTGTTTCTTCAGCAAAGGCAAAACTACCAGGTACCAGCAGTGATGAAGAGGAGGGCTGTGGTCAGGCCTGAAAAGCAATTTGCACCCCAGGTGTCAGCAGAGGTGGGAGCTCAAGCACCAGCGCTGCAGTGCGGCTGTGATGCTGAACTGGCCTCACCCCTGTTTTCAGGCAGGAATCATTTCTTAGAGAACCAGCGGTGGAGGCAGCCCTGCAACAGCTGGGATGCCTCTAGGCGGACGGGAGCGTGTCTGATCACAGCGGGACACACAGCCTCTCATTCCTTGTCCGGCTTTGCACGAGCCACTGGCAGATCCTGGAGCCAGGGAGTCCCTCCTGACCGTTCCCATCGCGCTGTGTGGCTCCCCGCGCCCCACCTTGTGTCTGAAAGTGCCAAGAGGCTGATGAAGCGTTGCCCAGCGTGAGCCTGGAATCGGGCCCCAGATCTGCTTGGGCTCTCAAACCCCCCCTTTGGATGGAACCTCTACAGCACCGGCTGGCAGGTTCTCATCCTGCGGACAATGTGAGGAGCTGGTCCTGCACAGCTGGGGACCATTGCCCCTGTCCCCATGGTGCGCAAGTCCCAGGGACCATGACCCCTGGTTAGTGTGGGGGCACAATCATTTATCTCCTTCTTTTTATTCCTGAAGAGATCGTCCGGATCAAAATGATGGTGTCTGCAACGGGACCACCCAACTGTCACACCTCTGCCCTACGGCTAAAGGCAAGGAGTGTAGGTCCTGGGTTTGGTGGTTTTAATACTGACTTGCCTTTTGGGGGGAGGTGGAGGTTGGTAAGAGATTCCTGGAGATACTGAGTGAAGCATCCATCTCGCCTGTCTCGGATGCACGCCTCCATCGGTGCTGGTGCAGCACGTTCTGCAGGTGTCTGTGTCCTGCCGCTGACTGCAGAGAGCCTCGGAGACTGGCTTAGGCTCATAAATGTCCTTAGGAACCTAAAGAAAAAGAAATCCAAATTAAATAAAGGTTTATGGATTAAACTCCTTGATAGGAGACTCTTACAAAAAATTCAGTTTACTTTCATTCATTTAAGGAGAACTAAACTGAGTCATGGTCATTTTAATTCTGCTAAAAATGGTACAAAGAAGTTTAATGTGACTTATCTTAATCCACTTGAAAAATCAATTCAGATTAATTTTCTTGAGTGTCTTGCATAGTTTGCCTTTGATTTTTCAGATGCTAATTAGTTTTACTGTGCGTGGCTGAGACCTAGCATGACCATAGTTTCCATCAGTCACAGAAAATGCTTCTGTGGCTATGTGCAGACTTTAAATACAAAGCTCATGTGTTGGATAAGTAGGATGGAGAACGCTCCTGGGTAGGTCCTGTAACAATTACAAAGAATCACTGTGGTCAGCAGGGACCTCTGGAGGTCTTGAGTCCAGCCCCTCTGCTCAGAGGTGGGGGGCAGGGGGCAAGCTGCTCGGGGCCATGTCCAGTTGGGTTTGAATACCTGCAAGGATGGAGACTCCAAAACCACTCTGCGCAAATGTTTCCAGTATTGGACCACCTTTATAGTAAAAAAGGTTTATCTTATGATTCAAACCCACTTTTTTCTATTTTTCTGTTTCCTTTAGCATGTGATGCAGAGCCGAAGACAACCAATAAGTGACCAGCACTGCTCCCTGGGAACAGCTGTGCTCGGATCATCCTGGAAGGTTTGAACTATCTGACAAGAGTCTGTGCTTCAGCTGCTCCTGGTCTGAGACTGAGCTACCTGGGGCTGCTGCATACCTTGGCAAGAGGTGCAGAAGCATTGATCAGACCGACTGCAAAAGCAGCAGCTGCACCTTGAGGAGCAGCTTCACCTGGAGCACCCTGCAGAATCGGAAGGGGTTTTCTGCATGGCACAGTGATGTGGAGATGCCCCTCAAAATGGATGTGTTTGGTAGGACAGGGGTCTACCCGAACTACCCCAGTGGGACCTTGTCCTTTCATGGGGTCACCTGTGATGGTGTGACCTAGATGCACCGGTTTGAGTATGATTTTGCTGAGCCTCTGTACCCCGACTTTTGGCTTTTAAAGAAAGAGAATAGTCAGGATAAGGTGGCTGGGGGAGACGCTGAGGAGATCCCAGCCTCCTCGCATTCCCTTGGGGAGCTGCTCCCTGGAAAGCATCTGAGTCAGAAGAATTGGCCTGTGCTTGGGTTGCAGCTGATGCCAGCGCTGTTGCCGTAGGTAGCTGGGGGAAGAAGGGAGCGACGTCTGCGTAAAGGGTCTCGTAAGCAAACGTGGTGCTGAGAAGCCCGTGGTTTAGAGGTGGACAAGGCTTGCTAGTTCACACAGTTGCTTGTCCAGTGGCCAGTGCGGCTCCCAGCAGTAGATCCATTAATGTTCTGTTTAGTAGGAGTTAAAACCTTTATTTTTTTTTTAATTTTTTTTTTTATTCCCCCACCCCTGCCAGGGATAGTGATGTGCCACTGCGCTGCTGCCCTTGCCGTGCTGGTGCGGGTGGCAGGCGGTGGCAACGCGGGGTGCAAGGTCCCTGCCGGGCTCCCACCCCCGGGTCTGCGCCCCCAGCAAGGTGCTGTGAGCTGGGGGGCTGGCAGGGGCTGGGGCAGCCGGGCGGGGGGCGCTGCCCAGCGGCAGAAGTGACCGCGGCGCGCAGCCCACAAGGGGGCGCTCTCAGCCCGCGGCTGGCGCTGCTGCCTTCCGCCCCCCTCCCCTCCCCCCCTCCGCCCCCTCCTCCTCCGCCCTGCAGCCCCCGCACCCCGGAGACCCCCAGCGCTGCCGCTGTGTGCGCCTCGTTCGCTGCTGGGGGACCCCGCGGAGGTTCTGCGTTACAGGGGGTGGCTGAGGGCTGGGACCCCTCAGAGGACCCCCATTATGGGGGGTGGGCTGAGGGCTGGGACCCCGCGGAGGCCCCCTGTTACAGGGGGTGACTGAGGGGTGGGTCCCCGCAGAGGACCCCAGCTACAGGGAGGTGACTGAGGGCTGGGACCCCATAGAAGACCCAAATTATAGATGAGTGACCACAAGTTGGGACACCACAGAGGTCCCACGTTACAGGGGGGTGACCGAGGGGTGCTCTCGTGTTGGGTGGTGTCTTACCTGCCCCAGCACCCCCGCATCCTGCCCATGCTCCTCTTCCCCTTGGTGGCTTTTGGCTTGACCGCAGCTGTCAAAGTCCAATGGTAGCAGAGGGGACTGTCCCATCGTGGGCTAACTTAGCGGTGCACGCTGCAAAATGACCTTTGGGGACACAAAGTGACATTTGCAGCCCCCTTGCACCCAGGGCTGGGGAACAGATGGGTGGGAAGCAGTGAAAATTCCCTGCACACACCGTTGCTTTTTGGCAGGATGGGTCAAGCCGCAGGCGGGGGATCGGTGGAGCTGCACGGGCTGCTGAGAAGCTCAAAACTTGCACCCTCCAGAAGTCAGCAGAGCCAGAAGAAAAAGAGAAAGAAACTTCTACAAAGCACCTTGCAGAGATGGTGAGTCCACTGTTGCTCCATTCTGCAAGTGGGAAAACTGAGGCAGGGTTTGAAAAAACCATTTGCCTGTGGTCACCTAGCACAGGAACGCATCTTGGTCTCAGGGGGTCTGGTCAGCACCACGCCGAGGGCAGTGTTAGTACCGAGTTACTGCCTTTGCCCCAGGTTCTTTCAGCCTTGGAGCTGTGATGGATAAACATTTCTTGTGCTCGCTGTACAAAATAAAACCAGAAGTGGCAAGGTAGGGTAGAGGAAAAGAAAAGTCACCAAGGCATGAGAATCTGCTCTTCTACTGCTCACCAAAGGGCTGGCCTGAAGACAGATTTTAATTTTTGAAAGTTTTCCTGGGGAGAAAAAGACAAATAAAACACTGAACAAGGCCAAACCAAAGCCACTGGCTGTTGAAATCCAAATGTTTAAAGTTTATTCTCTTTTAACTTCTATAAAAAACATGTGAAATGGAAAAAGAAATCCGCTTTCTTATGACCCAGTAAGTCAAGAGTTAGTGTTTCACAAAATGGTCCAACAAGATCCAGTGTCTCAGAGATGAAGCTGGACAGTGGCACCTGGACGGGAGATGCCCATTTCCACAATCAGGGCACGAACAACCAGGTCCTCTTAGCAGATCCAGGTGGACTGCCTGCGCTGCCAAAGCCCGGTGTATGCGCGGGTGGGCAACCAAAAGAGAAGCTGCTCTGGTGATGGGTGGAACAGCTGCTGCTTATAGAGGCTCTTCGGTCTGTGCTACAAGAAATGTCAGATTACACAATTAAATCAGTCCCTGTTGGTTTTAAGCCTTATGGATCTGTAATCCTAAGGGTGCACTGATGGATTTGCTGCCATTTTACCCGTATTCATTGCCAGAATATTTTGTTCCAAGACACTAGCCAGAGCAAAGGGGCTGTAAATTGTACCCCTGCATCAGCCCTGGCAGAAGCGTGTCTGATGCTGTAGAGGGTCCAGAGGGGACAGCGTGGCTGAAGCAGAGGCTTCCGACTGACTGTGTGGCCTCAGGGGGCTTTGAAGTGAGGACACAAGAAGCACTCGGACTTCACTGAGCCTCCGGCAGCCCCAGCGACAGGGCAGAGCGCTGCTTCTCCTCTCCGTGCAGGCTGAAGCTTCCTTTCTCCTGGCAGCAAGCTGCACCCACACCTGGAACACCCCTCGCTGTGTCCATGCCTGCACTTGTTCTGCCAGAAATAAAGATTTTGTGTAGGAGAAGTGTGCTTCCAGTTCACCCTGGCATGGACAGAAAGGAGAAACAGCCACAAAAGTTGCTCATCTTGAGCTGTTGCAGCCATGGGACCAGCCATGGACCCAACTCCCACGTTCAGCTGCAAAAACAACTCCTGTGCCCAGGCTCAGCCCCACCCCCTCTTCATCCCCAACACAGCTCCGCCAAATTCCACTTCCCAACACCCATGTAGTGGGTGCTCCCAGCTGCAGGCAGGGATCATGGTGGTGGCACTGTGCAGCCCCATGTCCCTGTGCCACAGCTAAGGACAGCGCTGGAGAAACCTCCACCCAAAGCTGGCTCTGCTGCTCTGCTCAGCTTCCACTTTAGCTTGGCAGACCATGCCCGGGAGTTACATATTTTATCCCCGGAGTGCCAAGCTGCTCCATCCCCAGGCTGCATTCAGGGATTAGCATGCAAATAAGCCCACTGCTGCCTCAGACTGCGATAATTAAAAGTGAAGTTGTAAAACAAGCAGCATCAATTTTTGGTGCACATCCCCAGCAACACATGGTGATTGGACTGAGTTAGGAGACATTTCCAGCTACGCAGCAAACTCTAAATAGCCTGGAGAGAATACATGGGAATTTAGCTTGTGCAGCAATTTCAGATGTCAAAACAAGTTTCCTTGTTAATATGAAACTATTTGGACTTTGCATTTTTAATTAAAGCTTTTAATTATCCAACTGTATTTTATTAGCTTTTATGAAGACAGCTGCTTTAAATGCTGTAAGCCAAATCTGTGCTCTGAAGCACTACTTGTCCGAGACAGGGTTTCGGTTGTGAACAGCCTTCGTTGTGAGTAAATGGGGTTGTTTAATTTAAACTAGAATTTACTGTCCCAGCTTGATTGAAACTCTTTTATGGCATAGACAACAAATAGCCTTGGTGGGAGCATTCGTGCGCCCTGTGGCTGGGGGGGGGATGCTATGCTGGCAGCTCAGGGACTCGCCCGCCAGCCCTTTCCAGGGTGAGCATCAGCTGCTTCTGCAGGGGGTTTCTCTGCCCACCTCCCCGGCCTCCTCACATTGTTTTGCCTTGGAGCACTAGACCGAGACTAGAAGGTCCTGTCTGGAAGCCTCTTGCACCCTTGTGATGGGTTTTGAGGCGCCGAGGCCCCAGAGCGGGTGCTGCTGGAGGGTCCCTGTGGAGCAGCCGAGTCAGCCTCCCCGGTGCGGGGGCTCGGGGGAGCTCGCTGGGCTCTGGTTTGCAGGAGCTCAGGCTTGATAGCTGGTTTTCTCCTGTGCCTGCTCTTCAGTACTGTGATTGCAGACGATCTTTATCAAGCAATAGTTAGCGCTTGTGGTCCGGGTCATGACATGGGTTACTTTATTCATTGGGCGTGTGTTATTTACAGCTGCAGGGTGGCCTCTCTTGGTTCACAGCAAGACAATAGTTTAACAGGTTGTGGAAGCCTTTACGTCCCGCCTGTGCGGGAGAAGAGGTGAAGAGGAACAGAATATTTGAAGACAATTGCAAGACAAGAGCTGACAGAACAGGGTTTCTGGTTGGAGCACAGCCCTGTGCTGAGCTCAGCGCCAGCTTCATGGAGAGTGCTCTGGTCCGAGACGTTACTCTTCATCACTGTCAAAAATCAGCAAAATGTACTAAATCATCTGTAATGTGCTGAGAAGAAAGGCAAAGCAGGCAGCTTTTAAGCACTGATGCAGGTCAGTCTGCAGGCACCGGGAGCTGGCGGGATCGCAGGCTGAAGTGATGACAGCCGTGCATGAAGCTGGAAGGGCAGCTCAAGACCCCGCGTGTGCGTTCCTGCGTTAAGAGGACAGATCAAAAGCCTTGGTGCTGGGCAGGACTGTTCTCTCCAGACCTGTGTGTAGCTGCTGGCAACGAACTTTCTTCTGTCCTCTTCTGTCTTTCAGGGGAGTTTAAGCTGGGATTGATACAAGTGGGAGACTGTTCAAAGGAGATGCCACTACCTAGCGTGGGGTGTAGGGGCCGGAAGGACAGCAATGCAGGCACAGGTAACGCACACGTCTATATGCTTGTGCGTGGACATGAATTGAATGTCTCCTGCTTGCTTTGCACTAGCGCCTGCGCTGAGCACTTGTACCTGCGCAGCTTTGCAGCGCAGACAGACGGATTCCTCCGACGGATGGATTCAGAAATACCTCCCAGGTATCCCATCCCCAGTGAAAGCTGCTGTTTGCACCAAGGGCTGCCCTGTGCTTGGGGATAGTTTTTCTCTGATGATCTGTGTCCAGCAGATCATTGGGAGGGGCTCTGACACCCAGGCAGGGGCACGTCCCAGCAGACCTCTGGAGGGAAGTGACAGTGGTGGGGATCGTGTCCAGCTGGCGGGTGATGCAGGTAGACAGAGCAATAGAGCATGGGGACTTGGTTGGGCTGGGGTTAGAGGAAGATGGCTCTGAAAATCTTATGATGTGAGTCCTGGTCAAAGTCCCGTTGTCTGGCTCTTAGCAAGGACTCAGTCTGACAGCTCTGCTGTGGCCCGGTGAGTTTATTGACTCGTTAGGAAAAATCAGGCATCATTTGGTGTCATTTCATTCATCTTTACTTTCCTCTGCCTGATCTGAGTCTGATGCTAGTAATGAAACTCAACCTTCTCCAGCACGGGGCTGGAAGGGGCCGGTGCCGTGAGCGTGCAGCAGGTACCGCTCCTGGGCGAGCGGCAAATGGGGCACTTGGCTTCTCGCTGCTGCTGGTCACTTCACCAGGCAGTGGGATTGTAGGAGGGAGGAAAAGACTGGAGGGAGGAATAAGAAAGCTAATGAACCTGAGAAATGGAGACAAGGAGTCAAAGTGGAGCTGGAAAGGAACAGGCTTGTTGTCACTTAATAAACATGTTTGTACTGCTGACAGCATTGCCCTCTGGATTTGTAGGGGCAGATTTTGGGGGGAAGCAAGGACGGGCTGTGGCTCTGTGGGGACGCCCCAGGGAGCAAATCCTGGGGGGCTTCAAACCCTGCTTCTGCCTGGGGAAGCAGCACATGTTGGGTCCTGTGCAGTCGGAGAGAAGTAATAAAAGGACTTGAACCTGGTGCCAGATCTTCTCAAGCTGAAGGAAGCAGCAGCAGGCTGAGTACCTCCAGGACATGGACTGAGACAAAGAGATGAGCGGCAGCAATATCGGGTGTGTGGGACAGCCGCAGCGCAGACAGGACCTTCCATCCCGCTCCACGGCACTGCTCGGGGCAGACCCGGCTCCTCTGCACGTGAGATCTTGTTTCTAGGGTACTTTAATGTATCTCAATCAAAAGGGGCTGGCCTGCAGGTGACACACGGTGTAGAATGTTGGGACAAGATACAGGGAAGGAAACACTTTGCTTGTTGTACTGCTCTGTGTGTAAAAAACATTCAGGAACACATGAAGGTTTTAATGAAACAAAGTGTTTTGGAAAGACCCCAGTCTTGCCTGAAAAAAAACGTATTTTAATGACTCGAAAGTGTTGGAAGTCGTGAACAAATCTGTCTGGTTCCACTTCAGGCATTAAAGGTGGGTCAGAAAAAAGGTACCAGGAAAGCCTGAATTCTGAACACTCAGCGATGAACCTGCTTCTATGCAAAAGCCTCAGTCATTAAGAAGAAATGAGTGAAAGAGGAGTGTTGCGTGTTTGCTGTAAAGCAGAGCATGTCAGGATGGGGAGCTCAGCAGCAGCAGCTCCCTGGCTGTCCCTGCTGGGCTACCTTGGGTGGTAGTAGATCCCTTCTCCTTGGTCCTCTCTGCTCCCAAGGGTTGGAACAACTGTGTGACAGCCCTGCCCTGCACGTGGCCTGGGTGTCCAGTTGCACCAGCCATTGTGGCCTGACCCTACCTGGTTCTCAGCGCTGTTTTCTGGGGGACTTCTGCAGCAAAGATGCTCTGGGACAGGACGGCATCCCATTCAGCAGCACCAGGGCTGTGAAGAAGACCCCAGGACCAGCAATACCTTTACCTGCAAGTATTTGTATCTCAATACCAAGAAGTGCCATAGGTTTTCATTCTCCCTTTGACTGCCCCTTTTTTTTCTTCCCCCTTAGGATCTTTAAGGGGAGGTTTCCAGAAAGAGATGCAGTACTCTGTGTCAGTATCCGGGCCTTGCTGCAGCTGAGAGCTTGTAATGATGAAGATTTAATGCAAATCAAATGGACTTTTCATCTTAGCAGAAAAGTATTTACAGCCCATTAAGTAGATGGGAAAACTGGTCATTTTTTTTGGAGGGGAGCAGAGAAAAATAAATAGTGCTGTGTAAAAATGTGGCCACAAAAGGCTCTTAGCTTGAGAAATTTAGCCTGAGAAATTTATCAGCTTTGGGGATGGAAAACTCATCATTTATATATAAAAATATATCACTTTTAATTACACAGCCAACTTCAGCTTTACTCATTAGTTACTTACGCTACTCTGCCAAGTTACACAGTGGCGAGCTGGCTGGAATATTTTATATGGCATTTTATCCTGGATTAGAAAAGTCAGCATATGGCTCCACCAGCCTTTGTTTTCACTGGTCATAGGGTAGGGAACTGAATGCAAAAAAATGGAGAAAAACTGGAAAATAGGATGGGAAGAGGAGGGTGAGCGCCTGGGAATGTGCTCCTGCATATGTTTGGGATGGCTGGCTCTGGCACATGTGGGTGCCTTTGGGTGTGCAGCTCTCTGCAGGCGGGTGCTCTGCTATGAGGCTGCGCAGCCAGGGCTCCTGGTGAGGCATCAGGGATGGGAGCATCCCGGGTGAAGGGGCTCCAAACTGCCTTTCTTAGCTCTGACCCCTCTTCTTCACCTGGATCACATCCGCATCTCCTCCCGACTGATGCTTACGCCATCTGCAAATACCTCTGATAAGGCCCTGACTCGTTGCTGGGGTAGCCGATTTCTGCACCTAATTACTCTCGCTTCTAAGACAGTTTTTCTTAATGCTTTGCCCGAAATATTTCCATTTGTAGCTTCAGGCCCCAGCACTCCTTGTTTTACCATTTCCAGATCATTTGAATAATCCCCCTTTCTCCTTTGATGGTATTTCCCTGGAGGTATTTATAGCATTATCACACTCCCCATTTAATCTCCTTTCTTACAGACTGTATAAAATTAAACTCCTCCATCTCCTCTCCCTTGTCTGCCATGTCCTCTCAGCTTTGTATGTTTGTGGCAGCTTGTTTTAAGGCATCTCCAGTTCGGCGTGACCCCTCTGATACCCCACGGGAAGCCACGGCCGAGGGCAGCCCACCCTAGTGCAGGGCTGTGTGGAGCCTGGGGGTTGCACGGTCCTTCGGAGGGTCTGCAAAGGACCCCTTGTGGTTCAGGGCATCCATCAGCATTGCCCCAGGGCACGAAAGCTTTGATGGGAAGCCCAGTGTAGTGTCAGCAGCGTATCTATGTTGTTTGGTGTGAGCAGTGCTAAGATGACCCCACGATGTGCCTGGTGTGCCAAAGATAACCGTGGGCGATAACTGTGTCCCCCAGCTGGCTGGGGCTGCTGGAGCCTGGTGGGGTGTGATGGGTCCTACTGGTTCAGCCAGGGAACCTGCAGAGAGCTGCCAGTGGTGGGGGATTTGGAGAGGATCTTCCTTTGAGATTCAGGTTATTTTCTGAGCACAGAAGCCCCAGCAATGTGAGCTGCTTTGAGTGTGGGGGACAGTGGAAGGGCACGCCAGCACTCCCACTCCTCCCGTGAAACCACACAAACCAAATGCAGCCAAACAAACATCTGCCCTTCTTATCCATGGAAAAGATCAGGCAGAGCACAAAGAGTTTCAAAGACAACCATTTTGCTCTCCTACACCATTGCTTCCACTCAGCTGCTGCTTCCTCCTTCTCCCCTCCCTATCGCTGGTGGCAGAAGAGCTCAACCCACTCACAGTGAGCCAAGCTGCAGCCTCCAGCCGCTGCGAGAGGGGAGCAGAGGGTGTCAGGGGCTGCAACAGTGGGAAATTTTAATTTGAAGCACTTTTTCAGGAGCAAACCACATCCTTGGAAACAAAAGGCTTGCAGGAAATGTCTGCTTCTCCCCCCCTACCCGTCAGAAACTGAAATGTTCATTTTTGCATTCTGGAAGAAAAATAAAACATTTCCAGTGAAAATGGAAAATAGTTGGTGTTTTTAGAACTTGCCCCAAAGGAGGGAGACGGTCACTGTTTCTCTTACAGTCTCCCAAGCCAAGCTGGACGGGCGCACAAAGCTGCTGGAAGTCTGTAGAACCTGGGTTGGGGTATGTGGCTTTACCTCTGCCATGCACCGACTACAGGGGTCCTGTTTCTTCTTGGTCCAGCCATGACTGATGTTGTATCCCCAGAGATGGGCTGAAGCAGAAGGGGAAGAGCAGGGAGCGGGACTTCCCAGTACACTGCTGGTTTGGGGTTTGGGGAAGCCCAGCGTCATGGGCAGTGGTGGGGAACGGGGGGCCGCGCCGTGGAAAATGCCTGCACCAAGATGGGTGTAATCCCCCCCAGTGGGCAAAACCAGATTACCAGGGAGAGGGAAAATAAACCTTTAAAATAATTGTATCTAATCAGTAACTCTGAAAAGGCACCACCCTGGCAGGGAGATACTGACTGGTGGGAGGCTTTGAAACCTGGACTGGGGAACAGGCGTAGATGAATACAGCTTTTCCCCTTAAATGTGAAATATTCCTTTCAACTACAAAAACCCATTTCCCTGCCCCACTTTCTGGCAAAGAAATTGGGAATGGGAAACTGTGGACAGGGTCCAGTGTAAATGTGCACACTGAAAGTTCCTGCTGAAACAGAGAAAAGGAGAGTTTGTGACTCCCACGGCCAAGTCCTGGGTGGGAGCTGCCTGGTTTTGTAGCAGATGTCCCTGTTGCTGTGGCTGTATTTCCCCCCCTGGAACCAGTACTCACCCTGCACGGCTGCGCAGGGCTGCCATGGCACCCGTGTCTGCAGGACAGGAGGCTGCGAGCGCTGCCTCATGTTCCTTTCTGGCTCATAGCACCCAACACCTTGTGTCACCCAGTAAACTGGAATTAATGGGCAAAGTTCACAGTAGCATCATTGTTTTGCATGTGTGGGATATTGAAGGCAGCCCTCCCTTTTTGCAGTTACCTAACTGGCAAGAAATCAAGGGACGCTCAGAGCAAAAAAAAAAAAAAACCCAACAAAAAAAAAAACCCCAAACCCAAAAAACCCCAAAAACCTCAAGTCTTATGTCAAACCTTAAGTCATATGACAGAGCAGTAAATAATGGATCTGGTGACCTAGACCTACAAATATTTACATTCCCTTGGCTTGGCTGATAGCAGGGGCTCGTCTTACCATGTCTCACCTAATTAGCAGAGGGCTACGAGAATCCAGTGGTGGGTTCTGGTTTCTTTTTCACCTCGTTTGTAATGCATGCCGCTCTCTTGCTTGCCATGTAGTTTGCACATGGGTACATGTCTGCAATAACATATGGGCAAGGTGTGTGGTTACGCCCGGGAACTGGCAGGACTCAGATGCATCAGCAGCTTGGAGGCTGAGAACAAGTTCCTGCAGCCACCCAAGAAGGTGCTGGCCTTGATCCCCTTTTCCTCTCGATTGCAAAACCAGTCTGAGATAAAAAATTCACGGTGGACTGCAAGCTCCCTGATTTTAGGGTTCTTCCAGCCCAGGGGCTCAGCTGGTGTATCTGCTCCTAATCCAGCCTTGCCTGTACGGCTGCCTGGGAACAGTTCCTGGCCCGTGCTCTGCCCTGATCCGTGCCCAGGCACGGTTTGGGAGGGTGCTGGTTGGCACTGGTCAAAACCTGTGGTCAGGAATGTCATGAATGATCAGACTCTACAGATTGCGAGTTCATGTTCAGGCCTGTGTCCTGGCTTGGGTTAGTTTCCATGTGCGGAGGGAACTTGCTGAGGGCAGGACCATTTTGTGCAGATGCAGGAAAGCGTGGTAGGAGACATGCACAGTTTAGATCATCAGAAAAAAAAAATAATCAGAAAAAGGTAGAACAGTAACTGGCTACAGTTGACCAAACCGCAGTGTGGTGAGTGGACAGAGGATGTCCAAGGCAGCTCCAGCCCTGCTGGGCTGGGTGTGGGTGCAGAGGAGCCGGAGCTGTGGGGGCTTGCTGGGGGGGATACCTCCCTGCGGCTGCAGCAGAGATGCCCACTGAGAAGGACCAGGATTGCCTGACCTGACGTTGCCTGACCTGGCAGCAGTAAAACAAAGGCAGAACTCGCTCCTGGTCAGGACACCCTGCCAATGGAAACTTTTCTTCATTTTGAAAAATTCAACTTAAACCCCTCCTTTTGATGGAAGCCTGACTATATTCCTCAAACAGCTTTTAGAACCAAGGACTCTGAAATAGTTGTGTGATGAAATCGTTAACATGACCAACAATGGCAGTTTGGGAGTAAAGGGTAAGTCTTCTTTACACCAATAGGCAAGTTATTTTGCGACACAAGCTCTCTAGGTCAGAGGTAGGAAATACCAAAGCAGGAAACAGGATTATCTATTTCTTTTTTTTTTTTTTTTTTTTTTTTTTTTGTCATGGCCTATCCTTACCCCTCTTTCACATACGTCTTTGCCCCAGGCAGTGCCTCAGCTTTTTAAAGGATCACCACGTAGCCCTTTAGGAAAAAAAAGAAAAAAAAAAAAAGGAAAATCTACTTTCTAACCCCAATGACAGGTTGGAAATGGGGTGCTAAAGTACTTCACACTTAGGTAAATATGTTTCCATTGTTCTATTAAATCATAGTTTACTTTTTAGAATTGCAAACACTTTAACTGGGCACAGAAAGCAACTAGGAGCAGACCCTCCCTTTCCATTGTGCAGAAATGGAACTATGCGGGTTTGTAACTGCGATTGTTTTGTGGACCAGCTGATGTTCATGGACCATCAGTGGTGCAGATCACAGCTGAGCAGCTCTCAAGCCCACACACTGCAGATGACGTGCTGTCCAGGAGGCCGTCTGGCTCATGAAATGTAAACTATGAAAACCTGGACCTGAGACGGGCTCTCTTCCCTGCCTGCTTTCAGCTCCTGCATGAGATACGAAGATACATCAGAGCATGTCTGACTTCAGGGCAGGCTGGAAAATCACCACGCAGTGACGATGGGCTGTATCCTGGGGGGCTTTGGCTCCACATGCTGTAGGTAGGGAGGAGATAGAGAGGGAGCCAGGGGCTCCCAAACGGAGCCTGGGTTTGGTGAAGGCTGTTGGCTGGAGTTTGCTGCTTTCCCCAAGCATCAATTTGCTTTGCAGGCTATGAAGGCAGTTTAAAAATGGACCATTTTACCCAGCAGATGCGCAGATCCAGCTTTGCTAACAACCATGCTGGTGGGGCTTCTACTTTCATAGCTCAGCTCCTACAAAGCAATCAATCAAATCTGTCTCATTTCCATCTGTAGGTCACTTCACCTCCAGAAACGATGCCTGGGGAAAGCAGGATGCAAGGAGCATCCCTTGGAGCATCCCTTGGAGCATGCACAGACACACATGCTGCCCTTTCCCAGCCGCAGCTATGGGGGGGGGAGTCACATCTCTTTGTTATGCCCTTTCTGCTGCTGAGCTGCTCCCGTGCCTGTTCCCCAGCAGTGACAGACTGAATCTGGCTTGTTTAGCTGGAAACGAGTGGTGTGCGTCTGCGGCAGGCTGGGAGCTGGCACAGTCCCGGGGCAGGGAGGCAGGCTGGGGCACGCAGGGTACTGGGGCAAACACCTGCAGAGACGCGTACTGCCACGCGTGAGGTGGGCCGTGCTGATCCGTGCACCGTGCAGCTCTGCGTCTGCCTCCACACATGGCTCTGCTCATCTCAGTTCCAACGCTTCTCCTGGTTTTAGTGTCGTTTCTTTCCCTCAGTCTCTCACCAGAAATAGTGAGCGCAGGAAAAGACCTTGAGATCAAAGATGGACAGTTTTCATTCCCTGAAAACAAATTCCCTGGGTTTTGGGTGTTTTGGTTTTGGTTTTTGTGTTTTTGTTTTTTTTTTTTTAATTTGGGGTTTTTTTGGGGTTTTTTTGTGACCTTCTGTTAGCCAGGTGCTTGCAAACAGGAGGTAAAGCATTGCTGGAGTTGGATGGGCATTGGCCAATGTGAGAAAGGACCCAGGGACTTGCAGACACAAGCTGACTCTCTCCTCCTGCCCTGCTGGTTGCCTTCCATACCTGCACAGCTTTGGCCAGGCAACGGGCGAAGCCTGGGCATTGTGTGCAAAGGCCATTCCTCCTCTGAGCTGCAGGTATTGCTTCAAAATGCCTTTTTCTTGACTTTCATGGGCATTTCAGCAGCATCCAGCACTGCAGAGCCCATTAGCTCTGCTTCTTGGCTGAACAGCCTTCGCTTCTGCTGGGGCACTCAGCTGGCTCTTCCCAGAGTCCAGATAAAACTTTAAATGAAAGAAAAACAGCTGGGAAGTGCAGGGTTGTGTGACATGCTGGCCCAGCTTGCAGGAGCTCGGCTGCACAGGGATGGCCTGATTTTGCTTCCTCTTGATCCTGGCGTGCAATGATGCAAAGCCCTTTTGAATTAAATTATTAAGCTGGTGATAAGAACATCGTGCTCAATTTGTTGCCGTTCCGCTAAAATGTCACATACATGATTTATATGGAGGAAGGGATAAAAAGAGGGGTACAATTATGAGGTTGACCCTACATAAATTAAGGAGAAGCCCCACCCCTCACAGAGCCAGGTTGTTTTTGCTGGGGTGGATTGGGTTACAGGAGCACCACCGCAGTGCAGCAGTGCAGAGGGAACAGGGAGCGGGGGGCTGGGTATAAAGGGGCAGGCTGGGTGTGTGGGGTGGCAGTGGGGGCTGAGGGACCGGGCTGGGGAGGGAAAAAATACAAATTGTGAGTCTGTACAATTGCCAACCAGCAGCAGTGGCTCTCGGGAACAAGTACTAAAGGAAAACAGCCCCTGTGGTGCACTGCCTGTACTGCTGCTGGGCTTTTTATTTGCCAAAATGCCACCTCCAAAATATGTGCACTGCAATGTTTCAGCAGAGGGAGGGAAAAGCCGTTTCTTCCTCCTCTCCTTGCTGTTACAAGCAAAAAAACCTGCTACCTGATGTAGGCTCTTTGTTGAAAGCTGGAATAAACACAGCCTCACATCTGTCTTCGGTGGCCTTTTCTCCCTAGGATGCTTGGTGCCAAGGAAGGAGGTGCCGAGGAGGTGACAGGAGCAGCTGAGGACCTGGAGAGCCAAGCCGAAGGCTGTGGGGATGGACTCGGGTGGTGCAGCAGAGCCTAGTCCCTGCCAGGAGGCTGTGGAGGTGGGCACGGGGGCACTGGGTGCTAGGGGCTACAGCAGAGACACGGAAGCACGAGACATGTCCACGGCTAGCTAGCGTTTCAGAGAAGGGTCAGCTCTTTCCCCTGCCATGCCTGTCGTGTGCTTTCTTTTGGTTTCTTCTCCGTAAGTCACACTCATTGTCTCTGCAGGGCTGATGGGGGTCTTGCTCTGGCTCTCGAAGGTGAGTTTGATAATGACATTATGTGCAGCCAGAAAAGAGCCACGTTTCCCCACGGGTAGCCCCAGGAACATGCATTGAAATTGTGACCTGTTGGGCCTTCAGCTACTGTGTGTTGGACCCCACACAGCCCTGTGAATGCCTCTTTATCTTAGTTCGCCATGCTCCCTGCTTGTCTAGGCTGGGGGCCTTGCATCATTCTTACAACACTTCTCAGCCTGACCTGTAATGCCCTCGATTGTACAAACAGTCACATGAGTGAATGTTATTCATGTCTCATACAGAGCTCGTACTATGTCTTGGGCAGTGTATTACAAACTTTTCAAAAGAAAAGCAACTGAATAAAACCCAGTCAGCTTTGCTCAAGGACCAGCATCCTCGCTTCTTGTGCTGCAGCCAAGGAGGCTCCAATGGGGCTGTAATTCGCTGCTCACAATGGCTCTCTGTGGCAGACAGGGGACGGGGAAAGCTTCTCTTCACACGGCAGTGGCTGCCGCGCTACGGCCGCAGCAAGCCGGTCACGGGCAAGTGCATCGCGGGGAATGGCAGCGGCTGGGGGCTGTTGAGGGTGGTGGATGTGGCAGCGGGTCTCATCGCTCGTCCCCAGTCTCCCAGGCGTGAGCTGGGAGCTCTTCAGGTCAGGTCTGCAGAGCCTCTCAGGTATTGCAACCAAATGTCAGGTACTGGGGAGCCTAAACTCCCGAGTGACCCATCCCAACAGTACAGCCCAGCCAAAGGACCCCCCAAGCCCCCAGAGACAGAGAACCCCAAGCACAGGCATCAGATGCATTAAAACCTTAATTGTCATTGAAACTACGCTTCCCAAATTTGCAAGGACGGGTTTATGTCTTTTAATATTGAGTAAATTAAGCTTGATGCTAAGACATACTGGCTTGGTGATAAATGGTGTGTGGAGAGATGTTTTATGGGGCCATCACGGGGCACTTTATCCGCTGCCACTCACAAGCTACCAATTCGTTCCTTATTTATTTTCAGAATTAATTTTTATTGATTCCTTCCCCTTCCATTCCCCCAGCCACACAAAATGAGGGGAGGACAAACAGAAGCGGGTGCAGGAGGACGGGACATTGGCTGGCTCAAGGGACTGCAGCGGGATGCGATGTGCCGTGCTGGGTCCCTGGCTGCACTGGGTCTGGAGGGGGTGTTGGGCATCATCCCCCCGTCTCCCTGCTGACCTGCGCGGTGCGGGACTGGGGCTGAGGTCTCAGGGATGGGGGTGCTCAAGCCACCATGAAGCGGGTCAGTGCTGTGGGGGTTTGGGGCTGGGCTGGGCAGGGAGTCAGTGCTGTGGGACCGTGCAGCCTCTGGGAGCTTCGGGGACACACATGTGGGGACCCCAGAGTGGGGACCCCAGTGCCACAGGGATGGCGGGAAGGCTGCAGTGGAGAGCAGCTGGGGTACCTGCGAGGCAGTGGGGCTGTCTGTAAGGTGCCTCTCCATGCTGGGACATGGGGGCTGCACAGGGCTGTCCCAGGGGGCTTCTGCCCTCGGACAGCCCTGCCCGTGGCAGTGTCTCCTGACCTGGCCCAGAAATCCCGCAACGGCAGTCACTGTCTTGTGTGAAGGTGACCACAGCCCCTATGGACAAGGAAGAGGACTGGGTGGGTGGGTGCCTGTGACCACCTCCTCCAGTGCAGTGCCACCAGCTCTGCAAAACTGATGGGAGGGCACAGGAAGAATAGCTGCAATTAACCTCTGATGCCCTGACTAATCAGCTGGCACAGCATCCAAATGGCTCCTTTGAGCCTTGTGAGCAAAAGTAGGGAGGAAAGTGGCCACTTGAGAGCCCTGAGTGCCCCCTTCTCTCCCGTCCCCATGGGCACGAGCCTGCATTAGAGGGCCTGAGTGCTTTTATTTTGCTTAAACCACTTTGAAGTGGAAACCAAATTGCATGTCTCCCTCTTCCCCCCCACCCCCCCTCCTCCAGTTCCCCTGAGCCCTCCTGGTTTTTAATTAGTTCCATCTGATGTTCAGAGGCTTCCAAGAAATAAATGTGCTTTTAAACAAGTTGAAAAAACCGGTGGTGGCAGAGCACGGGGAGCTGTCTCACCGGCTGACGAGGGACATGCAGTGAGCACAGTGCTGCCTGCAGCCAGGCTCCATTTCCCGCTTTGGCCATGGGGACAGCCCTGCTGTGCACGTTTTCCATGCCCATCAGCTGGCATTTGCAGCCAGGTAGCTTTGAGGAGTGTGCTGAGGTAACGGATCATGGAGAAAGGTGCATTATCCTGCCTGCTGTACAGGCGTCAGTGTTCTTCCTTCTGCTCCTGCGCCCGCTCACGCTTTGCTCCACGCTTTCTGTCTGTGGTTCAGCTTCTCAGCCCAAGTTGGAAGAAGCAATAACAAAAGAAACAGTAGCTTACAGGCATCTCATCTCACTGCTTACGGGCACTTCACCTTGCTGGATACAAACCTTTGCTGAGGAAGACTGCATCATCCCTGTCGGAGAGTGGAATAACTTTATTTTAAAGTCCTAACTCTGTGCAGACACTGGGAAAGCAGAAGAGGCCACAGCCTCACAAAAATGTGCTAGCCAGAGTCCTTTGGGACAGCAGGCATGAAACCCCCTTCAGGGCTTGTACTGCACATCTTCCCTCCTCTTCTCCCTGTCCTCCCTTCATTCCTATGCCACATACAGCACTCAGGACAGGCTGCCAGAGGAGGGTTTTATTCCCACGTAGATTAACTTTTACCTTGGTTCCCCTTGTTGTCTTGATAAGCAATACCAATAATCTTAGCAGTGTTTGCTCTTTTGATTTGGGGAACAGTGAGCTGGAGCATATCCCTCTTATCATGTCATAATTAATCTGCTGTTTTCTGTTCTGGTTGTCAGGTATTAAGCTGCAGTGTGGCTGTGGCTGTGCATTAGGGAAACAAGCTGATTGCAGGTGCATCTCCCAGTCCTGCCAGTGCCCCCGTAACATCCTGGGTGCTCTTACTGCAGCCTGGGCTCGTCTCACAGGGAGGCAACAACAGCTTTCTTCAGACAGCCCATCCTATAAGCATCTGATTCAGGCACCTCAAAAGCACTTAAAAGAGCCAGACATCGAAGGGTAAGTCTTTTTCTACCAACATGAAACGTCTGCATTTCCCGTCCCCCTCTTCTGTAGATACACTCCCCAGCCTCCCATCTACAAGGGGCCCCAATGGTGTGCACGGCTCCCACCGCTCTGCAGCGGGGTGGTGGTCTCCTGGGGAGGCTATCACCTGCCTCGGTAAGGGTGGGTTTAGGTACCAGTTTAGTGCTGTTTTGTCCCCTTGTCACACATCCTGGGTCTGTCCATCTCGTGTTCAGGGTCACTGTGACTTTCTGGCTGTGTTGCACCCAACAGGTCCTGCTTGTCCTAGCCCCAGGCTGTGGGGTGTCACACACTGACTGACTGACAGTACTCCAGGAGTTACTCTGGTTGCTCCCTATGTGTATCATGCTAAAAACATCATGTGCCTGCCCACGCCCCAGATTTGTTCTTGGGTCCCCATTTTGCAATTGCCTATATTTTTGTAGATGTTGTTAGGAACATTAGGCTGGGAGCGGTCGTCAGACATTCATTCATTAGAATCCTCTCTCTCCCACTTTTAGGCAGATCACATATAACCACAGCCAGCCTCAGCTTTGGGGAGAATCCAGCTTACCCCCTCAAGCTGCAGCACGCAGCACCTCTGAAATCTGGGCTACACCAGCCAGCATCCTGCCCCACGGAGTGCAACGAGGCAGGATCTGCCTTTACTTGCCCCTTGGGAGCATCCCTACCTGAGCTGGCAGGGCTGCGGACCAGCCAGGAAGAGGTTAAAGTGCTGCTCGACCAGCGCGGGGCTCCCTTTAAAGGGGCGGGGGCAGCTCTTCGCCCCCTCCCAGGAGGACGGGGGAGCTCCGGAGCTTCCTGGGGGCTGCGCAGGGCTGGGGTGGCGGGGGGACCCTGCCCGCAGCCTTCGCCACGCTGGGGCTCCCAGGGTGCTGGTGAGAGCTGCGAGGGGCTGCCCCCTCCTCGCCCTGCCGGGGGTCAGCTCTGCCGACAGCCCGGTTTTCCTGGTGGTTTTTTCCTGTCCTGGGGAGGCTGGTTGCAAGTAAATACAGAGACTGTGTCTGCTGGGGGTAAATGCACGGTGTAAGCTGTGTGCAAATGCGTGTTTTCCTTCCAGGGAAGCTGAGGATGCAGGCAGCCAGGTCTGGGCATGGGTCTGGATGGGAGTAACTCTCAGTTTTGATGGGTTTTGTGTCTAGCTGGCTGCTGCACAAACCGAACAGTGGGTGAAAAGGGGTGTATTTCCTGTGGAGCCCACGCGGCTACTGTGGTTAGGCTAGCAGCAAATTTACTCTTTCATGACGTGCTGCCTGCCTCCCAGCTTTATACCTGTATGCATTTTGTTTCTTTTTTTTTTGTTGTTGTTGAAAATATCTCTTGTCAGTTCAGTTCGTTTGTCTGGGTAGAAGAGTTTGCATCTTGTTAACAAAAGCTTGCCAAGTGCAAAAACCCTCAAGTGCCAGAAGGCTGGTGGATCCCCACTTGATTACAGCCCATCTCCTCAAGTGATTTTCTCCTCCAGAGAACTCTTCTGCTATCAAGTATGATTATGTGGTGTCACATTAGGGAGAGCTTTGCAGCTGTGGTTCCAGCTGCTCTTTCCTGGACAGTGTCCTCTCTGTGAATGATTAAAAAAATATATGAAGCAACGAGCAAATCTGATCACTTGGTCTGTGTTGTATCCGCAGACAACAGACTGGGAGGAGGAGAGGAGGTTATAAGGGAGGTATTTTAGAGCATGTTTCAATGCTCTAAAATCTATGATCTATAGAAAAGATGAAAATGAGTTATATTTGTACACTGTTGCAAAATGTTGTGTACCAGTTTATTATATTAAAAAAAAACAAACCAACAACACCATACCCTTGGAAAGCTACAGCTTTTACAACCAGACATTTTCGTTTTGCTTTCAGATCTGGTTCAAGACCTGGAATTTGTTCTCTGGAGCCCTGGATGGTCTGGGAGTCAAGGTAGGCTTGTGAAAGAGGTGGGGGGCAGTGTAGCTTTTCTCTGAAAGCGTGCTGGTACTGACACCTTCCAAATTCTGGCTCGGTGCAATCATGGTTAATTAAAGGCAGCCTGTACTCATATTGAAAATGCAGTCACCTGATGTGAAACTGGGAAACAACTAGATGATGACTCTGCTTGTTTCTGTTTTGCACTTCATTAGCCCTTCCTCCACACTCCTTGAAGCTTGATCTTAAGAAAGAGCGGTGTTTCTTGCCATTTGGTCTTTGATTTTTTTTGGACTTGGAAGTCAACAGCATAGTCTGGGTGATACCTAGTCATGTGGTTTTGCGTGTCTTTGGGCTGTCACAGGATGCAGGTTATCACCCCTTGGCTGTCTTGACTTTTGGCATGTGGCTGAAGGGGAAAGGTGATGCCCGAGTACAAGATGGTGTGTTGCTGTGCCAGTTGAATGAGAGGAAGAACTTGCAGGAGCAACCAGTGGAAAACAGCATTTACAATCCATCAGTTTGCTTGCTCCTCAGGTAGCTATGCTTGGGTGTTTCAGGGCCCCCAAAAGGCTTCCTGCAGTTATGTGTGTCCCAGTTCCCACAGGTGATGGGTGCTGCAACACTCAGACCACCAAATGAGGGCCAAACATTTAAAGTCTCCTCCCCTTTGCAGCAGCCGTTCAACCAGGATGGACAGACTGTGATATGACATTGATGTAATTCTCCTTTTAAACATATATATTTATATATCTGTGTCTATTAATCTGTCTTAAAATAAGACGTTGGAAATTCTGGAAAGGTGGCATAATTTTTGGAATTGCTTAGGACAGGTTAAGTCTGTCAGAATCTGTCATGCCAGTGCTTCTGAACAGCTGTCAGGTGTTAGAAGGTGCAAGAGAATATGAAGGCACCGCAGTGCTTAGCTGAAGGCTACCGACTTAAAATTCATCCTGTGCCAGTGAGGTGTGCTGGATAACTACTGTTGGTGAAGTAAGTGTGAGGAGAGCTGAGATGCTGAGAGCTTTGAAGTGTTGCTTCCTCTGCAGAAGACTGGAGGAGTGCGTTGTGTCTTCAGAGGCCATGTGTGTTTTTTGTGATGTGTGGCTGGTCCTGGAGACCTTCAGGCTCCATCTCAGTTGCTCATCACTTTCTGTGTTCTGCCTGTGCCACATACCTTCCTCCTCTTCTCACGATGCTGTGGTTAGTGCTTCTGCCCCCAGCAGTGCACCAGGCACTAAGATATTTTAATGGTGTTCTTGTCACGGGGTTTTAGTTTAATAGTTTGGACATTGCTTTTGTGTGGGCTCAATCCTGCTAAATGCACAGCATCCAAGGAGATAGAGTGCCCTTGTTCCTCATCAGCTTCTGCAGGTCTTGGTGTCTCACCAGGGTCAAGCCCAACATGATTTGCACCCGCTATTGAAAATGAAATGTTTGTGATGCTCTGCAGCTCTCAGCACTTCTGCATGTACTGTGGTCTGGTCAACCCCAGATGCTGACGGAGTGTGTTGATTCCAGACGTGGTCTCCCTGGACTTCTCCCTGACCTGCTGGTCCTGCTCCTGTGTCTCTCCCTACCCTCCTGGCCCTTTAAGTGCTCTCAAGACTGGTTTTTTTTCCATCTTTGTTTCTCCTTTTCTTTGTCACCTCCCACCCTACAGATTCTCTTTTCCTTCTCTTCATGCGGAACAGCCTTGGTACAATATATCCTCCCAATTAGCTTGAAGCTATCTGAAGAAGTCATTTGACCAGAGATGAGACATTTTTGGTAAAAGATGACTCGATGGAATTGTACTGTTTCGGGTATCAGTTCTTGAACAGAAAGTTATCTACGCCTTTGCAGTTTAGTCAATGTTTTATTTGAGCTTTGATTTTTAGCTGCTTCGATTATAGTGCAAATCTTGGCAAGATAATGCCGAGTTGTCAGTGTAGAACGAAGCCAAACTTGAAAATCTGTTTCACTGAGGATGGAATTTGTTTCTGTGGCATTTGTAGGATCTATCCAAGCTTTTGCCTAATTTCATTTTCTGGGTACAGTGAGATGCCCTAGACAGCAAATACTGGCTGTTACTGAAATATGCAAAATCACAACATTATTATAATTACTTCAACTTAGGCAAGACATTGATCTTAAAATCTACTCATATTCACAAGAAGAATTCTCTGAACACTACGGCCAATTCTCTGCATGTTTGCAGTCATATTTTCTTTTCTTAAAAAGCACTTGCTCCTTAGAAAAGGTATACTATCTTCATTGGTTAGGGAAGCTGGAATTGCGTCTTTGGAAAATATTCTCTAATAGATTTTTGCAGCATGCTGGTTTTACTTTCAGATTCCTTCCAGTTGCAATAATATTTTAACAGTTGTTTCTGCCAACTGTGGGCAAATATTTGTAGATCTGTACGCTCTCTGTAATGGATGTTGTCTGTAATCCTAAACAAAGTTCTTAAGACTTTGGGTTTTCATGGAAGTTTCTTTTTATTGTATCTTATAGCTATAATGTAGGAGAAAACCCCTGTGAATACATACTTAGAAAATTGATGCTCTACCCTTTAATAAATAAATATGTGATGCTGTGATAGAGCATCCTGTGCAGTTAAGCAACAGCGGAACAGTACTGTGCTGAGTTCCCCAAGTATAGCCTTGTACAGGACAGCACTTAAGTATGTGCTTAACTTCAAATATATGAGTAGTTGCACTGGATTCAATGCATCTACTACAGGTTTGAAGTAAAGCACTTGCTTAACTGCTTTGCATGGTTGGAACATATAAAATTTCTATAAATCAGAGATGACTGCATTCCACCTTTCAGTCCTGCAGAAATCTGGTTTAGGTCCTGTAACGTTTTGCTGCATCATATGACCCAGTAAGCTGTCCTGGAGGCAGCTTTGCAGAGAGTGTCTCATAATCATCTTCAGCAGAGCATGGGGAAACTGAAGATTTAAATTAGTCGTCTATTATGCCGCTTCTGCATGCGGTCTTACGTGAGCCCTCAGTGAGGACTGGCTGTTAGGAAAGAAAGGAGCTTGTCTGCAAAGCCTTTCACTGGGAAAAAGTGTGTTCTCCTGACTCACAGCAACATTGCGTTACACATGGTTTTAAAAGTGTTTATAAAACCATCTTTTGCATATTCCTGCACGTTGCACTGGGAGACGTGAAATCCTTTTCCTTTTCCTTCCAAGAAAAGAAGCGGTGTAGGGGGAGCGGGAGGTAACTGGTTAGCTTTGCAGCTCAGCTGGTAGGCTGTCTGGAAGGGAGCCAAGGGGCCTGGGTTCAGTCCTCTGATAAGTCATCAATTTCTTTCTCACCAAAAACATCTGGTTTTGGATGCTGAGTTATGAGCTAATATTAAATACAAAAGTTTATAGCATCACATATATAATATTGTTGATTAGAAGCATCAAGTAAAGTAATTGACCAGAGGGGACTTGGTGTGAGCAGCTGGTAGAGCATCTGGAGGGGAGCCAAGGGGCCTGGGTTTAATTCTCAGGTCATCTATTTCTTTCTCACCAGAAACATCTGGATTTGGATGCTGCAAAGCTACAGACTATTGTCTCATGCAAATGTTTCTGGTATCACACTTTTTCATGGTAATATGATTCCAGGAACATTTCCATTAAGTGTTTACACCCAGAGAATTCTGTAAGAGTGACAAGCAAAAGGTACGTTCCTGGACCCTGCTGAAATAAAAAAGTTAATTTCTGTGGAGTTGCAAGTTTTAACCAGAACGTGTAGGGATGCTCTTTTGAGTAGCCTGAAGCACAGATTTAAGTTGGGCCCTGCAAACCTGGTGCTGCCCTGACCCAGCCAGCGGCCTTGACACGGTTTGCTGGTGTCACCAGTGCCTGCGGCTGCCAGGGTGCTGGGCCAGTGTCCCAGCCCGGTGGGGCTGGGGGCTGCCCGGGTCCTGAGTGCTGGGCACTAGGTGTCAGAAGAGGCTGGTGGTTGTGGAGGCTGGTGGCTCCCAGCGGTCACTACCCCCCGGGGCTGCAGCACCAGTGCTTCCCACAGCCTGCAGCAGAGTGGGGAGTGGGCTCAGCGCTCTGTTCGCAGGAGATGCGTTTCTCTACTCTCTGAAAACACTTTGGTAGAGGCTGCAATGTTGGGTGAGCAAAGAGCGAGCTCAGGTTTAGAGCTGGCTATTGCTGCTTTCTGTTCTTAGCATCCTTCCCCCAGTGACTGCTCCATCACAGCGGGAGGGTGGGGGTTCCTGGTCACTCTGGGGGAACAGAGGGTAAATCCCCTGGAGGGAGAGGGGGCCAGTTCCTAAAAACTGTCTGTTACCCATCCTGCAGGGTCCTGGCTGGATTTCCCAGGGAGTGGTTGCTGTTGGCAAGCGGGGGGTTGGATCTCACCTGTGGCAAGCTTGATCCCCTCTGTGAGCCACGGTGAAGTGACACCGATCAGCGGCGCCGCAGATCAGGCCTCTGTGAATTAAATCAAGGAGTTTATTAATAAACTTAGCAATGAGCGTGATTTGCAGGTGATCAGCCAGGATGGAGGTATGGCACACAGCTTGGGAAAAACTTTGGGTTTACACTATTCTGCCATCTGCCAGCCTCTGCGGTTACTTTTTGGTGGCCCTTTGCCAAGGTCTCTCCTGAGCCCGTGGAGGGATGGCTCCCGGCTCATCCGCTCGCTGGAGGAGCCCGTGGGTGAGAACCTCCGGCTCACTCACATACTGGGCTCTGATTGTCCCTCATTTAGCTACCCTTGTTCAGCCACCGAGCAGTGCTAATGTGAGAAGACACCGAGGAGTGAGCCATGCTCCAGTCCTTTGGCATTTTTTCCTTTTATTTATTGGGAAGAGGTACAGCCATCTCTCCTTAATTATTCTGCCAGAATTCTCACGAGGGTCTTGGTTTTGGTTAAAGAAATAGGTGGCCAAATGGCAATAAAATATTAGTCTACCTGAGTTTACCAGCTGAAATGGTTTAGAATATCGTTACTAGGTTAATTCCACTGTTCCTGCCTCTTCCTCTGAATAAAAATACCATTTAAAAAAAAAAAGAGTCAGAATGGGACATTTCCAGAGGAATATTACATTTCCTAAGTATGGATTTTAACAGCCAATCTCAACCAAACAATGCATTATATGGTGCCAGAAATAATAAATCAGTGCAGCCCTCAGGACTGAAATGGAGAATTCCCTCTCCCCTTGTAGCTCCTTGGAACTTTAATCTGAAATATGCCACGAATCAAAGGATAACTTATTGGTACACAGGAATTCCCATGCTTGGTCAAATCTGATTTCCACAGAGTCTAGCACTCTGCTGCTAGCGGTGGCCAGAACCAGATGCTGTAGAGAAAAAGACCAAGAAGAGTTGTTAGTGGAGGAATGTTTGCAGTAACGTGTCTGTAGAGAACACTTAATTTTGCTTCATTTAGGAAGGACTTCAATACACCTGATCTTAGCCATGTAGGAACTGCTGCCTGGTCCTGCAGGCTTCCTTCTCTGGTGGAGAGAGACACAGGAGCCCCCAGAAGGCAATTCAGCCTGTTCTGAGATAGATTAAGGCTTGTTATTGATTTGATTAGAAAAAAGCCTTAACGTCATTGAAAGATAAATGCCTGAGCTAAGGCATGAGGAATCTTAGTGACTTTTTTTCTGCCCATGAGGGTGGATGTTTCTGTCATAGCATCCTGCAAAGGTCTCTATCTACGGAGGGATGTAGTTGTCTCCAGATGATTTCATCTAACTGTGAGGGCTTGGAGCTCAGGAGGGGAAGTGGTCCAGTGGCTGTTGCCCTCTTTCTTACACAACAACTGTCTTCTACAATTTCAGGCAAATCTGATAGCTTCGAGGCAGTTGGGAACTTGCCTCCTGTTTATTACAAGGTTATGAAAATGTTTGCAAACAAGACAATTCTTTCTGATCATGGTTTTGCAGGATGGGAAATGCTCCTCTTGCATCTGGCCCCTCTGCCCTGCTCAGAGGGCTTCTCCCCAGTATAATTTAGGATTAATCCCAGATCCAAACCTGGCTGTGCTTCTGGGGTTGTGCCACAGGGATAGTTGGTGAATTTGGTTCAGAGCTGCTTTTGTAGATGTCACACCTCAGTTCCTCCAAAAGGCCCATGTTTGTATAATGGGAAAATTCAAATAGGATATGGGATTCACCTTTGCTGTGCATCATTCTGTGTACTGCTTTTGTTTCATAACTGAAGGAATTTGAGATGAAAGAATCATGATTTTTGTGCTCCCTCTCTGTGTGATGATCTCACCAGAACTAAGATCAGTCATGCTCTTAGCTGGGAGCTGTTTCAGAATCCACCTGTTCCCTTTCTGCTCTGGCTGAAATGGTGTGGACAGGGTATAGTGCTGCTTTCATTTGTAGTTCACAGCATTTGCCTTTAGTTTGTAGTTTGCTGATTTTGACCACTGGGAAGTGATTTTTTTTTTTTTTTTCCCCAGAGCTGCCTACAATGACTGGAGATTTTCTGATATCTAATTTGCTCAGGACTCGTTTACTTCCTCTGTTTTTCACCGCACTGTATTTGTCAGGGTGAAATTTATTCTTTATGAAAGAGGGAGGTTGTTTTCTCCTGACTCACCTTCCTATGTAATTACCCAGCTCTGATGTGCCCGAGGCTATGTGAGATCTCAATATTATTGTTATTAATAGCGCTCCCCCATCCCAAGCATGTCCATCTGCAGCAACTTCTCAGCGGATGCAAGCAAGGCCAACCACAGAGTCAACAGGAGGACTCTATTATACATGGGCTTAAGCGTTTGCAGGCACTGAAGCTTAGATTTTCACAAGCAATTAGTGATGTTGCACGCCTCAGCTTTGATGCCTCATTCAACACGTTTTAGCCGGGGCTGTTTATGGCGAAGCGCGGAGCTCTCGCCCTTGGAGCTGGGCCCCTTTCAGGTGTCTGGCTGGGCAGGCAGAACCGGAGGAATGTGCTGGTCCGTCAGCTCCTGGATTAAAGCTCTGGCAGGGAGCTTGTCAAATAGCATGTGTCTGGAAATGCCTTGGATGGGTGGAATGCTAAATAATTATACGCGCTCTTCCTCCTCCCTTTTCTTACAGTACGCATCCTTAGTTCTGTATCTGTGTTAGTGCAGACCCTGTACATTCGCACCTGTTTTCATGGGACATAGCTGTCATTTAGCATACATCGTGCTGTGCTAACCTACTTCTGTCCCTCTCCAGACAAATATGTCTGTAGATATTTATCGCTATTTGGGAAAAGAAATACTTATTTTAAAAGCACTGGTGGAAATAAAGTACTGAGTTTATTCTTTTCAGTTACAGGATAAAAGTACCACCTAATCTATCCTTACAAAATTCTGCTTGCTTGTTGGCCTGGAGACAATAACTGCTTGGACAAATGAATAAAATACCTTTTCTTTTAGTGTATATCCTGCAGGTACGTCTTAATAGAGGAATTTCCATGATAGCGTTGCCAGGCTTGCTAAGCTCATGTTCAAGGCTGGATGCTTGAATGGTTTTGAGGTAGGCACATCCTTGTTCAGTTAGTAGGAGTTTTATACTACTTTAATTCTTTTAAGTGAAGAAATCTTATGTTAAGCTTGGAATTGGAGAAGGATTAAATGGCTTTTGAAGGGGGGAGTGCTGGCTGTCTGCTGGGAAAGGCGGCATAAAAGTGAGACCTGGGCTTGGGTTGTCTTTTGATCGAGAGCCAGTTTCAGGTGCTGGTGAATAGGATTTGAAAATGGGACTTGTACAGCTGATTGACCGTCTGTGTTGCTTAAGCTAAAATAATAAAGCCCAGGATCATGCAAATATTTCAACGGGAGCTGGGAACCTGAGCTGGATCTGGGCCCAGCTGTGGTGAGGAGCTGGGACTCTTGTGGCCCAAACGGATGGAGCCTGTCAGGGGGTTGTGTTAGAAATATAATGAGCTGTTTGATTCGGGATTAACTTGGGCTGGTAGTTAACATGTGGGGCACTTTGGCAATGGTCAACCCTGTTCCTTTTCTTCAGCCCTTCTCCTTAGAGCAGATTTCAACAAAAAGCGAGTTCTTGGTATGAGGTGAACTCCTGGAAGCCTGACGAGCCTGGGGTTCAGATGCAGCTTGCCCATCAGCGCCCAACAAACGCCTTACGAAGTGCTGCTGAGCTGTGGGGAGTGCTGCTGTCCTGAACTCCTGCAAACAGTCGGCAGATTCACTGGGGAAATTAAATGAGTGTAATTTTGGGGCAAGATAGTGAATGCGGCTGCTAAACGAGCACAGAAAAATAAACCACAACCAACAAGGGCTGTTTGCTGGAGCAGCTGGGGAGGGGCATAAATGACAACTGAAGGATATGATGACTTGCAAATTGGTTCCTGTGCTGGCTTAAAAACTTGTCGTTGCTTTAGAGAAGACTTGGCATTTAGTGGGAGCCTACAGGGATGCCTTTGGGGTGCAGGCTAGCAGGCAGAAAGCTCTGGAGCGCGGGGATTGGAATGGTGTGGGCCAGGGAGATGTAAAAGGACTATAAGTGGGGAAGAGCTAGAGGGGTTGGAAGGCCTGAAGCATGCCGGGGGGAGCAAAGGGGGCTACGAGTATAGTTGGATACGATATTTGGAGCTCTGGCTGTTAGTGCCTGGCGGTGGCTCCAGGCCGTGGCATCTGTTAGAGCCCCAGCTAGCATGTGTATAAATGCAGGTGTGTCCTTCACTGCTGCTTGCTGCGGAAGGACGCCAAATGGTTCCCATTGCATGGACTTCCCGGGAGCCTGGTGGCACTGCTCTGATACCGCAGCAAGCACAGGCTGTCTCCGAGTTTGCATAACCCCAACCTCTGCCTCCGCTCAGTCCTGAACCTCGCCTTCATCTATAATACCCAATTAGTGTTTTGAAGTGCGTGGGGGGAAGAAACCAAACAACCTTTCAGGCTGTTGAAAAATGGCTTTTTACTTGTATTTGTAAGCGGTATTTTTCATCCACTTTCACTTGTGATGACTATTTAAAATAGAAAAAAAAATCAAATTGTATCTGAATCATCTAAACCATCTTGAAATGACTATTCAACTGTAATGTAACCTATAAATCAGGCTTTAATCCTCTTAAATATTTTTGGTATTTTTAATACATACTAGATGAGAACTTCTGGGGGAAAGTGAAATTGTGTGACTTAAAACATACTGATATGAAAACAATTTTGAGGGCAGTTTGGATTTCACTTCTGAATGCTTTTGGTCCCACCCTGTTTTCTTGGAAGGAAAAGTCAACGTTTGAGCTAGGGCTCCCAAGCTTGGTCCTGTTTCTGCAACTGAAGCTTCAGTCGCAATGTCTTATTCCCCTAGGTGGCTTTACAACCCCCCAAGTTTCTGTGGGTTTTGGTGGGGTTCCCCCTGGCTTTGGTCAGTGGCTGGGAGAGGAGCGATGTCTCTGCAGACCGTGGGGTGTTCCCTGAAAAGGCAGAAACAACCTCCGAGCCGATGTGATACGGCTCCTTCCACTCACGCCATATGCGAGCGTGTTCCCTTCCCTGCTGGGAATGCCCGCTCGACCATCTGGTTTATGTTTGCTTTGCTCCTGCCGATAAGGAGGAGAACGTCTCGGAAGGTCTGGGGAAGGGTCTTGCGCGAGCCCTGTTCCCCGTGTAAGCGAAGCCTGATCACCACCGCGCCGGGGGCCACGGGGGCTTCCTGCCGACCTTGCATGGCCTCTATTAGCAGAAGCAACGTGGCACCCAAAGCGCGGAGGAGCGCGGTATGTGCTGGCCCAACATCTGTTGATAGTATGGGCTGTGTCATAACAAGGAGTGCTTTAATCACGTAATGAAAGCCACATTCCTGTAATTGTATAATATATGGACACAGCTTTGTAACATCACTTGTCTGAATGTGAGACAAATTGGATGCAGAAGCTTAGCCTCTTTGGCAACAGCTTTTGAGGATTATTATTTTTATTTATAATTTTAGTTGACTCCCTCATTTGAAGCCCTTGTATTTACCTTGATATTGCATTGGGATTAACCCCTTAAAGCTCTGCATGCCGTGACCCTGCCTGGTACCCAGGTGATCGCACAGCTAATGGGCAGGCTGGGCCCTGGTTCAATAGTTTTCACATCTGGGTGGATAATAAAAGTATTCCCAGCTTGAGCAGTTATAAACAGCACAAACCCTTGTTCTTCAGAGCATGGTGGATTGGGATTAGGAGGTAATACAGGCCTTTCTGCACCCATTCCAGAGATAAATACTGATGGCCAGAAAGAACAAAGTGGAGAGCTGGTCCATCTGGGACCTGGTAAGCTGCAGCAGATGGGCAGTGGTCCTGCAGATGACTTGTTCTGCTGGGATCAGGGCCACTGCTGCTCTCTGCTCGCTGGAAGAGCAGAGATAAAACAACCTTGTCCAAAGCAACAGCAGCTCTTCCCCTTGGTACTGTCACAGAGTAAAATGGGATAGAAAAGTCTTCATCTAGCAGCTGATGCTTAGGCTTTGGTGTTCTGATGTTGAATTGCTTTGATGCTCCTTTTTAGGATGAAGGGTTTGATTTCAAACTGATTCTTTCTTTGTCTTCTATGAACTAATTTTTCTTGCTGGCGTCCTCAATCCAAATGGGACAGTACAAACCAGGTCGTGGGAGCCAGGTCTGCTGAGAGATTTTTACAAGCTGCAAGGAACTTGAATTAGAAGAAATAATTCATATTTGAGCAGGGAATTAGAGGAAGGAAGACACTTGATTGCAACAAGAGTCAATTTCCTCTGCTTGCGTTCCTGGCTATTTTTGTTCTCCCCTGATGATTGCAGGTACTGTGTTTCTGGTTTAATTGGGGATTTTCCCACCCTGTGCTAAAGCAGACTGAAAGGAGCGCAGCCTCCCCCCCTCCACCATAATCACCACTGGGCTTTTCCAACGTGGTTTGGCTGATTTCTCCTTGCATTGTCATCCCACTTGAAATGCAACAAAATATTAATTTCTTGAACCGTACTGGCTTCTGTGCATTTGAGCTTCCTATTCCTCAGCTGAAGCCATGACTGCAGATGGGCTCTGTTTTTTGACCTGTTGAATTTGCAGGCTCGAGCAGTTCTTAACTTCACACCAAAGGCAATAGAAGGGCAAAGCTGCACAAAGCTGTGTTTTGCTTGTGCTGATAGTGATCCTTCAGGGCAGACTTTCCTTGGAGAGCTCAGGAATTAAATGCTGTAGGCTCTATTTCACAGACACTAGCTAGAGGCGCAGAGAGGTACTTTGTAGAGGATCATGAGACCAGGGAGTGAGTATTTAGGGTGAGGAGGAGACTTCCCATGTCCTGATTCTCTACTCACTGGGCCACACCGCACAGACAGCAGGTGCTCAGCCTCCTGTGAGCCTGTTGCAGCAGAGGGATGCAAATAATTTTGCTTCTACTTGTGCTCCTGTAACTCTGGTAAATCTGCTGAAGCTGTTAATCTGTTAGATTGAAACAGCCTGAAATGAGGAAAGATCTGTGGATGAACCTTTCAAAAAGTCTAGGACCCCTGTGGGTCTGAGCTGTTTGATAGCATCCTAAACTGGGTTTCAGCAGCCCTGCAGTTTGGAGGACACTGGCTGAATGACCTTGGGAAACTCGTTTCATCTTCCTAGGTTTCCAGAGCTATTGAAGTGAAAGCCCTTTTAAAGAAATATAAATGATCAGCCAGTGTCCGAAAGGAACAGTGTTAGAGACTGGTGCTTCCTCTAGCAAAAAGCCTTCTCAGAGGGGCACCTGAAGAAGAGGGTAGGCTTAGCTGACCTCCTTTGGAGCAGAGTGGTACAGCTGAAAGCAGAAAGATGTTACTTAGACCCCCCCTCATGGTGCAGGTGCATGCATACCTGCATCTGAACACATATCCACATGCTGTATGCATTTATGTCTGTCAGATCATGCAGATGCATGTCCAGACACCTGCATGTGTGTAGCTGCAAAATTGCTGCTTTTATAGTTGGGGTTCTTTCCAGGGAGCAAAGGGTGTTAGATGGGAGAGAAATGCAGAAGCGGTAAGAAGCAGACAGTGTTTGTATGAGAGTCAAGTGGCTTGAATATGAAAATTCAGCCTTCAGGGAAAGCTCTGGAAAGACAAGAAAGAAGCAGGGTTACCACAGGGAATACTGCCACTGCAGGTCCAGAAAGCCTAGACAGAGCACTGATGGTATAGCATCAGCTGAATTGGAATAGATTGCCTTTTGTAATGATGTAAATTAGTGAGGTTGCTCAGTGTCTTCAGCAAGAAGTTACATCCAGTCTCCCTCTGGTCCTTGCGAGAGCCTTGCAGATCATAGAATCGTTTAGGTTAGAAAAGACCTTTAAGATCAAGCCCAACTGTTAACCCAGCCCTGCCAAGCCCACCACTAACCCCGTCCCTCAGCACCACATCTACACGGCTTTTAGATACCCCCAGGGACAGCAACTCAACCATTCCCCTGGGCAGCCTGTTCCAGGGCCTGATGACCCTTTCAGTGAAGACATCTTCTCAATCTAAGCCTCTCCTGGTGCAACTTGAGGCCGTTCCCTCTCATCCTGTCACTTCTTCCTTGGGAGAAGAGACCAACCCCCCCACCTACAGCCCTGTCAGGCAGCTGTAGGGAGCCAGAAGGTCTCTCCAGGCTAAACAGCCCCAGTTCCCTCAGCTGCACCTTGTAGGACTTGGGCTCCAGCCCCTTCCCCAGCCTCATTGCCCACCTCTGGACACGCTCCAGCACCTCAATGTCCCTCTTGCAGCGAGGGGCCCAAACCCAAACCAGGGACCAGCACACAGTCTTGCAGCAATGTGTTGGATTCGAACGGGTCTGTGTACAGCCCCCTGCACAGCACCCAGATCCAGCCGCCAGCTACACGTGCAAAATAAAGGCAACAAACTTGTTAGAGAACAGCCACAGTAATACCAGCAACATGAGTGATAACAGAAATTATTTTGGTCCGTATTGAAGCATAATTTCAAGTTAGACAGCTGATCTGGAATTCATTCACAAAACCACCTCTGATCATTTTGCAGAGCTAAATTGCCCTAATTTTGCAGAGCTAAATTACCCTATTAGGCCAAGAGAGGGCCCCATTGAACTGCAGTTCCTTTGCCCACAACCCCTTTAAAGTAGGATTTGGGAAGATGGCAAGGGAGGGAGGAGAGGGAGGGAACATGTGACAAGTGCGAGGGCACACCAGGAAAGGAAAGAGAGAGGAAAAAAGAAAATCTTGGGTAATTTCTAGTGTTCTGCTTTTATTTTCTGTAAGACTGAACAAAACAAAACCACACGTAAACCGTGTAAATGCACATGAGCAAGGAGCAAAAACGTACTGAAAGGAGGAGGAACACGTGGCTGGCACCCTGGGAAAACAACTCTGCTTTTGGAAAATACTGAAAAAGTCAACACAGACTCAGGACAAAAGCAGGAAATTTAGCAATGTCACGTAACTGATCAGTCTAAGGTTTTCCATAAAGCTAAGTCTTTCTGTTAGGCAAAATGCGTAACCCACCTTTAATTAGTTACAGCCACATTTTCACTAAAATTGGTAAGAAAGTACTTATGTTACTGTGGGTTGCATAAGAAAATTTACATGCCTAACTTTTTTTTTTTTTTTAAGTACATCTCAACTTACAGCCCCCTTATTTTTAAAGCATTTCACATGACTGTTCCAGTGCATTAAAATAGTTAAGTATGAAGTGCATCCTTACATTTTGGAAGCTTGTTCAACATGAAGAGCTCGTGGTAGAGCATGTCACAGCAAGGACCATAGGATGCTAGTAGTCACAAAAAAGAAAGCTGCAAGGATGCAAAAGAAGGCAGGCAATGCAAGCTGATGACTAGATAAGCAAAAATTGCCATGGGGGAATAAAGAATGAAAGTCTTGCAGAGCTGCAGAGGAATATACTGTAGATAGCCTTCAGGATCTGAAATTTGATTTAAAAGGTAATACAAATCCAGTAGAAGCATTTCAGGAGAAGCTAAACAGCACCAAAGCACCAGGCATGAAAGGTTTCCTCGGCACTAGCACTGTGGGTTTTCTTTTTGCCATTTTGAATTTCCAAGCCTATGACTGAGAGGTGCCATTTAATGATGGCCTTACAAGATGGCAATTGCAGCTCCACTAAAGTCCAGGCTAGCCTACTTAGAAGAAAAACCTTTAGATGCCAGAAATAAAGACTGTCTCTAATTGGTCTGTTGAGAATTAACCACTAAAAGAAAACCAGCATAAATGCAGGAAGCTTTCTGTACTGAGTTGCCCTATAACAGGTATACAGCTAAGCCAGCTCCAGACTGAATAAAGACAGCGACTGGCAATTTGGAGTCTTATATAAAACCTTATTTGGCAGTTGCTATTTTCGGAGCCCTTTGGTGGAATCATCAACAATGGTAGAAATGGATGGCGATGCATCCTGCCCAAATGCCAGGCACAAACACCGAAAGGCTGGTCTGCTAAACTGCCACACCAAAATGCAAGCCAGGCTGAGACAAACCTCTCACTGATTTTTTTTTTTGAAAAATTTTTTTTTGCTAGTTTTTGACAAGGTAACGTGAAACTCTGAATTTCTCCCCACCTGGTACTGTGAAGGAGGCAATATCCTGAAGCACATTTTGTTATGCATCGGGCAAAACATTTTTCCCCTGCTCCAAGGTTTGTGTTGCCCACATGCAATACAGGACACCTGAGCGTAATGACAGCCTCTCTACAACGCGAGTGAGCCGCTAAGATAACCTGAGCAGATGAACTGTACACAAAAGGAGCTCATTTTCCCATGTGCTGCCAGCCTTGGCACTGTCAGCAGGGAGGCCAACGAGAGTGCCAGGAGGAAAGATTTAATGAATAGCAATGTGAACTTTAGGCTTTCATATGTATACGCTAGATAATATAAAGACAAGGTTATAAATGCTTTATCATACTAACTTTCCATGTATGTATGTATCACTTTTTTTCCTTATTTCTTTCTTTCACTGAAAATTAACTCCCTGCTGTCTCTGGAGCGTGCTTTTAAGGATTGCCATGTTTGCTCTATGCCAGGCAGTAGAAAACGGAGCTAGCACCTTAAAAACCTGTGTTTCCCATGTGCCCAGGGTAGAGTACAATTTGTTACCTCTCCTTAAGTCCTGAGCTGATCTATGAAGTGTGGTGGTGGTTAGCAGTGAGCCCTTTAGTGGGGGAGTTGGTGTTTGTGGCAGGATGGCGATGAGCAGCCTGATTTTGGCTCCGTTTCTCTCCTTCCCTCGTGTGGCCTCTTTGCTTTTGTGTTTCTGAGCAGGTTCTTTCTCCTTCAATGTTTTGCTGGACCCATTGAAAACTTGCCCATTTGGTGCTATTTTTGCATGTGGTGCAATGCTTGGAAGGTGGGGATACCTGCTGGGTGCTGGGCAGAGCGATGCCCATGCCCTGCTGGGTGTTCCGTGCGCTTGTTGTGAACTGGGAAGCAGCACGGGCTGGGTCAGGGCAGCGTCTTGTCAGCTGCAGCCACGGTGTCTTGTGTGCAGGAGGATGCTGCTGTCAGTGTAAGGACCTCTCCGTCCCCTCCACCTCTCCCTTTTGCCCTGTTGTTTCTTCCCTCGGGAGTTTCAGCAATTAAATGTGCTCAGGTAACAGGTCCCACCAGCTGATGACATTTCTCCCCTGGTTCGCAGTGAGAACTGTCACCCAAACAGGCTTGTTTCATGTCAGCGCCTCATGTGCTGGTCTGCTCAGGCTCATGTCTCATTTGTTATTGTGTCGTTTGAAGGTCCTTCTAGCTCCTCAGTAAGCAGCGGGGCTGCTCTGCCTGTGTCTTTGTCTTATTCTCCTTTACTGAGGGCTCCTGGAACCATCCTGGAGAAAGCACTGTGCCTTGGGCAAGTGACCCCTGTGCTCAGCATCGTGAGTGCAGCCAGTCCCACTGCTGTTAATCGGTGTGTAATGAACAAGGCCAGGAAACTTTGGCTTTTCTCCACTTCTTTATATACATATATATGTATATATTAATTTCTCTGCCTTGGATACTCTTTTCAGATGGCAGTGGCATGTGTGAGGACACCTGTGCTGCTATATTCTGTGCTGTCCCAGGGATCAGTCAAGGAACATTATTGCCGTGCTGCCATAATTTCCAAACTCTGAATTTTCTCAAGCCCAGCAAACTCTTGAAATCCTGCTTGAGCAGACCTGCTTCACTGCATCTAGCTGATGCTGGGGATCACTCACATCACTGCCGTTTCCCAGCAGTGACCAGTCACCCTCTGAGGGGATGCACCAAGCTCTGAGAAATCTGAGCATCGCTTGGACCTTTCACTGGCTTCAGCTGGACTGGGGGTGGGTGCTGGAGGGGGGGCTCTGGGTTTGACATGCCAGAAGGGACATGAGCTGATGTATGCTTAAGACAAGGCACATATGTAGGGACAGTGCCTTTGTATATAGATGGGGTTGTGGTTTGTGATTTGCAAAATTTGTTTTTGTATTTGTGATGGCCCCAAAATATAGGGAAAACCCTCTTTGTTTTGGTCTGACCCCTAGTGTTATTTTTATCCTTATCAAAACAGTAAATATTCCTGCCAAGCACATTTTAATTTAGCTCCTGGCTAAATATTCTAGCTTAGAAAATATAGTTGAAATAATAAAGTTACCTCTGGAAAATTTACCATAGTTCAACTCTGGGGCACCTGCCCCTCATTTAGAAGTGAATTACCATTCACAATTTAATTTCAGGTTTTTTCCTTGATGGAAGCATTAGAGGTATGTGACTTGAACTTGTGAGGGGCTTAAGTCAACCTGAAACACCAAACTGTTCGTGAGCAGGTTTTCATCCCTAGCCCGTGCTTGCTTGCTTGGTTACTGTGCCAGCTGGTCAGTAATCGAGCAAGAGGTATGAGTCTGGACTGTGGGTCAGTTTTACTCAGGTAAAACTTAATTTTCCCCAAGGAACTCTCCTATTCTACACCATTCTCCTGGTGTTTCAGGTTGCTCCTTGGAAGGAGGCATGCTCTGCCTGGCTGCAGCAGTGGAGGGCCACTGCGCTCCCAAATGATCCCCAGGACTTTGATAGAAAGCAATGGTATAGCTCCCATGCAGCGCATGGGTTTTGAGGTACTTCAGATAATCCCAGATAGTGTTTGGAGATCCGTATCTTACCCTCCAGCCCCTTGAGGGTGTGTGGAATCTCAGGCCAAGTTTACTGTCTTGTTCCCGAAATAATCCATGTTGTTTCTTCCAGGGAAAGGCGAAAGGGAGGAGGGGGAGAGGGGACCCCATTTGCAAACACTCGTGGAGACAGTGTGGATTTATATTCTAGTGGCGGGAACTTGGCTGTGGGACATCTGAATGAATACAATCTGATGAGTTTCATTAAAGCTACGCCTCATTCTTTTAATTAACTTCTTGTTCTTGTCCTTGGTGAAGTAGTAATTATTTTTTAATTAGCCCAACACTGCATTGCAGAGCTAGCCAACCCTAGCCTCATCTCACAGAGAGGTGTCATAAGAATTAAGTTAATTAGCTTGTCACCATCCCTGTAAAATATGGTTGTGTTTGGCAAAAAGGAAAAAAAAAAAAAAAAAGAAAGACAGACCCTTTGGAGTTCCAAGGTTAATTAAAAAACACGATGCACAAGAGTGTCAGGTTGGAGAGAGGCAGATCCTGGGTTTGGCTAGTGCTGTGATTTGCATCCCATGTGGGCGCGGAGGCAGAAAGCTGAAGTAGCGCTGGTGTAACTCTGTTTTACCCATTTACCATTAGCCCATTGCCAGTGGTCCTGGGGCTGGGCACTGGGACGGCACTGGGACGGTGTGGGCACCACGGTGTGGGGCTGGGGGGGTGAGGGCAGGTCTGCAGCTGTGGTCAGCCTGGGTGGCCAAGCAGAGCCCCCCTGTGCTGGTAGCTGTGCTGGTGGAGGTGGGAAGGGGGGCTGAGATCTGAGCCTGCCACCAGCCTCTTTTCTGTGCCATTCCTGTGGTTTTTACTGGTGAACAAACGTTTTTCAGGTTTCAGCATCTCGCAGAGTTTGAGTATTGGACCAGGAGGAGAAAAATACTCCAACAAAACCCCACCACAAACATTTAAGGATTTATAAAACTGATCCGTTCCCCCTAGTTGCTTTGATTGAATAGAAAGATGTTCTGTAAAAATGAACTTTAGGGTTGAAAAAGCCATTTTCTCTGTCAGAGTCCACCTTGGTGAGAGCCCTTGTCCCTGCACACACCCCTGCCTCTGCAGGTAGCATGCTCGCAAGGGTTCTGGTCCTGTGTGGCAGCTTCTCCTCCTTCCATAGAGAGCCCGGAGAAATTAGGCTTTTTCTTCAAACCTCATCTCATGCCTATTTGACAGTTCAGCATTCTTTTTTTTTTTTTTTTAAGGCAATTTCTAGCTCTCCTGATTGAAGAGATGAACTTGATTATATGATCCCTGTGGGATTTAGAGCTGTCTCCTAAATCTCCCCAGATGATAATGGCTCTGCTCTCTTTGCTCCAAGGGAATCCTTGTTTTCTAGCAGCGTTGCCATTTGCTGCTTCTCCTGGATGGACTCTGACTGTTCATTAACCTGTTACCATGTGCAGCATCCCAGGACAGAAAGTCCTGACACCCCTCCTGCTGGCCAGGGATGGGCTGGGGATTAATAAAATCCATGCTGCTGTTTATCAGAGGCAATTCATTGATCTGGGTGACGTTTGCCCAAGGGTAAAGGAACTTGAGCAGCTGTGAGGGGTGGTTTGACTGGACACGTTACATTTTGGTTCGGGGCTCACATCAGAGTGGGGTGGCTGATGCTATAGGGACGCTTTGTGATTTACATCGCTGTAAATCGCGTGAGATGTTTGGCACAGTGTGATTCTAATTCTTACGTCACAAAGGTGGTGTGTGAAAAATGGAAAGGGAAGGTGGGAAGCTCTTGAGGTCTTGGCGAGGGATGGAAATGCTCCAGAGGCAGAATGGCTGGAAAACAGCATTTGTGGATTTGAGCTACGCTGCTTGGTGGTTTGCAGAGCTGGTTTGCGGCACAGGGGCGAGCAGAGCGGGGTGTGACATGGGACTTGGAAGCATCAGTCCTGCCACGAGCAGAGATGGGGAAGGAAAGCATGAGAGGAGCTGGGGTGGGGGGGAAAGCTTTGAAAACGGCACAGAAGAAGCAGAGCTTTAGTCCTGGATGGGCACCTGGAGCTGGCTGTGGGAGCTCACCTACGCTAGCCCCTGTTATTCACAGGCTAGTTCAAAGCTGCTGGCTTAGGGGATGGCCTGTGGCGAAGACATTAACCCCCTCCTCAGCTGTCTCTGTCAGGTGTCCCCACCTTCTGCTACTTGGCCAACAGCACTGCGCGGCGTCCCGTGACATCCCTGAGGGACTTTCAGTCAGGTGAGAAACGGCCAGTAACAAACAGAAACATCTTTCTTTATTGCGTTGTAGCCATTGGCTTTGTGAGGTTTAGGAGAAGCTTCTGTGGAGAAGCTTGTACCATCATTTTCTGTCTGACAGTTCTTGAGGACTTCTTCAGGTCAGAGCTGAAGGTAGTTTTTTAAAGAGATTTTTGGAGTATTTTAAAAATTGGGAATATTTAAATGGAAAATACTGGTTAATATGGACACATTTTCATATAACATCTTTTCCCCAGAAAATTCTGACTCTTTACTGAAAAAGCAATTATCATTCATCAGGAAGTGGAAAGCTTTAGGTCCAAAATACAGAATCATTCAGGTTTAGAAACCTCTGATTTTTTTTTCATTGCAAAGTCAACATTTTCTGTAGGCAGCAGGCTGCTTTTTTGTGAAGAATGTCATGTAATGAAAAAAAAGTATCTATCAGTAAAGCTTTGACAGAAAACTTATGACCAGCCCTGCTCTAGAGCAGCTGGCCACCATCAGAGACAGGATACTGGGTAGACAGGCCTCTGGTCTAATCCAGCAGAGTGATTTTTATATTCCAATGTAAATAATCATTTAAGAGGTAACTGTTTGGGGCTCCCTTAAGCTTTCAGCTGGGGGTCTGCAAGCTCTGTGTTTCTAACTGAGCAGTGAAGGCTCTTAGTAAAAAACTGACGGGGAAAAAAATAATTCCAACAACCCCAGTGGTCTCCTTCAGAGAATAAGGATATTAACTTCGGCTTTAATAAAAACATAATGTTAACTAATCTACTGTGAAGAGCTTCAACTGCAAACTGTAGCAATTTACCAGTGAAAAATTGGAAGGGGACTGAGAGTTGGAGGGAACCTGCAGTCATTAGCTGCAGATTAAACTTGAATTAAATTACTTCTGATTGTGTCAATCCATCCATCGTGAGGATTGTACCTTTCCAGCATTCCTCCGCTGAAGGGAAGGAAAGGAAGTTTTGGCTGGATTTGGTGCCTTGCTCTGGTGGAGCTAACACGAGAAGGTGGGATGGGGGGGTGCCTGTGAGCGCACAGATATTCTGCAGCGTTTGAAGTGCCAAGGCTTCTGGTGTCTCTGGTGCTGCCACTGCAAATATTGCTTTTAAAAGTAACATTTCTGGTTTTGGATCCCAGAACATACATCATGACCATGTATCTCCAGGATATGGTTTCCAGCAGTAAGGGGGGTTAATGCTGCTTCCCCAGGCTGGGAGAGCAGAGGCATCCTTTCCAGCCAAACATCTAGAATAAGATGTGCATCAGTTGAGGAGCAGTGCTGGGATCAGGTCCTCTCAAGGCTTGTGTGTTTGTGTGTGTTTCCAGTCATTTTCAACTGGTGTGGGGCAGTAAGTCGTGCAGATACCTTGGTGTTGTGTCAAGCAGTGGCTGGCTGTGGATTCCTCAAGTCTCTGCTCGACTAAGAGTCGCTGAAACAACCCCCAGAAAAAGACCTGGTCCTCTGACATCTCATAAAATACATGTGTTTTATGTGGTACAACTGGTTATATTTATTAGCCACATGGATCCTGTTGCAATGCAAACGAATACTCAATCCAAAGTGACTACAGTCTGAACCAAAAGCCTGTGTCCCATTTCTGAGGGCATCTGGACCTGGTGAATGGCCTTTGCCTGGAACTGTTACAGTAATGGATAACCTAATTCTGAAAATTTTCCCTGCTTAAATTGGAGGGAGGTTTGGATTCAGCATCCATTCTGCTCGGATTGAGGGCTTTCCTTCCCCCTCCAGGATGTTTACTACTAAACATGCAGCCTTGCCTGAAGATACAGAAAAATGTCAGCAACCTGCAAACATCCAAAAGACCATTCTAAATCGTGTGAACAATAAGCGGAGATGAAAACCTAATTGCATGGCATATGGCTCATCCCTACAAACCTTCGTACTCAAAGAGCTGGGGGGTAATAACTATTCAAACAAAGCGGAGGACATGTTAAGGCGATGCCTGTCTGAGCTATCAAGCCTCATTGCTTGCAAGAAACACATAATCCCTTTTAATCTCATTCCTTGCATTCCGTATAGCTGTAAGGCTGGGTTTCGGTAAAACTGATTTTCTAGCTGATGAGGAATTGTGAAGGGGCTCAGAAGGTGCTCACAGCTCACCATAGGGCACAGCGGGTGCCTTGCAGTGTTTGCTGCATGAACTGGGAAGAGGCAAGGAGCAGGGCTGTCGCCTGGGTCCAGCCTGCTGGTGTAGGTCCAGCGTACAGGAACGGCTGTGCCCAGGCTGACCTTGCTAGGAAGCGAATTTCAGGTGGTAGGTTTTTAAACCAAAGGAAACAGGAGTAGTCTTCTCCCTGTGGAGTTAGACCAAGGGGCCACTTGTGGCCTTCTAGTATGTGGCCATGTGAAATTGGTGGTGTCTTCTGCAACTGCAATCCCCCCCAATTTTTCAAAATCCAGCAAGTGTAGAAATGCTCCCTGTTGTTCCTATAACTTTTGAACTGATCAGTAGTCAGCTGAGGGCATGTTTTCCGTAGAGGAATAGGACTGTAGATGACGATTTTATTTTAGCATGGTAAGGCATAAGGCTTTTTCTCCAGGAAGTAAAAACACAAACCCAAAGTCATCCCTAACCTGAAAATTTCCAGCTTCTGAGATCTTTGGAATGGGGGAAGCTGGTGTGGGAAATGCTGACCTTTCGAATGACAGCGATCACATATGAGTGGCACTCTACAATTATAATAAGCCTAGGGTAGTGGGGGGGTTACCTATTGGGAAAAAGTATAATTTGTACTTTTCAGAGTGCTTTACTACACACCCAGATTTATGGGAATGAGCAGTGTGGGCTCTGGGGAGGATGTTGTGTTGCTGGATTAGCTTAGGCTTGACCGAGGGATATGTTAACTCTTGATGTATAGCTGCTAATGTCCAAGTTGGTTTTCATTTAGGAGCGGGATGGAGGGTGCAGTACCAGTCTGCCCTAGTGAGCAGAGCCAGCTCCTGGGTGGTGGTTCAGATGAAGCCCCCTTGATGTTTAGCACGTGGAAGCAAACTCTGTTGCTTCTATTCTGCATCTATGACACTGTGATGGGTGGTGTCATGTAAATGCTTCAAAGACAGCAATTGTAATAATAATAAAAAAACAACAAACCACCTTTCACCATTTCCCTGTGTAGCTCCTCAGAGACCACTGGGATTTTTAGTTTTGCTTCAATCAGTTTTCTTCTTTAATAATCCGCTGTTTGAGAATCCCAGACCAACTGTGCTGCTCCTCAAGTGGTCAATTGTAGCTGTTTAATTTCAGTGAAATGAACAGGTTCTTTGAGGAGCAATGAGTGTAGCAGAGCTATTACACAAATGGCTCAGCCTGCAGGACCTGGTCTGAGATATTCAGAAGAGCTTGGGAGGTGTGGGGAGGACTTGTGGCAAGTCCTTTTCTTGTGGTAGCTTCACCTCGTGCTGTAAGCATAATCTGGGTTTAATTTTTGCTTGCATGGCAGAATAAAAAATTAAATATGTGAGAATTGTCATTGGTGGAACAAATCAAAGTTCATATCAGGGTTATTTCATGCTCCTCATTAAAAGTAGGTTAGTCTCCAACTAAAAATATGATTTGGCAAAAAGGGAGTTGAAACATTCATTCTGGATAATGTTGAGATTCAACATAGTGACCTTCTTGGCTCTTCTCCAAACTGATTCGCTTTTTTAATATAGTGTTTGCTGAAATTTCATCTTTTTGGTCTGCCCTGTCCCATCCGTTGCTGAGCCCTGCAGATGGGGTCTGGTTGCGCCAAGCACTTTGCCTGTCACTGAGATGTAGCACAAACTGATGGGCTGAGCTTTGTAAGAACTGTTATTTTAGAGACGGCTACATTTGATAAAGCCTTTCTCTGCTAACTGGTGGTGTTAAAGGTGGGTTTTTTTTTTTGTAAGCTTCATACCCTGTGAGCCAAAGCTGAACTGGATGGAGTGAAGCAGCCTAGGGAGAAGCTGAGGGCTGGTCGATCATGGGCTGTGCTGTGCTATGGAGGGACCCGAATGCTGGTCCACACTGAGACATGTTTTCTGGCTGTCCATCCCAGTCTTCCTTGAGCTGTGCTTTGGCCTCCAGGTCACTGTGAAGGAGGCCACCTGTTTCAAGCTTTAATGTAGTTTTGTGGGTTTGTTTTTTTTTTTTTGCCTTGGGCAGCAGACTAGAATGAGGAGCTGAGGTGTTGTGGTTTCACCCCAGCTGGCAACTCAGCCCCACGCAGCTGCTCGCCCGCTGCCCTCTTGGTGGGACGGGGAGAAGATTGGAAAGGTGAAAGTGAGAAAACCACGGGCTGAGGTGAAGGCAGTTTAATAGGTAAAGCAAAAGCCGCTCACACAAGCAAAGGAAAATGGGGAATTCATCCACCACGTCCCATGGGCAGGAGGGGTTCGGCCACCGCCAGGAGAGCAGGGCTCCAGCACGTGGAACGGGGACTTGGGAAGAGAAACGCCATCACTCTGAATGTCCCCCCTTTCCTCCTTCTTCCCCCAGCTTTATCTGCTGAGCGTGGTGCCATATGGTGTGGGACATCCCTTGGGCCAGTGTCCCCCCCAGCTCCCTGTGCCCCCAGCCCACTCGCTGTGGGGTGGCTGAGGAGCAGCAAAGCCCTGGGCGCTGTGTGAGCGCTGCTCGGCAGTAACGAAACCACCCCTGGGGGATCAGCGCTGCTTCCAGCACAAATCCAGAACGCAGCCTCCTACGAGCTACTGTGAGGAATATTAACTCTACCCCAGCCCAAACCAGCACAGGCAGCCAGAGAGGGAGGCAGTGACCTCTGCTCAGGGGGGAGCAGCAGAGCCAGGTGAGCAGTTCCCTGCTGTAGGAGCAAACAGGGCCGGGTCTCCGATGAGGATAATTCCACCGTTTTCAACCCAGGAGCTGGCTCTATAGCGGCTGTTGTACCTTTAGATGAAGTGAAGTCTGGGATGTGTAAATCACAGCCGTGGAAGATTGTATTAGCAAGTCTCCTGTTCCATTTTCATGGATGAGGGGAAAAGAGAGGAGCATCCCCGTGTCATAAAATATTGTAGCAGACGTCACTGATGGGGCTGGGTAGGGAGAACAATACAAAGATAATGACACTTCTCTCCCCCCACCCCACCCCACCCCACCCCCCCAAGCACCTCCCTCCCTTTCTTTTTTCTATTCCCTCTTTGTCTCGTGTTTCTGAGTTAAGAGGATTTTTTAAGCACAGTAACGAGCTCTCGCTTTGAACTTGGAATATGCATGCTGCAAAGAAAGCCCCTGGACTGTCCTTACTTAATATGCCCAAATATGATTAGTGTCAGACTGTGAAATATCGCTTCCTTATCTCTAGGAGCCAGCAGACAGGAACATTTCTAGGGATCAGGGTCTTTTTATTTTTTTGGCAAAACATAGGCTTTGAGAAGGACATGGCTTGTGTGCACAGTCTCCTCACTGGCATGATTCTCGTAAGCCTCTGGAGAATCTCCTTGTTTCTCTCTTTCCCTCTCTCTGCTCTCTTTTGCTCATTCATTCCTTGCTTCATCCCTCATCATGTGCCTTGACACTAATTCATGATCAAGGGACGTCGTTTTCAAAATGGCAGAAGATTTGAAGTTGAATTCTGTTCTCAGCCATGTCACTGTCTTGCCTACAGCTGAGGAGCAGCCCCTTCCCTCCTGCTCCCCACCAGAGTTAACTTGAAGAGGTGCTTCAAGAAGATGCCCTGGTTGCAGGAACTGATTACGGGGGCCATCATACAGGCTGCATTGTTGCTGTTTATCTGCTGAGCAATGCTGCTTTGGCAAGGAAAAAAAAAAAGCCCAGCCCAATTTATTTACATATTAAGGGTCTTACATGTCAACAACTGCAAACTGTGGATAAAGGATTTGTATCTCCTGTAATTTCATGGATCTGTTCAGTGGTTTTGTTGAGCAGGAAGTGGGAGAAGAGGGAAGGAAATTAGTATTAAAATGTGTTTCCATCCTCGCTTCTTAACTGGCTGCCAAATCTCCTGTCTCTGCTCCTCCCCCCCCCCCCAAAAAAAAATCCCAACTGTGTGGAAGAATAGGAGAAACTCATTACAAATGTTTCACTTCAGTGCCCTGGAATGCTTTTGTTTCCTGTTCCCTTTGATCTTCAGATGGGCTGAAGATAAGGACTGAGACTGATATTAATTATCTTCAGTCCAGATCTGGAGCTCATGGTGTATGGAGAAGAGTTCTGCTGAAGTCAGACTCTGGTTTTGAGCTCCTTGAAGTAAGTGTATTTGAATTGCAGGCTTTGATTGTGATCTAGTTCTGCTTGCAACTTGGAAATGTTTAGGATTTAGCGTATACCAAGTTTAATGCTCTTACATGCACCATTGGCCTCTACTGGAAAGGATTAAGGCTCTTCAGTTATAAGTCCTAAGCCTTAATACTGCTCTGAAAGAATCTTCCGTTTAAGTAACAGCAAACGGCCCTGGGCTGCAGGAGCACCAATTCTGCTGCTGCTGCCTCCTTCCAGGCCTGGCTGGTTTCGTGCTGACCAAAAAGTTTCATGCAATCATGTGAAACATCCCAATTGCATCAGAAATGTCCTTGCTATTTTAGATGAAATCATGAAACCGCAGGTACTGCTCTAGACAGACTTAATCTCCTTTGGAACAGTTCAAAGGGGAGATGTCCTCATGGTAGCAAAAACTGAAGGAGAAAATACTGAGATTACTGCCAGAAGGGTCATGCCACGATTTTAGCTCAAAGATTGGGCTGAACCCTGACAATCAAGGGAAATACTGGTGTAAGGAGTTTGCTGGCTTTGAACACTGGAGTGTTTTTTCGAGCAAGGTTGATGGTCAGGGGTTCAGGAAAGGCCTGGTCATCCAGAAGAGTCTGCAGGCAAGTGCTTAGAAAGACCTGGGAAAATATGGCTTATAAAAGAAAACAAATTCTGGTGTTTTAATTTAGAGCTGAAGAGACTGAGAGAAAACAGGAGGAACAGACTTTCTGGGTGCAAAAGCTATTGTAAAGAGGATCAGGAGGACTTTAACCGTGTGCCCCAGGCCTGCGTTATATAAGGGAGGGCTGTAACCTGTAGGTGTTGGGAGAGGAGCGTTCGACTGTGAAGGTAGCAAAGTACTGGAGGTTTTTTGGAAGAGGCATGGAACAAGCAAAGGTGTTTAACAGTTCCTTGGGGAACACCCAGCAGGAACGACACAGGCAGAATAAATCCTGTTTTGGGGTACAAGTACGAGACTGACAACCTTATGGCATCCCTTTCATCCTTCTTGCATAGATACTCAGAAATACTGCTTTAATTCTTGGTTCACTTAACAGGCACCTCAAACCAGCTCAAATTCATCACGATACTGCCATAGGCTGTAAGGAACATGTTACATTATAGTATTATTTCTTTTCTCTTTTCTTTTGGGATCACTTACGAGCCTGCTTTGTTCATAATGGGCCTCTTGTTTGACATATTCATTGATAACCAAAGCGCTGTTTTCTTGACTGGAAAATATTGACTTTGAGGTTAGGGCCTTCAAATGTGTTCAGCATTTGCCAGCCCTTCTCCTCTTGAAGCCTGTGGCAATAATCCTATTGATCACAGTGGGAGTGGAATTCATGGGAACAGAAAATAAAGGGAAGCCTTGGAAATCCTGCTCTGAGCATTTTGTGACTCAGATGTCAGAGGAAACATGATGTAATCCAGTGTCAAAGGCACTCTCAAACCTTTCATAAAGATTTTTTTTTTTAAATAAAAGCGATCTTTTAAATAGATTAACATTTTTGAAGCAAAAAAAAGTCTATTAGCATGAAAATACGGGGTGTTGAATCACTTCTCTCAAGGTGTTGCAACAAACCCCAGGATGTTGTCTTTTCTTGCTAGGGAAAAAACTTGACCGAAGTGAATATATTTTGAAATATGGAATAGATTTCCTTGTTAGCTTTATTGCCATTACTCAGCAGGGAAGGGGGCTCTCAGTGGAGGAGCCTCACCAGAAAGCGGAGCACTTGACACTGTGGAGCTGTAGTTATCGTGGTGGACAAGCAGCTCCCTGTGCAGTGCCGTGAGTCTTGTGCTCCCATGACACCGGTGCTTTCTGGACTTCGGCCACCCACCACTGTGGCTTTTGCTGAGCATGGCACTGCCCTCTCCCATGGGATGTGGTAGCCAAGTACTTAAATAACAAGCATGTTCCTTGCATTCAAATGTATATTGCGACAGGAGCAAATGTTTGGAGAGGGAGGGCACCGCCTAGGTAAATGTCTGTTGGCCTTACTGTAAAATCCTACTTTTTAGTTGTGAAGCTGGAGGATATGGCTGTTTCCCAGTCTGCGCTAAGCAGAGTCTTTCTTGAAACCCTTCCATGATTCTTCATTCCTCTGAGCTCACAGGCCACCTTCTGTATTCCCCCACACCAGTTCTGTGAAGTGGCTGGGTAAAATCATGAAAACTGAAAAATTTCTCCCATCCTTTGCATCGGCATATGTTCGAGAAGTTCAATTCTAGCCATGAGATTTGCCTTGTTTTTTCTGGGAACACCTTCAAAGATTTTTACCTCTCCCGGCTTGATTTATGAACACAAAAAAGGCTGGTTATAAGTTCAAATGCTTGGATTTGTGACTGCGATCGATCCTTGCATGTATACTTTGCTCTCCTCAGAATTTTTTGTAGTCCTCAAAAGACCAACTGGATTAATATACCCAAAATGACCCCTGTAATCTTCCACTTGGATTGAAGTTCAGCCGAGATTTCTGCCTGTAGCGGTGCTGCTCCTGGGCAGGTAGGCTGAGCAGCCAGAGCTGCCTCGTGTCCTGCGGCTCAGCCCTCGCCCCAGCCTGAACTTGGCTTGTCCTAGGGCAGGTTTGCACCGTTGCCCATCAGTGGTTTTGGTATTGCTCTTGGCTTCACAACAGGCTGCTGCACAGCCTGGGGTTGAAATGAGCCTGTGTAAGACAGTAAGCCATGCTGAGCCTAAGATTTGGTCTTTGCAGCTGCATCGGGACTTCTCACTTCTTCTGAGTGCTGCCCAGAACCAAAAGCACTAGGTATCAGATATATGGAGTCAGTGCTTCTGGTCCCCTGGGCAGGACTGGTTCCTGTGGTCAGATGGGTCCTGCATAATCTTTTCAGCCCAGATCTGCCTTTTGAAGATCTGTGCTGATGATCTGCTCTCAGCCTCCCCATGGATTCACTATGGCTTTTCTGTTACTTGGCAGCATCTGTGGAGTTCAGGGAGGTCTGTTCTGTCTTTCTCTACCAGAGGAGATTCAAGCCCATCTCTTCCACAGCTGGAGCAAGCTTGTTGCTACAATATTTAGGTGCCTGCATGGGGCTCAAGTTTTTCAGAAAATATGGAAAGTGTTATTTACATGTTCTTAAATTTAGGTTCATCCCTAAGAGAGAGAGGTGCTTACCCAAGGATGTAGGCAGATGTCCTTGCAGTAATTTACACTGAAAATGTAAAGTGCTCTGTAGAGTACAAAGTAGATGCTCTCATCTTCTGGTTTGAATTGCTATGGCACTGCCAAGTGCTACAGCATAAACAAAAAAAAAAAGCTTATTTGGGATCTTAGAAATGTTGGGAACAAAGAACAGAGTGGCTGAGTGAAAGCTTTCCATGCCAACGGGTGGGACAACAAAATCCTATGGATGCCTACTTTCAGTCTAACACAGAACTTGGGAAAGTCTTTGCTTTGCCAGTGGATGGATCCCATGCAGACAGTGATTAGGGTTTTGTGCAGGGGAAATTATGAACTACTGTACTTGCTGTTTTCTGACAGCAGAAACAATTAAAAACTGCGCCACACTGCCTGCTTTCTATCTCCAGCTGTCTGGCTGCACTAACTGCTCCCTTCATACCCTGCTAAATTCATGCCTTAAGCTTGAAGCGAATTTGCCAATGTGTCCAAGGAGACAAAGGAAAGGAGCAAGCATAACGGTGAGAATCATTGTTCGAGGCTCAATCCAAAACTGCTTGCACAAAAGCCAAATGTCAGGATAAAGGTAATAGCTTGCAGGGAAGCTTCCCCCTTCCTCTAGGAATGTGCAAGCAAACAAAATAAGCACGCAGCTCCCTGTATATGTGAGTGCAGCTAATGTGCAGCATATTGTAGGGAAGTCTCATGCAGCATCAAATTCTTACTGTAGCTTCAGGGGGTCTGGCCCGTGTGGCACTAATTGATGCCTGTTTGCCCCCGACAGAGCGGTGATGTGAGGCCATACTCGGGCCTCTTGCAAAGAATTGTAGTGGCTTTGTGGTGAGTTATTACCTGGATTTATCCACAGATTCCAGTCAAAATGCTGTGGTGTTAAGACAGGGACCATGCACAGTTCATGTTGTGTTCTTCAGCTGTCGTGTAAATAACTCGTGTTGCTGGGGTCAGAGCATTTCTTCTGGATAATAGCTGTGATGAGGTTTGCTCAGTGCTAGAATCATTCCCTGGGTGTAATCTGTGCTGGGGACTCCTACCAGTCGTCTTCATCTGAAAACTGCAAGGAATATTAATCTTCCCCTGTTTGGTGACAGATTTGTGGGTTTTCTGTGGTGTATTTCTACTTCCCTGGTTTAGGACAGACAAGTATCTAGATGCTGTCCAAGACTTTTATGACATGTAATAAAATGGCTCCGGTGTATGGCTTCTGCAGGAGCCTGGGCTGTGGCAGAGGAGAGGGGACGATGGAGCGTGGCCGTTGCACCAGCTGATGTCTGGGTCTGGACTTGCTTTGGGCAGCTGGTCTCAATGTATGCGAAAGCAAACAGCTCTTTTCTTCTAATCATCTGTATGTGGCCTGCAGACCTCCGACTGACTGTGCCTATCCGTGGGAAGTAGGAACTGCTTGAAGGGAGATAGGTGGGCAAAGAAGGGAGCAAGAAGTCTGGCCATGGGTCACCCTGACCACTTGTGCCATTATGGCCACTTCAGGCCATCACATCTGACACCTTACTTCAGCGAAGAGCAGAATAAGATTCCCTGGATTCAACAGAATTTGCATTGAACCAGTGGATTCTGATAAGTGTGCTTTAGGTGTTAAACGTTCTTTGTCATTGCATTTGCTTCAAAACCAAGAAAATGAACCTTTAATTCCCAAAGTAATTATGAGTGAGTTTTCATGGCTTTTTCCAGCCCTCCCAAATACCGAGTGTTTTTGGGATTGGATAGGTGCTTTGCTGTCGACACTTCACAGCATTCTTGTATTGGAAATCTGCTGTGCTCCAGCAGAGCATCATGGTGTATGTACATCATGGTGGCCACACTGAGAAGATCATGGCTTAACCCTTCCTGTATGCTGAGATGCCACCTCTTTCTGTGTCTGAGGATGGACAGATAACTATAGGACCAGACAGAAAAGATGCCACTGCAGATGCTTGATAGCAAAACCCGTTGGAAGGGTTACATTTATCACTAACTGTTTTCTAATCTTTCCTGTCTTTCTCAGCTTGTTAATTCAGAAATACCAAACTGAAAGCCCCTTTACAGCTCCGGGGCAGGTGGCTAGCTTAAATCCACCTCATTACTTTTAATGAATAAGACTTTTGCTAGCCTGTGAAGGCTAATACAGGATGAAAAAGCAGGTGATGTGTAATGGACGGTGATTGGTATTTGCAGCACCTAGCATGTGTTATCCCATCCACGTTATCTAGCATGTTAGGGGGGAGCTGAGTAAATAAATGCAGAAAGGGGGTTGTGAGTTGGTAGTGGAGGAGCTTCTTCGGTCACTATTGTGGTACTTATTCCAGTTAACCTGAACATAAATGATGGCCTGATGTTAAATTGTCCCAGACAGACAGTGCATACACGTAAGTTTGTATATACAATCAACAAAGGGATTTGGAAACCCATACAGTCCCCTCTTGTTTCCTTATCCATCAAGAAACTACCAGGGTCTTTGAGATATGTTGGAAGATGCCTTATTATTTGCCTGAATTGCTCTTAAGAGGGCACTTAATCTTTTTCTTGCTATGAAGACCCGCTTGTATGAGCCCAGAATAAGACTGACCTGAAACACTAATAGCGTGAACCTGAATTCAGCCTTTTATGATGCTCACAAAATGTTAACTCTGCTCTTTCATTGCCTTTGGCCTTCCTGGGTTTGACCATACTGGAAATTGAACTGCCAAATAACAGCAATAAAACTAAGCCCTCTTGTGATACTTCCAAGAAGAACAGGAACTTCCAGAAATCTCCTGAGAAGGGTTTAGCTCATGAGGTTTGCAGCCCCGTTCAGCCTAAATCAAGGAGTTTGGAGAAGGTTCAGAGGAAACACCCAAGCTTTTGAGCACTTCATCACACTGAGCCCTTGTAGGCTCTCCCATTAGTGATGCCTGGTTATACACTGTTCCTCATCAGAGGCTCAGCATGTCTCCTCCACAAATGAGCCCTGGTCAGCCCCCCTTTTCCATTCTGTGCTGTCTTCTTTCTGAGCCCTGTTTCTTTTTAATTGTCTCTCAAGAAAAGTTACTTGCCGACATAATTTTCTCTTGGAATGATATTACAGCTTCTAAACCAAGCCTGGGTCAGCGGTATCACATGGATAAGAGACTCTTTCCCTCTCATGTGATACCATTTTAGTAGAAGATTAAGCTTTTAACCCTGAAATAAAAGCAGCTTTCCCTCTTCTCCCTCCCTCTCTCTTGTTATCGCTCCTGCTTTTTTCTTTTTTTTTTTTTTTTTTTCCTCAGGCCCCATCATTTAGATGCGACATCAATTCTGACTGCTGGTCTAGTGAGCAATCCATCCTGAGACTTGATCCGGGGACTTAATTAAGTGTGAAATTGAAGGGAGAACCAGCACAAGAAATGGACGAGGTCCTGCGAGGCAGAAATTCTATAAGTTGCTAGAAAGCCAAGTGCAGATGGATATTCTCCAAGATGCCAGGAAGTTATTGACTGTTACTGCTCAACACCATGGTGATCAAGGATAGTTAGGTACCTAGGAGGTATTGTCAGGGACTGGATGTTTTGCTGTGGGCCTCCTGTCTTTAAGTGAATACCTCTGCTGGCTTTGTGCCTGAACGGATGCAACAACCTACCTGTGGCCTTGGATTTCTTGCTTCTCTTGTATAAGAAGAGGCAAGAACCAGCCTCAGAAAAGAATGGTGTGCTCAGTTTGAGCTCGTGCTCTTAGCTACACAAAGATAGTCCTGTGGTAGGAGGGACTGGCTGATTCCTGCTGGGAAGGCGCCTATGCTGCTTTGGGCTGGGATAGTTGGGGTAAGTCTCCAGGTCTCCAGCTCTGCTCCATGTCATCTTACAACCTCCCCAAACATCTTACTCTGTCCCCAAAAGACTCTAAACTCAGACCATCATGTCTTGGGATGATGCAGTGTCTTTCCTGTTGCTGTGGTGCTGGGGAGTGCTGCTCTCCTGGGCTGACCTCTTGGTCTGGGTTTGTACCAGTAGTGAGAGATGCGGAGCAGGGCTGTAGCTGACTTGCTTCCATGGGTATCCAAACCCTACAGCTGCAGAGGAGCTCAGTGGCTTTATGGTTTTCTCTGGGGGAGGTTTGTTATATGAAAATTCTTTGTGGATGGGGTTTGGTCTGACCCCTGCTGCTTGGCTTCCAGACCTGGGCACTTTTGCTTGTTTGTTGGTGGAAACTTTGATGTCTGAGGGTTTTATTGTGGCAGAAATATAGCTGCTGGGGGCCTCTGAGGACTGGGAAGCTGATGGGGGGTTGAGGATCCCTGATGACTGCAGCTGATGCTGAACAGCACAGGTGTTAATGCTCCTCCTGCAAGGGGGAGTGTAAGGCAGTGTTTGGAGACCTGGGGTGAGCTGGGCATCCACTGAGCAGGCTGGGGCTCAGCCCAGCTGTTGTGGGGGAGGTGTTGGAGGGAACGCAGCTGTACTGTGTGATGTGATTGTCCATCAGGGCTGCCTAACCAGCGCAGCTGTCTGGCTCTTATGACCTAAATTAGCCCGGCTGGGCACCAGGATCCGCAGGGTGGAGAGGTCCCAAAGCCCCAAAGGTGGGACCAGCAAGTCACCTCCTAGCCAGCAATCTCTTCCCCCTGCAGTGTGGTCGCTCAAGGTCTTATTTCTACCACAGGAGTAGGAGTCTGCCCTCCACTTTGCAGCGCTGATGGCTCATTTTGGTCAGCGGTGGGTTTAAGCAGCGGGAGGGCTCAGATGTTCCGCCCCGGCAGGGCGCCCGCTTGAGCCCTCAGCCCAGAGCCAGCGAGTGAATCGTGTCAAGGCGGGCTCCCTCCCGCCGGCCTGGTGACCTCTGGGGTTTTGCAGGCCAAATGCTGATGCTTCCAGAGAGCTGTGCCAGTGATCGCCACCCCCCCTCACGCTGCTATTCCCCCCTGCCTCGTGGAGGAGGGAAAAGAGGCTGATGTACAGTAGTCCAGTCCCTTTTAGCATATAATACATTGTTCAAAGGCACTTGCTACCCATTAGAAAGACAAGAGAGCATCCATCCTCCGCGACCTGTTTTCTCTCACCTTACTCCCCTCCCTTCTCTCATGATGTCACAAGATGGGTTTAAAGATCTGGAGGGGACACAGGTGTGCAGCAAAGCTGTTCGGGCGCTCGGGTGTCAGAGCCTGTCGCAGGTTCATCTGCAGGGTCTGGCTGTCACTGCAGGGTGCAGGGCTGGCAAACTGCCTCCTTGGGGCAAAATATTTTCCTCCCCTCCTTGCCTGCTGGAGCTGTAAACTCCCATGGGAAATGAACCCAAACAAGGCAAATGGCTGAGCCTGCCTGGGCTGGGCAGGGGTTTAGTCTTAAACAGAGGCCAAGGTGAATATCTGAGTGAGGTCCTCGGCAGTGTGTGGAGAGCGAAGTGACAGCAGCTGAGAACCAGCAGATCCCCGCCGGTCATGGGCAAACAGGCAGCTTTTCTCTGTCCTCCCTGCATTACCAGGCCTGGAGAAGCTACAGCTCGAGGAAAGCTGCCACACTTTGCAGAAGAGTTACAGCCCGGCTGCAGGGTCCTTTCTGCTGTGTCTGCAAAGCTTCGCTTTAGATCATGGGCAGCGAGTGTGTGGGGCGTGTGCGGCGAGATGCTTCTGCAGGCTGGGTCTCTGGGATTGATGCTGAGGGTGCGGAAGATTCTGAAGTGTTTTTAACGTGAAAATCTCTGCGACCAGGCCATCCTCTGGATGCAGATCGAGTTCGCGAGAGCAGGTCTGAGCCTCAGAGCTGTGCCTCGGGCATAATTTCCTTTGTGTTGATTGAAAATTTTCTGAAGAGTAATAAGGACAGTCAGTGAAATCACTGGTGCTCTAGTATTTTACATCACCTGAGGATCTGGCCTCAGGCACTGACGATAATTGCCTGCTGAGATGACACAGCAGTAAATATTAAGCCTCAATTTAATGTTGTATTTACGTACAATAGAAGCTGACAAAGCTTCACTTCAATAAATTGCTTTTCTCATAAGCTCTCTAGAAACCTGGTGGTCTATCTACACTCCTCAGCAAAGATTTAGTAACAGATGCTGTAGCTATGTCTAACGTTAGCAAGATTTCATTAGCTATATATAGCATACTCCTCTCATTTCAGTGCACCATGATGTTTTCTCAGAGATAGCTACTTGAAATCAAAAAGGAGAGTGTTTCGTGATACATCTATTTATAGTTCTCTTCCTCCTTTTAGTCTGAAATACTCAATGTGGTTTCCTCGCCTTTCGTGTGAATTAGTGAGGTACTATTGTATTAATCTCCTCTGGGCTCAATTCCAGTTTTCTTATTTGCACCAGCTAGGATCTGACTCCAAATGTGGCTTCCACAGGACCATTTGTGGATTAAGATACTGTTCCTCATAAGAGTACCATAATCCAGTTTTAATTGTGTTTTTATAGTGATTGTAACAAAAGACTTAGTGGTAATGGGTAACTATAGACCTTTGAGTTTGACCTGAATAGCAGGGAAAAATGTTGCAATGAATCTTGGAGAAAAGACTGTTAAAGACACAGGGGCAGGGAAAGTGGGATGGGGGATGTAGCTTCACTTTAGCTGCCTTGGATTGGTTAAATATGGCATCTTTGTAAGCTACACTATCTAGAAAAGGCAGGCATCTCATGCATCGTTACCCAAGTATTTGTTATTGCACCATATGGGTAATTATTAGTCTAACCATAGAAAATGGGGATTAAGGCAAGATTTTAAAGTTGGTCTAAAGGGAACTGCTTAAAGGACATGTGACAGATTTTGTTGATAGGAGAGCTGTCAGGACAAAAGATGTTGTGAGGTGGAGTCTTGTGAAGTGGGTTTTGTGGCTGATTTTATTAAATATTTCCATTAGTGAAGCTGTTACAGAGAGAAGGAGCATGCTGATGATGCACTGTTGGGAGGCATCAGCAGAGGAGAAGGGTTGGAGAAGTGGAGCGATAGAAGTGCTTAGACGTTTAAGTGCAAGGTGATGAATTTATGGATTAAGATTGGGAATTTTTGCTGTAAATTGGAGGCTCGCTGGCTGTCAATGACAGAAGTGAAGGAGCTGTCTGTGTAAATCAATCACAGATGCCTTCAAGACACCGACATAATCAGAAATGCAGTATGCAGGCTGTCAGCATTGGCGATAAGGAAGCACTAATGTCATGGTACAGAGTGGCCTTGTGATCTGGGAATCCCATGTGTAGTTCTGCGTGCTTTGAAAACTTTGCAAAAAGAAAAAAAAAATCCTAGTGGAGCAGGTCCAGAGCAATGTGGATGCTGGAAGAGATTAGGAACAGGGTTATTCTATGTGAACAAGGTCTTGCATTCTCTCATGCCACAGGTTTTCTTGTTTTGGCCCTAGCTTTGTGTCATGTCTGATCTAGTCTGTAGATTCTGTAAATGTCCAACTTTGAATCTTCGCTACTGTTTTGGGATGAGGGCTATGTATTGCAAATTATATACATATTTGATGCTAAATGGGGAAATATTACAACTTGATAACGGGGGGATGGAATGGATATGTTTTAAATTTTATAACTATCCCCAATGGATGCCTTGCAACTTCCAGTGAAGCATCTGGATGTGGTTATAATGGGGGGTAACTGGACAAGGTGTGCTGCTGATTTATCCAGTTGCCATTTCTTGTGCTCAGTGTATTAACTGATCAAAAGGTGCTGGAAATACAGAACAGAAATAAGCAAAGGGAGTGGAAGCTAGAAAAAAGCAGTGAAGTCCTTTGTGAAATGATAATCCAAGACACACGTGCCAGAGGAAGATGCTTGAGGGTTGGCAGGGCTCACAAAGTGTTGAGCAGACCAGATAGGAACGTGCAATGCACTAAGCAGCTGGTGGGTTTTGTGGTGTGTTTTCTGTTGTTTGTTATTTTAGGGAAAAGCAGTGCATTTTTGAACTGCCTCTGCATGCAGCACACTACGAACCAAGCAGGTGACTGTTCCTTTTGCTAGAGGAGGGAAAGGGAGCATTTCTCCCCAATTCCTGTCTTCTAAACAGGCAGGTGTTAGGGACAACAGCAAAGGTAAATTGTGGAAGGCTGGGAGAGTTGGCTCCTACAGAAAGAGGGATGAGTGAAGGAGCTGTCCCGGGCAGGAGGGGTGTGATTTTGTTGGGTAACCTTCAGGTGAGGGCAGAATAGGGTTACACAGCCATTAAGGGTCTGGGAGAAGGGGAGCCATCAAAGCATCTTTAACTTTGTCAGTAACAGACTGAAACATAGATGAGGTGCGATGCTGAAAGAGATCTCTAGCCCCTGCCTGCTTGTGAGCATTGTAGCCAGCCCATCAGGTCAGGGCAGTGACACAGGAGTCATTTCTAGAGCAAGCAGAACTGGAGGCGGGCCAGCAAAAGCCATCCTGCCCCAGCCCGGAGGTTGTCATGAAATGAACTTATTTTTGAATTCCGTGGTTTTAACATTAAGCATGTGGGAGGAAGGACTCAACTGGTTTGTCTTTTCCACCTCAGTTTTCTTCATCTCTGTACCAAGCTAACAAATCCTTCAAGGTTTTTGGAAGCTCGACAATATCACGCCTCATCCCCTGTTTCTCAAGCTTGGACCAGCTCTGCACAAGCAAACTCAGTTGTGTTCCCCACTGGGTCAAAATAAGAAATGTGGAGGGAAACCAGAGAGAAAGGCTGACCTGGAAGATACCCAGGGCCAGGAGCTTCATGTCCTTTCACAAGGCTTCCAGGCTGCTGTGGAGGCTGTCTGGTCTTGAGGCATCAGGATCCCTGCGCTTGTTGGCGTGGTGCCAAGTGAATGCCAAGCGGTGGTTCTGCGGGGCTGATCCTCCTGGGTTCAGCGTGGGACCACGCACGGAGTGGGCTCGGACCCTGCCATTTCAGCGTGTGTGCTGCAAGGTTATGCCTGCAGGAAAAATACCAGTTGTTCACTTCTTGCAGGTCAAGGAAATCACTGGACTAGCCCAATGTGGGTGCTGGGTGCTTCTTCCTCACAAGGGCTCCCCTTGGCTCACTTTGCATATCAGCGAGGAATGAGGGTTTATACCTGTGTTTGCAGAGCTGTGTACATCACCTCCGCTGGGCATAAGTCTCTGTTTTGCTGCTAGTTAGGAGGGGACAATCCAGAGAAAGGTGATGGCAGTTGGTGAAACTTTAAAGGAGTATGAAAGGGAGAATCTTGCCCTCTGAGTGTGCTTCTCCCTGATCCATTAGGCAGAGGTTCTCAGCACGTCATTCTAACTATTTCTTGTAAAAATAAGTGGGTTTTGATCAAAAACATTTAACGTATATCAACATTAGGGATTTTTTTTTTAATTGCCAATCCAGGAAAAGAGGTAAGTCCCACCGAGGTGTGAGATTAGTGACTCTAGCCAAGACAGCAAAAGCTTTGCTGTTTGCAAAGCCAAGTTAAACAAGACACAATTAGGCCTAACGTGCCCCCCACAGCTCCCAGAGGCCGGTTTATGGATCCTGAGGGGGCCAGAATTGGACCTTGATGTGTCTTGTTTGCCTTGGCTACATAACACAGCAAATCCGCGTGCCTCTTGCTTGGCGTCCTAGGCACAAATCACACCTGCAGGAGGTTCAGGCACTGAGTCTTTTTTCCTTTCTCCTCCTCCTCTGTCCAAGTGGTTTATTCCTGATAAAGCACACTATAACCCTGGTGCCACAGTGCTGGCCTTCCTGAGGAAAAGGACTCACCAACTTTGCTGTTACGACACAGGCTCCCGTGTCCTACAAGCAGCTCTTTCCCTCAGGATTTGCCCATGTTCTGTGGATCTCTGATGGCTAGCAGTTGTTTTTTTGCTCTGGTTGGAAATGGGGAGATTTGCAGGTCGCTGTTGTGTAGGTGGCATTTCAGAAACCGTTTTAACTTCCTTCAGGTATTTGACCTAAGTGAATACTGGAGCTGGAGCAGTAGGTTACTGCCAGCTTGGCTGATGCTCTGGGATGGGAATGAAGCTCTAACCTGTTTGGTGCTGCAGATCCCGCTCACCTGAGCTCAGGGGAATTTTTGGGTCCATTACAGCCTTACCTAGGAAGTTTTAAGGCAGGCTTTATTGTTCATGTGCTTAAACTCAAGAAGATTTCAGTCTTCATCAGGATGCTGTCTGTGGAATGTGCTCCTGTAAAGGCTAGTTTTTCAAGGCTTGTCAGGACACTTCATACACAGACTCCTCGAGGTTTTGGCTATAGAAGAGTCTAGTATGTTTTTTTTTTATTTGAAACTCTTCCGTTCCATATGAGCACCACCACGTACAAAGGTGCTTTCCAATGGCTATAGGGAAAAGGCAGTGGAGGAAGTAGGCAGGGAGAAGACTCCTGACATACTGGTCAGGCCGGGCTCAGGCTGGAGGCACAAGGTAATGCTTTATTTGTCCACCTGGCATAACTGGAAGACACAGACAGGCTTTCATGCCTGCAGACCCTCCTGCAGACCTAGTGCTTGCCTTGTGTCATTATGCCATATGGCTGCGACTACACTGCATTAGGAAAGAGATACACATCTCTATAAAGCCAGTGACACGTGACTGCAGAGGTCAATGTGCATCAACTTAATCATGTTGTTTTAGTCCTGGAAAGGACTCAGAGGGGCTGAGGAGCCTCCAGTCTCAATAACTGATAGGTTGAATTTGCAGACAGTGTTCAGAGGAGCTAAGACCATCCTCAGCTTAGGAGGGTCATGTGTAAGCCCCACATTAACACATTTGTTCTCAGTTTTCTTGTTTAGCATCTGTACTATGTCAGCAATTGTTTGTCTGCTGCTTCTGGGCTCGTCTGAAGGTGTTTTATCTCTCAGAGCCATGTGAGCACTCCAGGATGCTTCAGAGGGGCAGGGTGTTGGCGTGGATGAGCTGAGCCACTGGAGTGAGGACCACTGCGATGTCGGGGAGGTGCCTTTGTCCAGCCGTGTCCTCCTGTGGCTGTTAAACTCACCCACAAATTAAAAAAGCAATAGCAAGAGGCATTTAATGTCTCCTCGGTGAGAGTGAGTGAGAGGGAGGGGCACTTTTTCAGCTTAGCCATCATTTTCATGTGTGCTACTGTCCCTGAGGGATGTGCCCGGGGTGCCTGCTCATTTCCAAGATGCAGATGGGGACTGCTGGAGGATTTGTTATCACATATTACAACACCTTTGGGGGCAGTTTGGTATTTCTCACGCTTCCATGCAGAGCATGGTTTCCCAGAGACTCAAACTTGGGGACGATGCTGAAGTCACAAGAATGTTTACCAGTGTTGCTCAGCTCCACTGCTGGCTCGTACAAGGCCATCCAGGGCTTCACCCCTCCTGGCTGCGGGGCTGCATGATGCTGTGCCACGGAAGGCGGTGAGGTGTGAACGGTGTTGTTATGATCCCAGGGAGGGTAGATGATGGAGGCAGCACAGGTTGAGCTGACTCCTGTGAATGAATGAACTCATTATAGTTCACCGCCTTCAATAAAAAAAGTTGTGAATCTTAATTAAAAGCACAGTCGTCTGCATTTGTGGAGACATTGTTTTGGGCTGTTTCTTTAGCTGTTAACAGGTTGTAAAACATTTTTAATGGTTTCTTTTTTTTGGGGGGTATTACTACTTAGGCTGTTTAAAAAAAACACACTTTTTTTTTTTTAATCAAAAAAAGAAATTTGAAGGAAGATTTAGTGGTTGTGGAAGTAAGGACTTGAACAGACTCTTTGCTGCTGTTCTGCTTATCTCAGTCCAAAGTGGAGTTTGCATGCAGTGGCTTTGATCGTGGATGAGCCTCAGGGCACCCTCTGTTTCACACTCACTTTCACACTATGAGTTTGCTCTGCTCTTTCTCCAGTCCCTTGCCAAAATATCCCTGGCATCCTCTTGCTCTCCAGCATGCGTCTAGGTCCCTGCTGACAGCACAGCTCAGATAACCACTGGCTTATCTGCTCTTCCAGCTGTGGGCAGGTCTCAGGAGGGGGAGAGGCTGCTCAGCCCCTGCCACGTGTGCCGCGTCCCAGGGCGGTGAGCTCGGCAGGGAATGCCACTCAGCATCCTTCACAAGTGCCTGTCTCTTGAGGTTTCTACCACTAGCACCTGGAAAGCAGGTGGCTACAGTCTTTTTGGGTAATGAAAATAGGACTTGTAAATGCACATGTAGCAGAAGCAAGGCTTAGGAGATGGCCTGGTTCTAATTTTCCCCCCATATTGATTTTCCCATGTCAAGTTGCTTCCTTACCTGAGGGAAAGGAGGATTTGGCTTGTAGTTATGTGAAGATTTCTTCTCAGTGCTATAAGGTCTGCAAAGGCAGCAGGTTGCCGAGCAGAGACCTGTGTGGTTTTTCACAAGCATCACTCTTCTGTTGTAACACATCTATGTGGATAAAACATACTTTCCAGATTCCTTTCCAGAAGATGTGGAAACCTTGCATCAGCCAGGGGATTTGAGCAAGCTGTTTTTTGTGAGGAACATAGATATTGTTGGGTTGTTAGGTGTGAGAAAATTCAACGAAGTCGACAAGCATCCTCCTTTTTTTATTAATTATATACCAACTTTTCCAGTTGTTTGTTAAAAAGCACCTCTCTTGTTTTCACTGAACATCAGATTTCTGCTCCTTTTGTTTCTCCCTTGCAAATCTGAAATTTCTTCCTGTCAATGGATATGAAAAAAGTAATTCCTTTCATCGAAGTCTGTTTTATCTGTAGAAAAAATATTTTTATAGGCTTTTTTTTTTTTTTCCACGCCCCATTCTAGTATCATTAACCACAGTGAACAAAACCATGTTGTTGCGTGCGGGTTTCCTGTGGAATGACCTTGCTCAAGTCTGCAGCCTGAATGTGTTACCACGAAGCAGTGCAATGATATGATCTTACAACAACTGAATGTTCACTCAGGGTGAGATTTCATGGCAGGTGATATTTCCCCCACAATAATACCATCTGCAATTATTTCCCTACATCCAGTGTCACTGAAAGGTCTGTCCCAGTGAAAGGCTCTGAATGGTCTGTTTTCACTTTCAACACTCAAACTTTCACTTGGAGGTGAAAGTTCGCTCCAACCACGTCTTGATGAAATATCATAATATCCAGTTCCACAGCAGGTTCAGAGAGTGTTTCATAACATTTTTGAACCAGATGTCAAGCTGATCTAAGAGGGAAAATGGGGGCATCTTTAATGTGTCACCATACTTTATCTTAGAACAAATAAACCTTCTAATTCTGCGAAGGGAGGTCGTGGCGAGGAAAGCAACTCAAGCCCTTGTTTGAGCGTACCAATGACATCAGTCTGCCAGGGAAGTCAAAACAGCTGGAGCCCGATCCTGGAGCTGCTACTCAGGCAAAAATCCCAGTGATCCTCACTAAAAGTTTAGGCCGATTACCAGTGACTGAACTGTTTCAGGATTGGGCCTCTGTATTTTGTGGAGGGCACGGTCTCTGCAGGATGGGCATTTGCAGATAAAAAGGATGTGGTGGCTTTGCTTGTCACATGCTTATTTAGCTGTGTGGGTGAATGGTTTGGGGGAGTGACAGGTACCTGTCTCATGGCAGCCTCTCTGCAGTCCTGGAGTTTGGGGTGGATATACCTGTGGGGTTATAGTACCCCATACAGTTCTGCAGCATTGAGGCTTTAATTCCCCAGGGTTACTGCTGGACCGGTGCTGGGTTTGAGTGTAACTGGGGACAAAGCAGCTGTGCGCTCTGCTTTCATCTTTTGCAGTTCTTTTTGGTTTGTCCCCTGAGGAGGCAACGTATATGTTGTTGTGTGTTTGCAAGTCTGCTCCTATCTGCAGCCCTCTAAAATAACCTGTGAACCGCAGGCCGATTGCAGCAAGATTTGATGGAGGGAGGGATGCCCTACCACTGTTGGGCTCGTGGCTCTGTGACCAAGGCAGGTGATGGGGTAGCGCAAAGATGCAGCTGCGGGGACGAAATACAGTGTGTGTTAAGGCTTTCATAAGCATCAGAGAATATACAGAGGAAAATAGAACTGAGGGAAACCAGGCTTTGCTGGTTTTGTTCTCAAATAATGTGTGTGTGTGTGAGGCAAAGTTCAAGGGGACTGAGGTGGTGGTTCAGGCAGCCCGGCAGCAGGACGTGCAGTCCTTTGGGCACCTCTGCTGGGGTTTGCGGCGTCTGGTGGCTGCTCTCCCTGCCAGGTGCTGCTGAGCAGCCACGGGGTCCCATCATGTGTGCCACTGACCCAGCCTTCCTCTGCCCACTCCAACATGTGCGTTTCAGGGCCAAGGGCATCCTCGCCACTGCTCAGCCTGGCTGTCCTCGGACCCTCCACCTCCTGCCACCTCGGTACTGTGGGCATTTTCCCCAGCCATGCTGTGTTTCGCCTGTGAGAGAGAGAAACATCCCTTGTTCCGCCTGGTTAACTCCAATCCTTCCCCTTCCTCAGCCCCTAAATATGACTCGTTTAATCCATAATTAAGATATTAAACCTGCTGGCTGGAAGCAGGCAAATACTTCGTGCTTTGGCTGAGAAGCTGCAGCGGTCAGGTTTGCCCAAAGCCCTGGGCTCTGCTCCTGTAGAGGAGGTGGGGGCCTTTCACTCCTGAATGTCAGTTTAAAGCAATTTACCCTAATCTGATTAGTAGCTAATTCAGTGCCAGTCTGCTTACCCAAGCCTGGTTTGGGGGGGTGCAAAAGCCAGGGTTTACCCTTTGAGTGCGGGGTGCTCATCCTGTCAAGGGGGCTGGCTCCAGGAAGCTGACTGCTTCTTTGTGTCCACTTGTGCAGGATTATAAATAATAATAAAAATAATTCAGGTTTAAAGTACTTGCAGGTGGAGGCTGAGGCTCCTGGGCTGCATGGATTTGTCAGCTCTTGGCTCTGCTTTGGCTGCAGAAGGGAAACTCGGGGGGTCGTGTTCCTTCGGTGGAGATATGGCGGGGGGGGTTAAGGCTGAGTGAATGGCTTGTTTCATTTGGGTGTCCCCCCTTGGAGACATTATATGTGAATAAGTTTGTTGCCCTCTGTTTAACCCTTTTTGAGACCTGCCTTTCTTTTTGAAGTGTCCTCAGGGATTTCCCTGACTTTTCCAGGTTGTTTGCTTGTGGGGGGGACACTGGGCTGATCAAGGCTGGGCGCTGTGACTTTATCCGCTTACCTCCCTCTCTGGAGAGCTGGTTCCTGGCCCCACTGGTGCAAGTTTTTGTGAATTCAGTTGATGGTGGAGCTGCTTTTTACCTACTGTGGGCACTGGGTTGGTCTGGCTCTGCTGGTCGTGTTTGGGCTGCTGTGGTACCAAGCGGCAATTTTCTGTGTACGCAAATTAAAAAAATAATATTGTGAGTGCACACAAAGCTCAGCTCACCCATGCCTCTGCCATGGCTGTTAGGTCAATGCTCTTTGATTCCCCGTTCTTTCCCCTGCAGGCTGGTAACACTGAGTAGGGCATCAGGAGAGGTGACAGGGTGCTCCAGGGTCTGTCACTTGGATGTGAAATGGGATTTCAGCTTGTGGGGACAAACCTCTGTCCCCTCTTGTGCCGCAGTTGCCCTCTCCAATCACCGTCTTAGGGCAGAGCCTGACTCTTGCTGAGAACAGTAACTACTCGTGGCTGGTAACAAACACATGTGCCACCCCCCGTGAGGGCAGGGCATCATGTGTGTTTTACTCCTGTGATGTGGAGGGAAGTGTAGCGGTTCAGACCTCAGTTTGCATCGTTTCCTCTGAAGTTTTCCGGTGAGCTGTGTCTGTGTTAGCCATCATGCTTGTGAAAGGCACCTCTTATCCCACCAGGATGGGATCCCCGGCTCAGCTCCTCACCTGGCACCCCAGGAGCTTTGTGGAAAAGTTTTGTATTGTCTGGCATGGAGGGATCTCCATCATGGTTTGGCTTCTGAGGGTACGATGTACAGATGTCGGTTTTGGACCTCTTGAAATATCCTGGTTTGGCTGTCTGTGTGAGGCCAGACTTCAGGAATTGTTGTAACAGGAAGAATTACTGCTGAAAGTTGTCATTTATGGGCCAGATTTGTTATTCCTTGTATTGCTGAATACCTGGAGTTTCTTCTTAGAGGCTGGTGGTGTAACACAGAGGTAAATCTAGGATCAGGTTCACAGTTTTGATGTATGATAGACCATACATTACCCTCCTGATCTTTCAGATACGTTTGTACTAAGACTTTAACTTCTTTTTATTTTTTCCATAAGTCTTTTATTTAGAGACCAAAGGAGTGAAGGATCTTTAATGTATTACCAGTTTTCCATTTTTCTTAACAATATAGCAAGTGTTCATTGATTTAGATGAAATCAGATAAGGGAAGAAGAAGCAGAAAGAATCATGCCAGGAAGCGTAACACAGTTAATTTGATGACCTTTAGATGTCAGTATAATCAAAGAATAACACAAAACTTGGGGCAGGTTTGGGAAATTTTCCCACATGGTAGAATTTGGCGGTCTCTTTGCTTGCATGGATTTGTTGGACTCTGGCACCTGAGAAGCTTGTTGCTGCGAATTGATGGGCTTGTCCGACGTGCAGCTAACACGGAGGCTGGGGGTGTGTAGCCAGGCAGCAGGAGACCTTCTTGAGTGTTTCTCGGTGGCAGATTGTCACCGAGGGGTTTTGGCTCTGCTTTCTTCTAGGGCAGCAAAGCTTCTGCTCTGTCATTCAAAGGGGAGGGCAAGGGCAAGGGAAACAACTTCACTGACATTTTACTCTGTGCCAAACACTTGTAATAACATAGATCTATCAAAGTTTTTCAGTAAGAATTGTGGTAAATGCTAGTGGAGAAATGAATCCAGTAATTTTCTCTATCTGTAAACCCATTTTGCCATGTCTACTAGTAATTTATAAGCCCTTGAACAGTAGAAGTGATATTCTAATCCTTAGAGATTTATTTTTTTTTCCCATCAGAAGTTGCTCACTGTATTGCTGCTGACACGATGAGCGTGCTGCTGTTACTGTTCCAGACTTGCTTTGAAGTGTGGAATTGTGCACATGAATGTTCTTGTACTTGCCCATCAGTGCTAGGTTATGTGTCCTGTGTTGCTTATCACCATGTGCTTATGGGTTTGAACTTCCAAGTCCAGGTAGGCAGGGCTGTTTCTAAGTCCTCGGTGGCAACCACTTCTGGGTTGTTTATGAAACATATGACAACTGCATATGAAGCTTCTGTATTTTCTTTAATTTACTGCACATTTTAGAAGCATGCTTATATAAAGATCATGCAGAATTTACAAAAAGCCAGGCAATGAGCTGGAGGCCATTTCAACGAGCTACCCTATCCACTTTAGTGTCTGTCTTATTGTTTTGAAACACTTTTTTAATTGCAGTTTTCCGAGGCAGTATTTCAAGGGATTGACAGGACCCCATTAAGTCAGATTTGGCCCCTGAATTATGTTCTATTTAAAAAATCCAACACCCCCCAACTTCCACAAAACCAAAGACCAACAGAATGTTTCCATTAAAAGGAAATCCAAATGGAAACAGCTTTTAAATCTATCAAATATATGTTCCTTTTCTTTATTTGCCTGTCAGACTTTGTATGTGCATGAAGGCCAGACAGTGAATTGACTTGAAACATATTATTACCCAAAATGATATTGACATCAGAAATGCAAAAGCACCAGTGAAATAAGGTGGCCAGAGCTGGAAAATTGTGCTCTGGGCTTGGGTCCAGATTTTGAAAACCTGCTGCCTGTGTTTTGGGTCAGGAGCTTGGGATACAGGGCTTGCATGTGAGCCTGGACTGGGCCATAAACAGTGATGGGATTTTGCTGTTTAACAGTTCCAAGCTAGGCTGCCTGGTACCTGGCTCGTGAGCTGCATCTGGCCTGCCAGGACAATTCATCTGGTCTGGAGCCTGTTCCCAGCCACTTGCTTTTCTGAGGGCCTCTCGGGTGCAGGCACAAGTGGGCTATAAAAATGATGCTCGCTAGCCTCAGCCGGTTCTTAGCTACCTTCCCTATGGGCATCATCCCTTTTCCCCACCATGAGGTTAGATTATAGAATGGTTTGGGTTGGAAGGGACTTTTAAAGCCCATCTAGTCCAACTCCCTGCCATGAGCAGGGACATCTTCCAAGAGACCAGGCTGCTCCAAGCCCCATCCAACCTGGTCTTGAATGTTTTCAGGGATGAGGGATCTACCACCTCTCTGGGCAACCTGTGCCAGTCCTTCACCACCCTTGTTGTAAAAAGTGTCTTCCTTATGTCTAGTCTAAATCTACTGTCTTTTAGTTTAAAACCCCTTGTCCTGTCACAAAAGGCCCATCAAAAAGTCTGTCCACATCTTTCTTATAAGCCCTCTTTAAGTATTGACAGGCTGCTATAAGGTCTCCCTGGAGCCTTCCCTTCCCCAGGCTAAATGACCCCAACTCACAGCCTGCCCTGACAGGAGAGGTGTCCCATCCCTCAGACCATTTCTGTGGCCTCCTTTGGACCTGCCCCAGTGGGTCCATGTCTGTCCTGTGCTGAGGACCCCAGAGCTGGAGGCAGTACTGCAGGTGGGGTCTCACCAGAGCAGAGGAGATGGGTAGAATCTCCTCCCTCGTCCTGCTGGTCCTGCTGTGTAAGATGTGAGTTGATGGGGCTGGTGGGAAGGAGAGCTACACAGCCCCAAGGGAGAGGTCACCCAAGGGGTTTGCAGCAGGTACAGGGTGACTGCTGCAGATGGGAGCAAAGCTGTGCAGCCTGCCGTGGTAGATAGAGGGGTTGGCCACCAGTGGTTTGAAACATAATGGCAAAGCAAAATAAGAAGTTCATCTCAAGAAGGGTGATGCAGCAGGGTCATGGAGGCTCTGAAATCTGTCTTTTTGAATGTTTTCAGTACTTGACTGGGCAGGGCTCTGAGTAACCTAGTTTGGCTTTGGAGACAGCTGCCTGGGCTTTGACTGGATGCCTTCAGGGGTCCCTTCCAGCTTAAATTTTTCATTGCTTCCCTAATTGTAAGAACAGCCTTACTTCTGTTACATGAGTGTGCAGTCCCAAACACATGGGACCGGAGGCCTTGCTTGGATAGTACAGCAATAGGAACCACAGTGTTGTCAGAGTTGGAAATCGCCTATGGTGTGCAGGATCGGATGGGTGGGGAACGGCAGCTTAGTCAGCACGAACCACCTCTTCCAGCTCGGAAACTGAGGCAGTGACAGATTTAGTACTCATTAAGTTTCAATACAAGTCAAAGAGAGAGGAAGCCTTGGCCAGTGTGAAGGTATCCGTCGAGAGTTTATGAAGTCAACATTTGAGATCTTGGTTTGTGTTGAGGCCATGCTCGTCATCTCTTGGTTCCCCCATCAGAACTGTGGGGAAAACAGTTCTTCCCTATCTCCCAGGGCTATTGGTGGGGTTGATGTATGGAAGGTTACAAGGTGCCCAGAAATTTTAACAGTGCAGAATACCTAATCTGTATGGATCAATGTCCCCTTGAATTTTCCTTTTTTTTTTTTTTTTTCCTGAGGTTTTCTGAAATTTATATGATTTATTCTCCTTTGAACACAGTGAATGCACTGTCTGCCAGGCAGTGCGGATGTTCTCGTTTATAACTATAGTATCCTTTACTCAAATTCCTGAGAACATGTTCCAGAAACATATGTAATTTGCCAGGTGAGGGTCTATAAAGATGGGATGGGTGAAAGAATACAGATGGAAGAACGACGCTCCTGTTTCCCTGAGGAGTCTTTGAGAAAACTTCAGAAGTGCAAAAAAAAAAAAAAAATTAAAATATTTCTTCTTCCCATTATTTTGTCTAAAATTCCAAGTTTCAGGCCAAAAGCAAAATGATGACTGACATGGCCCATTGTCATCAGAATATATCATTATGATCTTGTACTATTTCTAATTGGTCCAGAAGCAGGAAATTCCAGAAATCTCCCAAGTAAGCTCTGTCCTCTGGGATTCTCAGACTGTGCTGGCATCCCTGTCAGGTTTGGATCAGTTTTCATTTAAAAAATGATTACAGTTCTAGTTGTTGCTCTACCAAAGAGTCTTCCTACTGTAAACCAGTGCACAGCTGTCCTGCTAACTAGCCCAGCTGGGATCGGTGCAGCAGTGAGTGCCGTGAGAGGAGATGAAGTCATCCAGCTTGGGGTGCTGGGCTGGGGGCTGTGGAGCTGGAGCCTGGCCCGTGCCTGGCTGTGGGCTGCTCTCAGTTGGGTCTGTTTGCTCCATCTCTGTGTTTTCAGAGGCATCTCAGCTTGTGACAAAACCAGGCAGGTTCCATGTGGAAGGTGACTGTGCGAAATACTGCTGTTCCTCGATTGCTGTTTGCAGAGAGGGAGGTAACAGCTCTCTGCATTTGGCTCAGATTTGTGAATAGTTTTGATGAACCGGGTACTGTGTTTTTCAGCAAGCAGACTTTACCAGACATTTTTAGCTCTTGGATCCTCAGTGTCGTGAGGAAGGAGGTGTGCAGGGCTGGTTATAGCTGCTGAGGGAGGGAGGGAGGGAGGACTGCAGCCCTCCAGGGCAGCTGGGGATGAGTGATGGACCAGAGCAGACAGGGCTCTGCTTGGAGGGTCTTATTGTCCCTCTGGCCCTGTTGGATGCAGAGGTGTTTAGCCATGTCCTCTTTGTGTGAGTATACAGAAAAGCAGTACAGAAAAAGAATCAATTTGTGGGCGGCAGCATGCTCTCTTCCTGCAGAGCCAGGTCTCGGGGTTGGGTTCTTTGGCGCCTATTGCAGGAAATACTTCCCACAGTTGGGAATATTCAGAATGTTTGTCTTTCATTGGAATTCCTTGGTGTTGATAAAGGTTGGGTTTATGCTACTACCTGTCTCATGGGGTCTTTCAGCACTTCATGCATGCAATGCTCTTGAAAGCTCTGTGCTGCTGTTGGAACTGGCTGAAACACGCCACTGGGCTCAGAAGTCGTTGGGTTGGGTGGCAGAGACGGACCTGTGGTCTTGCAGCAAGGTTGTAAGGCCTGCATTAGCAAGGCTGGGATTAGCACTTGGGCTGAAAACAGCAGAGCAAGGGAGTGCCTGAAGTAACTCCACTCCCTGCACTGGCATCCTCCTTTCAGCGACTGAGTGTATTTAGTTACTAGTCTTCAAAGGTGTTTTCAAGTGTTAACGGGTATTGCAAGTGAGAGTGATCATTGCATTGAGATTTGTGCATGCTTTCTGTCCATGATCCATGACAGTATGCCTTTAAAGTATAAACATGCTTTCCCCAATAGTCTCTTCCAAGGGCCTCATTGCAAAAGCAGCAGAAGATTCGGAGCAAACGAATAACACAGCAATAACTTCCAGTGATTCCAACAGTGACGGTACAGTTCTTTTGATATATGGTAGCCTCCTACCCCTTATCAAAAGGTTTTCCCACTCTGAACATCACTGTCTGACATGATCCTTGCACCCTGAAAATCACTTTCCTATTTAAGGAAAACAGATTGAATTAAACCACATGTGTATCAAAGCAGAGGCTGGAGGTGTAAAGGCTATCACAGGATACTGAAGATAAGATGTTGCATGCAGAGTTCTTTCCAGATGGGGCAAACTTCATCTAGCTTCTGGATTGATCGATATGTCAGTCTCAACAGGAGAGTTTTATAGCCTCATCACCATCATATCTGAGCCTGGCAGTCTCAAGAGGAGCTTAAATGAGTTAAGCCCTCAAACCACTGTGATACAAGTATCTACCTCTCCTAATATCCCACCTGTTTACAAGCTTTGAGCTGGTGTTGGCTTTCCCGGATTCCTCAGAAGTTGTACTGCTGAACAAAATAGTCATGCTTAGGTTAAATTTGTTGCCACTGTCCAGCTGCCAACTGCTAGACATATTCCTGTCCTTGTCGGGCAGCCTGAGTGCCAAGGAAGGCAATGATGAGTTTTCACGGAGCGCCTCATTCAGGAAAAGATTTGGTCTGGAGTTTCCAGGATGTGGCTGTGTTGGTGTGGGTCTCGGATGCGCAAGTTGTATGTTTGCCTGCTGGTGGTGGTAGGACTGTGAGTAGGAGGCTGAATGTACAGGCCACAGGAATGGGGATATCCATCTTATGGTCCCTGAATCAGGAGGAATCTCTCATTACAGTGGTAGTGGAATAACTCTTGGAATTTTTTCTTTTTGTAGGTATCCTGTGTAGCCAGGGCATTGACAAAGATCTGTCTGTAAGATGTTGAGTGCGTATCTAGAGTTGGAAATTAAGTGGTAATGAACAGATCCATTCAACTGGTCAAAAAAAGAGGTTTCAATGTCTTTGGCTAGTCATTAAAAGTCAATGTCATCTCTTGCAGTGTCATTAGCCTACGTGATGAAAATGGGAAATTTTTTTCTTTTCCTTAGCAGGCTTCTGGGAATGATTATTGAGTGGGGAAAAATATATAATTCCCCGATAATCTAGAGCTGTTGGAGCTTTCAGTGAATTCTCTGAAGTATTGGCACAATGATGAATGGCCTCTTCTGGAACACAGAAATGTATAAGACATGAAATAAATCCTTCATGCATTGCAGAGCTTTGGCATAATGCTGCTTATCTTAAGGGTATTATGCAAATCTGGTGCCTGTTTAAATCTTGACACTCATCTGGAGCAGGTGTATTAGAAACTTACTTTTCTCTGAGAAGGTTAATTTGTCAAATATTGACTGCTGGTTTCATCTCAAATGACTCGTCATTCCCATGAGTTACAGTCCAGTTTCTGGCCCAGCTTTCTTCCAGCTCTGCTGTAGGACCCTAGGAGTGACATTTTAATGGCAAACTTCCAGCCATGAATGCTTCTGGGTGGATGGGGATACAGCTTTTACTACCCGAAAGCTGCTAAAGATGAACCTTTCCAAGGACAGAAGGTGCAGTAGGAGATGGCCATTGATGGCAAACACAGTATGTGTGCTAGGAGCCACAGAAAGCCTTGCAATGGGGGGAGCCCAAAGGATGCTGTTTGGATTGCAGCAGAGAAATAAAAAAAGACTTGTTTGGTTAAATGTACTGTGTAATGGTTAAGTGTCTTGGATGGTACCCTGTTGTTAATGATAATCTAAGCTGCCTTTAGCAGTGTTGGAGTCCTTTCACCTTGGTATTCTGTATTGGTCTCTTTAGATGTGATTTTAGTTGTCTTTAGGTGAATTTCTCACTGTCACAAGGCAGTGTCCATGACTGCATCTCTTTCAGTAGTGACATCAGTTGTCTTGCCTAGGGCTGATCCTTCTAATTATCTGTGGCCATTCAAGCAGCCATAAGAATGCTTTCCTACTTGTGTGACTTGTTTGGGAGCTGGCTGTTCTTTCTTCTTGTCCTCTGAAAGGACAAGAGTACTTCTGCATGAACAGAAGGATTGTTTCCTCCCTTCTGCCTTTAGAAAGTTTGTTATCCACTGAGAAAGTAAAACTGATACTGTGTGACTGGTGCGAGCAGCCTCACACATGGGTAATGAAGAGCAAACACGCTGGAGTGAATGGTCCATTGGATGAAAATGATTCATTGCAGCTCTGGGGTGAGCAGCTTTGAGTGATGAAGTCATGGGCTGGCTCACAAAAAACTCATGGACTAGTTCACAGGTGATGAAGATTGAAGCCACAATGGCTGCTGCTCGCAGCTAATTGTTTGACTAATCTAAGGAATAAAGTGAGAAATGATGATGGCGTTTATTTTGTGCTGGTTCTGTTGGTGCTTGTGAAGAGAAGGAAGAAAGTTGGTTTCACCCAGCTACTGCTCTTACGTTTTGTCAGATGTTTTAAATGGTCAGATAGGGCTGACTGAGGGTCCATTAAAATGCTTCTCAGTAGAAGGTTGGTTGTGTTAAACTAAAATTTTGCTGAGACATGTTAGCTTGCTATTGCAAAAGCTCATTTTTTTCCTTTGTGGAAAAGGTTGACGCATTTTTGGCAAAAGTTCCTTTTTGATGGGGAAGGGTTAGAGATTTCCAAACTCATTTCACTTCCATCAGTGTTTTCCCAGGAATCTGCTCTCCCCATCCTTTGTCTAGATCTTTCCACTCTGCTAGATGTGAAAATGATGCTCGTTCCTGGCTCAGGCCCATCCTGCTTTGGGGTAGGTATCCCCTGGCCTTCAGCTAGAGAAGTAATTTCCTACACCGATGTTATTATGGCCTTTGTGGTGTGGTTAGGCTCGGTATAGCACTCCTGGGGGCAAGATCCCAGCTGTTGTTTTGAAGGGCAGAGTGCTGTGAGAGCTCAGCCCCTCTTTTCTTTTTGCCTTTTTCCTTGAAAGAAATGCATTCAGGCAGCAGCTGCTGACCTCGTGGATGTTCAGTGGTTGCTGTTCATCAATGGCAACAACACATCCTCCTCCACTCAACACATTAAAGCCTTGAGGAAATAATGACGATTTTTCCTTTTGGAAATGTTTTGCTAGTGATGGAGTGGTGGTGGGACGCGGCGTACGCTGATGTAGCCCAGCCCATGTGGTATAGTGCATGCACCGTGTGCAGGTCTGGTGGTGGGGTCTTTGGCAGGCTGGAGAACACACGCACGCTGCCGTGTGACTTAGCCCAGCCTTGGCCTGGCCCTTGGGGCTTTGTCCTGGCAGCTGATGCTTCAAACTGAGTGTTCAAATGACAACCTGAAGATTTCTGCCCTGGGAGTCAGCGGAGATCTTTGTAAGCCAGAAAAACGAGCCCTGGGTTGCCAAGATGACCCAATGTAACCTCCAGCCCAGGAGTTCAGCGCGCTTGGACCCAAGATGTGGTGCAGCACAGCTGTGCGACCTTGGCTCCGTTCTGCTGAGAAAATTGTTTCTGAGCTGTGAGAAAGTCCGTCAGCTAAAGGCGTGCGAGGTAGGGAAAGGGAAAACAGAGTTTAACTGTTGAGATAATGATTTGAGGATTCAAGAAGGAAACTATTGACATGAGAAGTTGTAAGACTGTGAGGAGAACTGGAAGACAGCAAGTACGAAGACTGAGAATCAGCCTGTTTGAAGAAGGCTAACACATCCCTGCCTGACTGATGATTGCTTGGCCAGCAGAGACTCACTGGGTGTCCTAATGCTTAACCTAGTAGCATGTAACTCCTAGAAATCTACTGGGAATATCAACCAATAAATAATTATTCCGTACCCATAAATGATGTGCATCCTGCCTGCAGAGCTCTTTGCACGTGGTGGAAGGGGATTGAACAGAAGTGACTCAGAGGGTTACACCAGTCATACAGTGATGGTGTGTGCACATTGGAAAGTATCATTTGCCAAAGTTTCTTCTGCACGTCAAGGATCTCATCAGGCCCGGAGAACACACGTAATGAGGGGATTTCAGCCATCTTCCTGAATGTGTGTCGTGTTTTTCAGCCTATCAGTTGTGGTTACTGAGGCACCGTTACGGCTCAGGTGGCTCCTTAGTGACATGACTAGCAGGAGCATATTGGTGCAGAAAATACACCTGGAATTTGCAGCCCTTTTTAAATTAAGGCTGTGAAAATATCTTTGCTGAATATAACCTAGACTATTGGTCCATCCCATAAAATGCCGAGGATGTTGCAGGTAGCTTAGAAATATAATAGACGTTCCAATGGATCGGGGTGGGAGTAGTTTGCAACTAAGGACAGTACTGAGAGTATCTTCACACAACACCTTCAGTCAAACGTCAGTCGAGTTTTACTGTGAGGGAGCGTGTTTCTCAAAAATAGAAAGTGACGGTAAGGTATGGCTAGAATAATGTCCAGGGTATGTCATTGATCAGGCAGGTGACAGCAGGTTACCTGTTCATTAATAACAAATTGTTCTTTAGCCCTAATAACTGAGCCTCAGTTCCACATTACTAGCTCTGGTTAGGCTGCCAGCTGTCTGCTGGCTCCTTCGGTGCCTCAAAGGAGAGCTGGGTGGAGGACGAGTGGAAATCCCAAACATGGCAACGTTACATGGCTGAGATGTTTTTTTGGCCTGCAGCCTGGGCAGATTTTTTTTCTTCTCTGCTTAAGCCAGAACCTATATACTGAAGACCCCCAGACCCACAGCGATCCCAGCTGTTACCAGCAACCGAACTGCCCGAACGAGAGCCCCGCCACGCCAGATCCATCGCCTCAGGCTGCGAGTGCAGCTGAGTCAACAAATGAAAACAGAAGGAAAATTGACTATGAAGATATTTTGAAAAAAAAGTATATATTAAACAAAATGATGCAGGCAGCAAGGTGCATTCCATCCCGGGTGTGTATTATTTTTCTGAACTGCTGGATCCTTATGAGCCAATGTGTGAAATCCTGCCTACCCTGAGCACAAGCCTGCTGGAGCAGCTGACTTGGGTGAGGGTGAAGAAGCCCATGTGGTTACCATTGCTCCACTTCATCAAAAAAACCTTCTTACAAGGGGAAGTGAGCTCAGCAAGCTGGGAAAGTGTCATACCAGGGGCCGGAGGAATAGCTGGAGGGTGATAGGAGAGACTTTACACAAACCAGCTGGCATATGGGTGTGTTTGGTTACATCACGCTGCGAGACAGACTGATCCCGCAAGGTCTGGGTGCGTTCCAGAAAATTCTGAGACCTCCTCACCTCCAGTCTCCTAATAAAGACTTTGCTGCATGGGAACTGCTATTCCTTCTTCTCTGCCTTTCCCTATGAATCACTGCTTTGTAGTCTTACATGGCTTTTATAGTTAATGTGCACCAAGTGGCTCGTGTAGGAAGGGGAATGGGTTTGCCCCCCATCAGATCCCCTTCCATTAGAGGTGGGGGCGTAGAGGCTGGTTCAGACACAAGAGAAGTCAATAGGAGACCTTCTGTTCACGTCAATGAGTTTGAGTTGCAAAGTGCTTGAGGAGCAGAGGGGAAACACCTACCATAGTCCAACCACACCAAAACACAGCTCAGGTCACTTCTGGGCAGTGGCAAATTGGCATTGGCTTCAGGCAAGTTATGATTTGTACCAGTGAGATGTTCAACCACATTTGTTTGGGACAGATGTGCTGGAATTGGCAGCAGCTGGATTTTTTTCTCTCCAAGTAATGTTATCCATTTTCTGGAGATAGGGGAGAGGTGCTAGAAATTGGTGTGGAGAGTATGGAATTTCTGTCCCCTGATCATGGAATGCTCTTTCTGGTCTTGACTGTCACTAAACTTCTCACTATACTCATCTCTCTCTTGAAAACCTCATGCCACCAGTTGGTCAGGTTGGACCAGTCAGACCTGTACAGTCTTGTGTCTGGTCTCTGGGACTGGGTTGAACCCCGTGCTTCCTGAGAAAATAAGGCTAGGTGATAGCAGGGTTTGATATCTCCTGTAGTATTCTTAAGTGATTTTTTTGATATTTATAAGTAATATCAAACATTGTCTTGATTCCTGCTGAGTGTGTAGGCTGAAGAACTTTTTGCATTAATCAGTTCTGTAGTTTAATTGCATCTTTGGATTTCAGTTCCTCAGCTTCTGATGTCCTGGAATATTGCCTGTAAGAAGTGGCGGAATGGATACGTTGCTTTTCCTTTTGACGGAAGGCATTATTCTTTGGATGACTGCTTCAGCTTCTAATTGCCACCCTTCCCCTCCATGTTGTTAGTCCAGTTGTGATTGTTTGTGGCCCTCAGTCACATGATGACAAGTTTGGGTTTGGTCATGCCAGTAAGGCTTTGGTGACAGACAGAAGAAAACTCCAAGGAATTAAATTTAGTGCTTATCTCTGGGTCTAGGCTGATAGTTCCTCACTTGCTTGGTGATTGAAATCAGATGGAGCCGTGAAACCAATCTCTTAGATAGAATATTTAAGAGGCAACATAGGTGGCACAGTGAAATAATCTTACAAAAGCCTTGTGTGAATAGCACGGCTTGCCTCTGGCATTCTGCAGTTAAGATATTACACATATTGAACTTGTATCTCCAGAAGCAAAATTTACCATGAAGCTTTACCTCCTTGGGATTTTTAAGAAATACTAGAAAACAGGGCTTTTAAAATGTTATTTAAGCTTAATGAAAAACCTTAAGGCTTTACTGATATGCTGAAAGCTAAGAGGTCAGCTTCATATCCAGAATTTATTTACCCAAGAGGTCCGGGTGATTTCATAGATCATAAAAACACAACTTCAAAAGTCATATTTTATTTCACAGCGGTGGTCTCTGCCATAAGGTAAGGTCAGGTCAGGAATCTGTTCCTGGGAGAGAGACAGCAGCCCTGGAAGATCTGCTTTCAGATCTGCAGAGGAATGCCCTGACGCGCTTTGAACCTTCCCCGTGAGGGAGCAGAAGGAGCAGTGTCGGTGGGTGACACTGCCTTACATGCTCCCCTGGAACAGAGGATGGCTGTGGCTGCTGCTGCCTCTGGTAACACATAAATGCATCTTTGATGGCTTCTGTTTGTCTAGGCTTGCAGGTACCTGGGGCTGTTGCCAGGAGAGATGGGAAGGTAGCAGAGATGCTTTTCAGTGTTGGAAATCATCAGAGATAAGACATCTTTTTTCTCTAAAAATGAGCTATAATACTCATAATTATGTCCAAAGTGGTCACTGATACTCGGCAGATGAGTTCTGTAATGCCACTCTGGTCTTTTTCAGCCCCAAATTGTCCCTTGGTCTATTAACAGCTACTACACACAAAAAAGAAAACCCCCAAACAACTATGGACCAGACTTGCTTGCTGGAGATGTTGCTGGAGGCATTTTCTTGGCTGTGGATAAAGGGTAACCGCAATGATCAGAAATACACTTATCGCAAGAGAGCTGACAGATGTGGCTAACAGGATGCCTGAATTAACGTCATCTGGGTGATGAGATCTGAATGATACCAGAACTTGGCCCAGGGCTAAACTTACTGCAGTGCAGGAAGCCAGAACAGCCAAACGGAGAACGCATCAGTGAAGCATCTCTGCGTATACTGATACTCAGACTGATGCCAGGTTTTGATACAGGAAGAAAGTTTGTTCAGTGAATGATCAGAGGTCTTGTTGTTGCTGTTTCAACAAAGCCTGCTGTCCAGCCTCAGGGCTGACCTACAGAGGCTCTCCTTTCCATCGTGGAACTGCCTGTACAAACCGCATGCTTCTCTTACTCATTTCTAAGGGATAAAAACCCCACAACACCAACGGAAAGGTCCCAGTCAGCTGTTCTACAGGAAAAGAATGTCCTTCATAAGCCTTGGAGATCATACCTACCTTGTTCCCCCTATCAGTGCTGTCAAAGGCTGTCATTCTCTAATTTATACCCCAAAGCTTATAAATTCATCATCAGACACACAGTGGCAGCATACCCTTGTTGTAGGGGCCTTGATCCTAAAAATACCACGGCAAGGGCTTTTCAGGGTCCATTCTTACTCCCTGCTAGACTGTCTGGGTCTTTCCTGAGCAGGTTGGTGATGGCAGGGGTGACGATGGGCTTAAAAAAGGAGCAATTGTTCCAGTCTGCTTAAAGCAGAGAAAGTGGAAGGTGATGGCTAATTAATTTAGCACTCAGCGTAGCTGCTGTCCTGTGAAAATAACAACAACTGTAATAAATCCCTAAAGACTTGCCTTTGGTCTGGAAATGAGAAGAGATTGATTGAGGCAAATGAGAAGGAAAATCACACTAAGGAAAAATGAATATTGAAAGCAAAGGAATGACCATAGATGGCTGTTGCCTGTTGCCTTACAGAGCCCTCAGGTCCCATTTTCTGACGTCTTGCTTGTCACTGGTGCCTCAAAGACAGCGCTGGAGGCTGGCTGTCCAGCTGTTCTCTGCCCAGATGTTCTTCACTGCCTTTAGTGCTGATGTCCTGGACAGAACTTGTTGCAATGAGAGCTGACACGGTGTTAGTGATTATAGATCTGTTATCCTCATCTCTGACCTGAAGTTTAAGAGATCTTAGTATTTGGGAAATTCTGACCTGCTCTATAACTGTTTAAAAAAAAAAAAAAAAAAAAAAAAGGTAACAGTGCAAGGGATTGTTTCTTGCTTGCTGATGCTGGATATAAGTCCCATGTAAGGAGAACAGGAGCACATCCCATGCCGTGGTGCTGGCAGCAGGAGACCGCTGTGCTGTTGGTGGTGGGTCCCGTGCTGGTGGGCTCCAGGCAGGCTACCACACTGCATTGGATCTGGTTTCTACTGAACCTTTCCCCTCTCTTATAAAATGCTGTTTGAGAGCAAAACTGCCTGTGTGGGAGAGCAATTTTTAACAATTTTCTTAGTTTGTAAGATGTTTCAAAGTAGAGGAAAAGAAGCTACGAAAGGCTGTGCTGGGACAGGCGATGGCCATAGCTTGCTCGGTATCAGACGGCAGCAGTGGCTGTAAGTGCAGGCATTGGGAAGAGCAGGAACAGGGCAGGCATACATCATAAATCCTCCCAGCACTAAAAATTTTCAGGAGTTTTCTATTCAGGAGTTGTCCTGTGACAAATGTGGATTTTGTGTATTCAGTAGCACTTGATGGACTTTTCTTCCATGTACTTGTCTCATTTTCTATTGAACCAAGATAAACCTTTAACATCCACAATGTCCTTTTGCAGAGGGAGCTAATATATTCACAGTAGAGTCCTCTGCTTCGCTGGATTGGAACCTGGCTCTTAACAGCTTCGTTTGCTCTTTCCGAATCCTTGTACTGGAAGAGGGAGTGATCAGTATCCACCTCTCCATGTCACTTGTGGTTTTGTAGACTTGTGTCCTTTCTTTCTAAGTCAACTCTTTCCTGGGCTGGGGAGTCCTGGCTTGCTTGACCCTTACGTATGGGAGCCATAGTTACTCTGCCCAGCCTTGCTGCCTTTTGCAATTCCACAATATCCTTTCTGGGATGACTGAACAACTGCACGTGGTAATTAGGCTGCAGGTGAAGCATAGACTTAGTGGTATAATGGTACTCTTTGGTTTGTTCTTTACTCCTAATAATTTCTAATAATGGATTTTTTTAATTGCTGCTGAGCAATGAGCTGATGTTTTACAGATCCATCCGTCCTAACCCCAAGGTATTGCTCCTGTGTGGTTATGGTCAGCTTGGAGCCCATAATTTTATACAGGAAGTTTAGATTTTATTTTTTCCTGGGCAAGTCCCTTTACATTTATCTGCATTGAATTTCATCTGCCGTTTAATTACCTGTCACTGTATCATAAAATTGTTTTGTAGTTCATCACAATGCTCTCAAAATTAGTGTTGTCAGCAAACTTTCCCACCTCACTGCTCACGCCCTTTTCCAGGTCATTTATGAACATGCATTTTTAATGACGCAGTTCTCTCTAGGGCTCCATGTCAACCTTGCTTCCTTGCAAGATCTGACCATTCTTAATTTCCTAGCTTTTAACCAGCCTTTATCCTTGCAAGGACTTTTCTTCTTCTCTTGTATTTGCTTCATTTCCTAAATGGCCTGAGTCAAGATTTTCTGAAATAGATTTAAAAAATTGGTTTGCCTAAAAGTTGCATCTTGCCAAAGGATGAACAAACAAACCACATAAAGATCAAAACAAAACATCCTTCCATTTTTTTTAATTATCCAGTGGCGTTTCCCCTCTCCTTCCTGTCTTTCAACACCTGAAGATTTTTGAGACTAACTTTTCAGTGATTTTCTGTGGGAATCTCAAAATTCTGAGAAGGGAAAATTGTTTCCTGACTGTTTTTCCAGTGGTAAATAAATATGCTTAAATAGAGCTGTGCTTCCTCTCTCCCCCTTCATTGCTGATTTGATTAAGTCTGGTTAATACTTGATATGATCACAGTGGATAAAACTGAGTTTGTTGGTGTGTTTTGTTTGGTTTTTTTTTTTTTTAATAACTGCACATTCAGAACTGTGTTGGCATAGTTATAACTGTATAAGGACTTACACTGGTGCAGCTTATATTCCCCATAAGGGGGTAAGTCCACTGCTATAAAATACCTAAAAATAAACATTTATAACTGTATTCACATCAGGAGGTTTATCAGCCTGCAATTAAGTTAATATGGTAGCACTTCCTAATGGAGGACAAGAGATTAAAGCCTCCTTTGAGCTTGCATGTAGCTGGGAGGGTAAGTGGCCCAGTGCAGATGCTGTAGAAATGTGCCCCCCCCCCCCCCCCTCCTTTAACCAACCCCCAGCCCCGTCTGCCCTCTAAAGCCTCTGGGCCTGAAAACTTCATGTGGTGTGTGTAAATTTTCTTCAAAATTTTCCAAAAAATGTTCTTCGGAGCTCTGCTGAAGTGTCAATGCCAAGTTTTGGCAAGAAGGGAAAACTTTTATGGCTATTATAAACCTTGAAAATATGTTTTTTATAAAGCAAATGCCAGCATTCACCTTCAGTACAGCTGCGGTAACAACCCAACCCGATTTCCAGGGCATGTCTAAATGAGAAACTCCTAAACAGTGCAAAGAAAACAACTGAGAATTTACAGTGTAAAACCAGCCTGGTAATTGTATTAACAGTCCCTTCTAAGCAGAATCAGGCTCCCAGCTGTACTGAAACCCATAAAAAGCACGCCATTAATTTTATGAAGAGAAGTAGCCATTTTAGTCCTCTGGAAGCTCTGGAGTCTGTAAAGATAAGGTGATGGACTTTTCTCCCAGCTGCAAGAGCTACATCTGGAAGCCAGGTCTGTTCTTCTGCACCGTGGATCCGTTGGAAGCCTGGCAAACCTGTGTCCTGCCAGGGGACGGTCACCGCGGTGGGATCCTGTGGTTCACCTGGCCTGCAGCATGCCATGCCGTGCCTGCTCTGTCTGCTCTTGGCGTCGTGGTTCCAAAAGGAACAACTTGCTTCCAAAAGACAGACAATCCCTTGCTGTCCTGAGCATCAGGATGGCTCAGGATGATTTAAAAAAAACAAACAACAATTTGCTGAATCTGATTTCATAACTACCTGTTCTTGATTTTTGCCTTTTCTAGCTGGCTAACTGTCTAGATTTCATAAACACTACTAATTTGCTGTTAAATTTGCCACTTATATGATCCTAGATGATTTGTTAGGCCTTATTGAACAGCAAAGATTTTTTTTTTTCTTTTTTTTTTCTTGGAGATGGCTTTTCACACCATCAAGGCCACTTTCTCAACTTATTGACAGCTTTATGAGCACTGTTGGAAAAGCACCAGCTTCCTTCGTTTCATGGCGCTCCGGCTTTCCGTCAAGTGAAAAGGCAGTTTCTTAATTAGGGCCTGAGAGCCTTTGCTTTGCTCCGGCATTCCCCAGGTACAAAGCAATACACTGGCCTTTCTGTAGTTAATCGCTTTTCCAGACTTCAGCCCACTAAAATTAGGTGGGCTTTTTGGTCAAATGTTTACCTGGCTCGGGGCCATCTGAAGAACCTCTTTGGGCTGACACATCTGCGTTTGGCATGTGTCTGTGTTCTGGCTACACTCGCCAATTAACCAGGAGTGCAAAAAATAAAATAAAATAAAAAATAAAATCAAGCTCGCCTCGCTTATAAAAGGTCCTATTTTCAACGCTGATTCCTACACACACAAAAAAGGAAAACTCTTCACCGATTCTCATTCTTCCTTCTTGCCCAGGTTTATAGTTGTGTCTTTATTATTACTTTGCACTGGAGTAGCTCACATTTGCACCAGTTCCTCTGGCTCCCTTTCAAATCTGTTTATGAGAGTTTTAAAGTTTTATATTTGTGGTTACATTTAAACTCCTCATCATCATTATAGTCCTACAAAGCCAATTTCTTCCTCATTTAAAGGGATGCTTGCAGCTTTATTTTGCTCAAGTAAATGGCAGAAGCGTTGCAGTGATGCTATAGGTGACAGTAAGGTGCTGGCAGCACCTTCATCACTGAGAGTCCCTGTGCGGGAGTGCGGGGTACAGCAGCAGTTGCTGGGTGAGAAGATGGAGCCAGGATTTAGCTGATTTCCTTAGAAGTGTCTGTGCCCTAAGCCAGAGGGGTATTTATGGGGCTGGGGACTTGTCCTCAGGCTGCAGCTGTGCTTGCTGCCATGGTTATTTTTTCCAGCTGTTTGTCCATCCTCTCCCCCAAGTCAACCAGCAAAGCTGCTTTGGTAATTGCTCCCTAACATGTCCCAGTCAAAGCAAGTCTGACAAGGAAAGAACTGCTGGTTTATACTGGTTGTACTGTTGAAACTGGGGAGGGGAGAGTCGCTGCTGAGCAGCTGGAGGTTCTGTCTTGTGAGGAAGGAGGACTGCAGCAGGAGGAGGCTGTGAGATGGATGCAGTCTTCATGAGCATTGGCTGATCCCATCCTTGTTGCTGTTTCCATGGCGGGGTAGTTGCACTGCATTGTCCTGTAAGGCTTCATGGGAAGACCCGTGAATTGGCCAGGTGGATCCATACCCATGTCTTGGTGCAGCCATGTGCATCAGAGAAAGGTGTAAAGGGAAGAGTTGGGGTGGGAGACACCCTTTGTGCATTGCATTCAGCCTAAAAAAATGTGATTTTTAGATGCTTTCCAAAACTGTTTTTTTTGCAAGTATTTATCGCTTTGAATATTATCTGGTTCACCTGGAGCCTGGAAAAGACCTACCACAGTGATGGGCAAAGGATGAGCATCTGCAGAGCTCGTCTTGCCCTAAGGCCACAGAGCAGCAATCAGGTGGTAGCAGGCTCTGAGTACGTGCTGGAGCTGGGCCACCCCTGTCCAACTCATCATGTTGGTGATTTGAATTCCTAACCGCATCGTCATCTCTATCCATGTAACCCAGAAAAAAGCTGGTCAGGAATGTCTGGGAAATGTAAGTCTTGAGAAATCCAGTTTTTCAAATAGACCTCAATGAGAAAGGGCTCGTTTTAAGAGATAATTTGACTTTTATGATGGTACAGAATTAAATAGTTCCAGCTCCAGCAATGACTTTTTTCATACAAATGCTGTGTTACTTTGGAATTATCAGTAATCTGCAATAAAACAAAAGCCAGGTTAATGTGTTTCCTTATTTAAAAAAAAAAAAGGAAAGAGAAGAAGCAAACAGTTTTGGTTTCAGTTGAAAAAAAAAATATTGACATCTGCTCAATTCAGCTGATGTTGGCTCATGCAACTTCATAGAGGTTTTCTTGGTTGTTTCTCTGTGTGTGTCTTCTCCAGTTTTATGATGGGAGGGAGAAAATATTTTGTATTGGGGTGTCAGGAGCTGGGAAATAATCCTGCCCATCTGCCATCCTTCTTTTCCCTTTGATTGCCTTACCCCGATGCTCTGCAAGAAGTGAGATACTTGTTACTGTCAGCTGCACTAATTGTCAGTAAGAAGGGTAAAGACAAACTGGCATAAAGGAGAGAAAGACTGTAGAACAGGAAGAGAAAGGAGAGAGAACCAGTTCACTTTGAGATTTGCACTGGTTCTTTGGAATTGATTATAGATATTGGACCATAAAATCTTCCAAATTATCAATTTTCCTGAAGTTAACTTACCACTTCCCTCCTGTTCCTAGTGAACGGTGACAAAGGGGTTGTTTTTCCCACTGGGGCAGGTTGTGATCGCAGGAGCCCAGCTCTCTGAAACCCAGCCTGTGCTCTGCATGCAGCACCAGGAGAATGATATGTTTCAGTAATGCCAGCGAGTGTTTAATGGAATTAAATGTGTTTGTTTAGGGATTAGAGCAAAAATCCCCTCCACCTTCCAATGGGGAGGGAAGCTTTTTTTTCTTCCTCTCTTTTTTTCCTTTTTTTTTTCTTTAGAGATTGCTTTGTGCCTGCTAGGCTGGAGTAGAGTGAACAAGCCAGTCAGTGGCAGCTGATGCAGGGAAAACCACCCTGCTGCATTCCCCTTGCCCCACATCAGGAGTGCAGCAAATGACCAGGATACGTCTGCCCAACCCCTCTCGTGCTGGCAGTCACCCCTCTTTCTGCACTGCTCTGCTCTTTCATTTCTCAGCCTCTGGCTACTTGTTTTGTTTGCTGCTAAACAAATTCCTACTATTGCTTTTGTTTTGGCTGTTCACATTGCTTAGGTGGGCTGGGGGTGATGTGGAAACTCCCTCGTGGACCGTTCCCTCCAGGAGTGGGCCCGTTGGGAGGGCTGCTTCCCATATGGGCGTTAGCTGGAGGGCAATTATGTTCACCACAAATAACTTGGAGGGAGCAGCTTTACTGAAAATCCCAGCTTGGACTACAGATCAAAGGAAATCTTTGCTCCCAAATGTAGCTGAAAAATACCTGCCTGAAATGCAGTGCTCTGCTCTTCACCTCCCTTAAAGCAGGAGGCAAATATGGGAAGTCTTTCCTTGCTTTGGCAGCAACAGAGAGAGCGATCGACTTAACGGGTACAGTCCACGGGTTTGCCAGAAGGACAAGACCTTTCTTTTTCTCTCCCCTAAGAATTTGATGTGACTTTTCTTTTTGTCTCCCTTAACAAGTCGACGTTTTCCAGAGGAAAGAGGATTCTTGAGTGGGAGATATGTGATATGAAATCTTGCTCCCTGGGTCCTCTGTCTTTGCTATGGGAGTGATGGAGGGTGCAGGTTTCAGCTGGTGCTTCCAGGAGGAAACATGTGGCACTGGTCCCTAGCTGTGCAGCATCACTCCAGCAGCACTGAGGTGGCTCTGGGAGTGGTGGGCTGCCCAAGAAATATCTCATTTCCATAGGAAAAATATTAGTAGAATTTGAAGTTTATCTGTTTTGCAATGGAGCTGACACTCCCTTTCCCAGATGGGAGATCCTTAGAGCCCATTGGGGTTCTGATTGAGCTGGAAGGGTTTAAATTTCTTTCCTTTAAAAAGAAAACATAAAAACAGCTTCCAGATTTTTAGTGTTCTGTCAAAAAAGGGCTTTCCCACCAAAATTACTCTTTTGACAAAAATATCTGTTTCCATTTTTTTTTAATAACAAACTGCTCATGCTCCATCCATCAACCATGTGCACTGCTGTGATTGCACAGCTCTGGGTCCTGCCTGGGGTGCCTGTGCTCCCATCAGTTTCTCAGCAATTTTTGCCTGTTCTATTTCTTGTCAGGTCTAGATCATGCCTTAGGAGGTTTAACTGAGGATTGACTACATTTTGGGACATGCCAGTGTCATTTTGTGATGGAGGCTGGGATCAGCAGTTTGTAGTAACAACCCTGCTATTGGTTTGCCACTGCAACTGCAGAACTGGGAGCTGCTTTGAAAGATCTGACTGGAGACAGCAGCCCCCTTCCCTTTCTGCCCTGATACGAATACCTGCCAGGAGAATGGGGGATCTGACCCTATTTACATTGAAGCTCCTGGTTTGGTGGCTTGGCTTACAGCTACTTGACTGGGGTTGACCCCAAGTCCTAGCTGTCTCTACCTGTCAGCACTGGGAATAAGTCAGATATTCCCCTTTCCTGGATTATTGTGGTATAATTCTCCTTTGGGAAGGAGGGGAAGGGTGAGGGTGGAAATGCAGCCTCCTGGGTCTGGGGGATGCTCCAGCCAACACTGTGGCCAGCAGCATGGCTCTGCTTGCCCCAGTGGAGAGCTTGGAGCTGTCCAAGTCTGGCACCTTTGTGTTGGGCCAGATGTGCCCTCTGAACCCAGGTCCAAATGTTTCCAGATCCCTGCAAGCATTAATCCAGTGTAATCTTGAGCATCTAGAAACGTTTCACTACCAACCAAAGGATAAAACAAGGCATCTGTGACTTGGTAGCGATAGTAGGCAAACCCTGGCAAGGCATCTAGGGCCAACCAGGAGCTAATCGCCTGCAGTTTCCAAATGCAGCGCCTAATTCCATAGTTACGATTCAACCTCTGCAGTAATTGTTGCGTGCAGAAAAAAGAGACCTCTCATTTTATTCTGAGCATAATATTAACAGGAAGGGGCTTTTCTGTTGTGTTTTGTTTCGCCAACGCCACTAATGAATGTGTAAACACCTCCTGGCATAGATTTCCCAGTTTACTGAGGTTGGAGTTCACGCTGCTAACGCGCCTCCCTGTATGAAGCGCTCCATTCGTTAACCTTGTGCATCCACTAATTAGTGGGTCACTTGCAGGTCAGAGGTGTGCTTATGCTATGCTTCTTGGCTGTCTGTTGTATTATTACAGCAACTGTAAATGCCACATGCGACAGACTTGAAGAGTGTGTTTGGAAGACTGGCTGTATAATTAGGGTGCATTATCCCAAGGCAGAGTATGCCAGCTGACGTTCAAGAGGCAATAAAAACAATGCTGGTTGGGGTTTTTTTCCTCCTTCCTTTGCAACACATTGGCTGTCAATGAAAAAATGTTGAAGTGTTGCTGATTTTAGCAGGTTTGGGCTATTTGTTCCAGGATCGGCAGTTCAGCAGCCACACCATCCATCCATCAGTCAATCCATCAGCCTGTCCTGGTCTCAAGTTGGCTGCAGCTGCATGGTGTGTGGGGCTGAGCAGTCACTTCCACCAATGTTTATGCACAGGTCGGGCCCTCCTTCATGAAAACGTAATCTTGAGTTTAGTTGAATAACGATTGGCTCATAAAAGCTTAATCTGGCTTCCTGGCATTTGCCTTCAGTTTTCTGGGCACTTGCTGTCTCCATTGCCAAGCTCCTTACGCATCCACCCCTTTGCATAAAGCTCTTTGGAGGTATTTTCTGCTTGGCTGAGATCTTAGAGCAGCGTTATTTCTTGCACCATCGCGTGACTCCTTATAGCGGGGCTTTAAGTTGGTCATTAAACATGTTGAGTGCTCTGCCTTTGCTCTTGACACAACATTAAGAGCATGAAACTGCTTGGAAACAATTAAGTGGTAAATAAGCTGGTTCAGTAAATACACACCAACTGCTCTGGCTGCATCCAGATGTTCCTGCTTTGTCAGACTTTCTTTCCAGAGCAGGACTGGGAGGTCTTCTGATCGTTACCAAAGCTGTTTGAACGTGTATCACTTGCTGCTGCTTTACCATGCACCATCAGATCAGGAGAGCTAGTCAGAATATGCAGCAAAATAGCATTTTTCAGTCTTCTCTAGTTAGCAGAAAGTATATCACTAAGAACACTTCTGATTCATACATTTTATTTTGCTTTTCAGTAGTGGAAGTGACTGCAAAAACTATGTAGCAATGGAGAATTGGGTTCTTTGTGTTTTATCTGAAGCCTCCCAATGCCTGTAAAAATCTCCCTAAAAGCAGGGAAGAGAGGGGAGAGGGAGTTCAACATTTTTAGAGGAAGAATGCATAAAATGCAGACAGAAAGGAGGTTGAAATATGAACATCTGAGAGACTCCAGAGGGTCCCTGAGGTAGCTCAGGAAAGCTACGGATCCTGCTTAGTTTGTGAAATTAATTAGAAAAGGAAAGAAGTATATATTCTGTGCTATTCCCGCATTGTTCTGTGCTTAGCAAAATGTGTTTAAAAGAAGAAGAGAAAAAAAAAAAAAAAAAAAAAAAGACGAAAAGACTTGAAACCCCAAACCTCCCCGTTCCAGTTGGCCTCAGGCCTCAGCCAAGAGCTTTGCAACCTGCCCCAGTGCCGGGGGCTGCGCACGGAGCATGGCCCTGCGCTGGCGGAGCGACGGGCAGTGCGAAATGCCACGAGGGAGGATCACTACCCTGCAAACTGGGGACAAAGGGACGATTTGAAAGGGCAGGAAGAAAAAGGCAGCTCACAGTGTGGAGACACTTGCTCTGTCTCTAGTTGATATGTCAAGGAACAGAAGCAGCCGAACAATGAGGAACAGGCTGTTCCCATGTCGGGCGGGAAGTGCATGAAATCCCATGAGCGAGTCTGTGCTTTGTAATGATTTCCAGATGGCATCCGAGCCCAGAAGTGCTGTGGCTGTCTGGATACGATTCACACGTTGCGAAGCTTCCACAGCAAATCAGAAGATCTCTTTTAAAGTCATACCTTGGCCTGAACCAGGAGCCTTGGATGTACAGATCCATGTGGTAGGTTTGGCTTTGCCTCAACCAAGGGATGTTCATGCTCAACCTGTGGAAAATGTAGTTTTGATGACTGCGTGGAATTTGCATGTTTGGACATTTTCCACTACAAGCTTGGTCCAGGTTGCAGAGTGTGCTTGGATTTTCAAAACGCTGTTGTTGAGTTTTCTCATCAGAGGCTCCTACGCTAAGTTATGGTAGGAGATGAAGGCATGTCCTTCCGTGGGCCTGGGTCTGGCTAAAGGATACAAATAAATGGTCGGTTTTCCCAGTGGAGAGGGGTCACTGATGGAGTCCTCCATGGCCAAAGTGCATGGTGAACTGACAAATTTTGCAGGTGATGAAAGCAATTAGGGTAGTCAAAACTTAAGTTGCAGGTGGAAATGATAAGCAAGAAGGGCGTCTGCCTGCCCACCCTCACTTCAGTTTAACTCATCTCTGTGTAGCAGTGCCACGTGTTGGTAGCGTGCTCCTTGCAAGCATTTTCCTAGTGGAGATCTTCCAGAAAAGAAGATGCAAGACAACAGTGTAATATTAAGGGAGGAGAGGTGTGTGGCCTCTGTGCCACATTAAACCAGCCTTTTGGGCAGGTAGAACTTTTAACCTGGGGAGAAAAGATGACATGCATGCAGTGCTGTTAAATGCTGCCCGTTTGCCATCCCTGCAGCTGCCACGCCATGAGATGTAAACTGCAAAAGGCCAAACACAAATCTCGGAGTCCTAATGTGTCAATTATCTTTCTGACAATTACATATGGATTTTATTAGCTCGCTAAATGGTACCTATTACAGCATCTCACCAGCTGGAGGGATTTCCAGTAGGAAATGCAAGATGGGAAACACTGACAAATCTCAAATTCCCAGAGGCTCTCTGGCATTTGTGCAGATGAAGTGTGATAAGGGCAGCCTCAAGCATCCCTCCTTGGCTCCGTGCAGTCGCATCTCTTTGGAGTGAGGAGGGGCACCTGGGTGCATCGGTGGTGGGATGTGCCTGTGGATATGTGCCTGGTACCTTGCACTTACTGCAGAGAGGGGAGGAAAAAGCAGAGTGGGAGGTTATCCTAGGGTAATCCAGTGATGCATGCCTCCTCTGAAGACCTTTGGCATTTGATTTTCCTGGTGCTTCAGCAGTATAAATTGCAACCTGAGCTTGGAGGGGATGAGGTCATCCCTGCAAGGACCATATTTGAGTGCATGCTGCTCCAGATGGTGAAAATGGCCAGGGTGGATTTGGTCTTAGTGGTCTTTCTGCCATGCAACTTCTCTGCCGCCTCTCCCTGAAAGTATTTACTACTTTCTTCATCTTTGACCTTGCTCTTTCCAGGGACTTATCAAATGGGAGCAGTGAAAGAAAGGAAGAGGGGCTAATGACTTGGAGAGGGTTTTCATCATGATTCCTGTGGTGCATCTTTGACATCTGACTTTGTCCTGCTGAGCTCAACTGGATGCTTGGTGGTTTCTAGGAATGACCCCACAACCTCAGAGGGTGAATCCATAGCTCATGCCCTCATGTCAGGATGCACACCATCTGCTGTGGTATGGTCTCCACACACCTAGCAGTTTAGGGACTTAACAGGAAGGTGTAGTCAGCTGCCAGCATGGTTAGGTCTTGCTGGAACATGCTGGGAACTGTTTCCAGACTTGGGTGTGTGGTCTCCACATACCTCTCCTGGTGCTGCACACTGCTGAATTTTCCAGCCACCTCTTGGAAACGAGGCTCTCCCAGATGGCTGCTTAGCTCAAGAAGCTGCATGCTCCTGCCAGCATGTTCTGGATACCAGCCCCTCTAGCAGAAGATAAACTAAGCTTGGGGCATGAATTTGCAGATGGTAAGAAGGGACAGAGAGGATTTCTGCAGGAACAGTGGGCAAGCTGGGTGCCTGGGGGCATGCGGCTCTCAGCCCACCGCGCTGCCGCCCAGCTCGCAGTGCGCAGTGCGGAGCCAGCAGGGTGTGTGAGGCTGTGCTCTCAAGCTGATCAACATTTCAGGCTCTGTTCTCAAGCTGATCAACGTGACTCAAAGGCAAAGACTCACCCCAGCACAGTGTGCTTTAGGTGAGGAGCCTGGACGTGAATGATGAACTTTTGATTGACATGTGTCTCTTGAGAATGTCATAGGTCTTCTCATCTGGTCTTGTGAGGCTTGGAGGAGAAGGGATTGCTGTCTTTGGGATGCAACAAGAGAGCCCAAGCCCTCTTTTTCACTGCCCTTGACCGTGTTCCACTTCCCCATTAAATGTTCTGGCACTGTTCCTATGCTCGGACAATTTATCTCACGTGTTGAATTATGACTGCGAGCCTGGCTTTCCTCTGGCCAGTTCAGCATAGGAGCAAGTCAAAAACATATTTTAAAGACTAGGAAGAAATATGTTTCTTTACCTGTGACACTTTCTATACACCAGGAGAAGTGCAAGCAATAGGGATGGTGACTGTAAGGAAGCATTCTTGATTTTGTCATAAAAAAGACCAACTTCCAGGGCTTGGGAGGGAAGCAGGGTTGAAATACTGCTTCTATTAGTGCTTTCACTGGGGTTTGTCTCTGGGATTGAAAGAGAAAAAAAAAAGGCTGATGCTGTGATAGAAAAGGATGCCTCGAAGGCACCTTCATTTCACAGTGCTGCTGATGCCAACTAGGACTTGTGATGCCAACTGGGACTTGCTTCCCACAGCAGTCCTGGTGCATGGGGGAGATGCTGCCTCCTCCTCTGGGGTTTGCTCTATTTTTTGTTGAAGTTTTTCTGCTCTCCGCACCTAGATTTTAACTGTAGTTCAGTTCAGAGTGCTCTTTGGTCATGGTGTGGAAAGCATGCTCTAAATCACCTCTCCAGCTTCCCCTGTCCTGAGTGTATCTGAGATTGGAGCACAAGCCAGAGATGTCCCTGGAGAATCCTTGTTGGCAGGACTGTGCTGCAGGCTTTCCCCTACCCCCCAAAGCCAGGAAGGACCAGGGTAACCTGCTGAAACTTTGTGTCATAAAAGCCCAAAGACTTTGCTGAATTAGAGCCTCAGGGGCAAGTAAATGTAATTCTGTCCCAATAAGGTGTGTGTGGATGGCTGTGGAAACCTGGAAACTAAGGAAAATCACTGTATAGACACAGCGAGACAGCACGTGGAACTAACTGCACTTAACTTGTAAGGTAAAGATATAAAGTAAGTTAAGGAAAACATGTAACCATGCACCAGAGTCACCATCCCTTTAAATGAGAAGCCAGCACAGCACAGACCCCATTGGGTGGTGGTAAATGCAAACAGCTTTAAAGATCTGATTTGGGTTTGATATGTGGCTATGAACTCCTACATGTCAGTCCCCATCATGTCTCTGTGGGGTTTCTCCACCATCCGGGGGTCAGGTGTCTCTGTGTTAATTGTCTGGAAAATCAAACTAAAAGCTGCCTTTGATGCTTACAAGGCGTGAGTGCTCGGGTGGCAGCTGGCTGGGGCAAAAGATTGATCTGTTTCTTCCTGAAGTATCCTGCTCAGAAGGTCATGATCAACAGAAACCTGGGAAAACTCCGAATTACATTAAAATCTTGCATGCATACAAAAAGGAAAGTTCTTGCTGCAGTTGTTCTCTCCTGTAGTGGGACTTTTTCTTGAATTTAACCAGCATCACCAAACACAGAGACATGCCTTTAGCAGGTAAATACAGACTTAAGTGACCGGAGCTAAAATAACCAGTCCTCAGAGCATTATGGTTTGGTTTTATCTATTTTTATGCACGGACAGAGCAGCCTTGGAAGGAACACTGAGATGAGGAGCTGCAGCAAGGCAGTCTGTGTGTGTGAGACTGTCCCAGATGTGCAGGCACTACGGGGTATGTTCAGCTGAACGGGGATGTGGCTGGTGTTTGGTTGTGTCACCCCTCCTGTATTTAAGAGCTGAGATACTGAGATGCAGCAGAATGAAAAAAAGGAGAAACTTGATCAAATTACGTTTGGGCTTGGGGATGCAGATGATCTTTACGTCTAACTGTCTGGGACTAAATACATGGTTACCTATCACATTACATGGCATAAAAGTGTAATTGTAGTGTTGGTGTCAAATATAGATATTAATATTGCAGCTCATATCTCGGTGTCTGATCTGAAAAATGTGACGTTAGTGCAAGGAAAGCCTAGGAGGTAACTGTCAGCGGTCTGTTGTTTATTTTTCTCTGTATGCTAACTTTCTTGAGGGGAAGGGGACTTAGCAGCAGACAGACACACAAAACAGGAGGAAAGAGAGGACCACAGCCCTCACATGGTGCGGTTGTGTGGCTGGTGAAAGTCACGTGGATCCAACCTGTTTTCGCATGCTCTGCCTCTGTATGCCGGCCCACGTCACCTGTGCGGCAGTGGTAACCCTGTATCCCGCCATGTACACACAGTAATCTGGTTTATCATGGCCCCTCGATTGCCACAACGGCCTGCTGTATGCCAAGACCTTTTTGACAGTCATCGCCTATGCTGCCCCAAACCTGTGCTGCGGCTTCAGACAGCTGCCATTTTGAGAGCAAAACCTTCCACGGAATCCTGCTTCCACTGGGGCTCCAAAGAAAAATGTCTTCTCTGCATTACATTGATTTAAAGAGCACATGCAGCGTTTGGCTTTTGTTCAATGCCAGACTAAAGGTCCTCTACATTATAAACTATCAGGGCTAGAAAGATTTGCTCTATAAATGGCTCCGTATGCATATGCGCTGTATATATATATTATGGATCTGCTTATGTCATGGAGCACTTCAAATATCCTTTAATAAAATAATAGACCCCTAGGTAGCTATATATACTGGCAGAAAGTTGTTCAGCCCTTTGGAGCCGTGGAAAAAGTTAGCACTCCTAAACGTTTCTTCTTTTTCCTCCGGCTGGTTTCCACTGTGGGTAATTAAAACCGCAGAACATCCTGGATCCTATTGCATGAAGGGATGTAGTTGTGGTCCTCTGAACCTGACAGGAGCAGAAAGGGAAACTGCTTAAAGAGAATGTGAAATGTGCAGCTTGTCTCTTACCCAGCCTTCGAGATCGATGAGCAACACTGGAAAGATCTCCGATGAGCAGAACGAAATTGTTTCTTAGCTTCGTTTACGAGAGCTGGGATGTGAGATGTCACCAGCAGGTTCACAGCTTTTTAGCACAAAGCTCTTGCTGCCCATTGGAGAGGTCCTGTCAGCTGTGGGAATGACCCCCGGGCTGATCCTTTGCCTTGCAGCACGTAACCCCTGACACCCAGCGAGGGCGAGGGGTGCAGCCAGCAGAAAAGCTGTTTTGCCACAGGGGTTTGTTGGCGATAACCTGAGCACTAGGCTACGAGGTGGGACTGCTGTCTTAATCTGAAAAGGGGGGTCAGGGCTCCAGGCTGTTGTTTGTCTCTGCAGGGATTTCCTCGGGGAGGAGGAACTCGCCCTGCTCCCGGTGGCACCCAGCGAACTGAGAAGGGAGAGGAATAGCAGGGAAGAAATTGCATATAGGTACGAGTCAATGGGTTGAGTGAGGGGGAGATGAAGCAGGGAAAAGGGGAGAGCTGTGGGGCAACAGTGGTACTGGTCAGTGGGTGTGGGTGCTCCAGAGATCCATCTCATAGCCCTTACCCTGCTCCTCTTGGGGTGCGGGGCACCCCAGCCCCACTCGCCAGCTGCATCTGGCACGGAGGGTCACAGGGATGGGGCGCTGCGGTGCTCTGGGTGTTCTAACGGGACCCTGCTCAGAGAATACCCGTGTCCATGTCCTGCCCTGGCAGTCGCCCAGACCTCCCCTCTACACCCGCAGCCGGAGGCATGTGGCTCCCTGCGGTGCTGGGCACAGGCTGTGACACCGGGGTGTGGACCCCAGCCGCCCTCGGACAGCCTGTAGTGTTAGTAGCTGTGTGCTACACCTCTGTGGAAAACACTTCTGGTTCTTCCCGTACAAAGGAGCTTGTGTGAATAAAGGTTTTTCTTCTGATTAGTTAACACTGTCCTGTCCCCAAATGATTTTTGGGATGGGGTCCTTACGGATCCTTCCCATGAGGCTGGACAACAGGGATGGTGCCTCAGCAGCCTCTTGCCCAAGATGCCCGACCTTTTGTCTCTCCTGGCTAAAACCAGACAATAAATATGTGGCTGGTTTTACCACAACTGAAAACAGAGATTGACTGCCAGGCTGTGAGTACCTCACCACTCTAAATTTAGCTTTCAATTCTCCCTTAATTTATTATTTGCAGTTAATTTAATCCATATTGAGCTGCTTCAAAGAGAAAAAAGCTCTAGATTTGGTGAAAAATAATCTATTTTTAATTATTTCTGATGTAGAACACTAGCCCATAAATAAATTCCACTGCTACCCAGTGTTTTTTTTGCCGTCAGAACTGTCTTGCTGGAATCAATAAACAGTTGATTAAAACCCTTGTTATTTAATATATTCAGTAACCCTAATCTATTCATTAGAAACTTAATCACTTTCATGTCACCAGCTGCTGTGATGGAGAAAAGAGCTGTAGCTAATTATTAGCAATTTTACAAAGCTAATATTGAATTTCTAATGGGTCCTCTGTGGCCTCTATTTCAAGCAGTTTGTATATCCCGCAAACATGTGTTCTGGCTCTGGGCAGGGCCAAGCATCCCAGACTTACAGCCTTGTGGATAAACTTGAGACCTAGCACCAAACCCCTGGTTAGTCTGGGCGAGGAACACGTGCGGGCGGCGCTGGCCCCCGGCCAGGTCCACCCTGATGCTCCCCTGCGTGGGGGCTGCCCGGGGACAAGGAGCTGGTGCTTCCAGCCACGTGCCCACACTCGCAGCTGTGGGAAGGGGCAAGCTTCTGGGCACTGCCCTGCATCCCTCACGTGGGGTGGCATCGAGGGGGAGCAACAGGGCTGGGACAAGGGAGAGCAGTGGAGGGTGCGGGCAGGCGTTCGGTGTGACCTGTGTGCTGCCCATCTGCCGAGAGCTGTGCTTTTTACCTGTTTGGTTGGTTTTTTTCTTGATATTGGAGCCTCTGGTTTGGTTACGTGGCCACGCAAAGCAGAGAGGAAGCTCACTGAATGAGATAAAACTGTAATTTTCTTTAGGGCTGTGCTAATTTTAAAACTGCTCATTTGCCTGGATTGTTTGCATCTGCTGTCACTGGACTTAGAACTTCATTATTTGCATTGTGATAGCACCTGAGGTGCTTTTTGTTATACCAGGCAGGGCCCAGCGCACAGGGAGAAGACATCTCCCCTGGGGACCTCGGGCAGGACATGGGGCGCAGGGGCACTTCAGGATGAGTGCACCAAGGGCAAAACTAAAGCATGTGTAGCTGCAGCAGGGGCTTGTGCCGCTTGGAGGTGGCTGGATCGTAAAGTATTTTCATTAAACGTTTGTGGAACCAGCTAAAAAATCCTACAGGTGAGATACAAGAAGAAAGGGAATGAGCATCGCTGTGCTCAGTGCTGGAGTGGGAGTGCTGGAGGGGGTGGGTAATGTCAGAATAAGTGACAGGCTCAGGCACTTGGGGCTAAGGACCTTTTTCCTTGAAAGGATGACTGTTTCACACCTCTCTCCTGTGGGTTTCTTGCTGTCTGTGCTGACAGTGGCGGTTGCTGGAGCTGACACTTGGGCTGCGCTGTGTCCTGGCTATCAGTCTGTCCAGCTGCTCCTGGTGTAGCTGTTCCTGGGTGCTTCCTGGGGTTTTCCAAGTTTCTAGTCATTGCAACACTTTCTGCATCGGGACATAATTATGCTCTAGGGCTGCAGTTTAATAGATTTAATAATTTCACATCCTTTGCCTTTCTGTTCCTGCCCTGTTTCGCTGTGGAGTAACTGACTGTGCAAGCTCTTAAGTTCAGTTCAACATAAAAAGCCACAGCAGGTGTCTGAAGGTGTCCTGAGCCTCAAAGCAAATGCAGACAGTAGAGATGCCTTCCTGAAATCCTCGGGCTCTGCGCTTGCGGTGGCTCTAGCCC